>NC_139699.1:50720796-51100796 GCF_964188405.1 Protomyctophum parallelum | reverse complement strand
CCAGTCTACTGTAGACTACACCCAGTCTACCGTCCACTGTACTGTAGCCCACACGCTGCTCAAGCAGGATAACCCCCAGTCTACTGTAGACTACACCCAGTCTACCGTCCACTGTACTGTAGCCCACACGCTGCTCAAGCAGGATAACCCCCAGTCTACTGTAGACTACACCCAGTCTACCGTCCACTGTACTGTAGCCCACACGCTGCTCTGTGCTCAAGCAGGATAACCCCCAGTCTACTGTAGACTACACCCAGTCTACCGTCCACTGTACTGTAGCCCACACGCTGCTCTGTGCTCAAGCAGGATAACCCCCAGTCTGAGATGCAGGCCAGTCGGAGCCTCTTGTTTGTCTCTTAGGGCTTTCCACGATGCCCACTGTTGTCAGTCGCGATATATTCCCTGGGTCTCCTGTCAGTGCGTGTAAAACTCAAAAGCGCTGTCAAAACAACAGGACTGCCTCTGCTGAGAGCGTTTGTAAAGTGAGCAGTTGGGCTATTGCTTCCTCTGGAGGGAGCATTACTGTACGTACGGTACGGTCCCTGTGTGCTGCTGCCTCAGCCCCGGGCCCATGGCTCACATGAGGATACTCTGAGCCATCAACTATTAACCCTCTATAGCCATTAGCTGCCAGGATTCAATAATAAATTCCATGTAATTCACGCAAGGATTTTCCCCACGTTCAACTCGTAATTCACGCCAGGTTTTCCCCACGTTCAACTCGTATTTTGAAGAGCCAAAACCCGCGGCCGGATGATACAAATGTTACTTACACTGTGTGTGTGTGTGGTCGCATCAGCTTCCGGCCTCATGTTTGGTGTTGAGAAAGCCCTATCGCGAGGATTACAGCGTCTGCTATGGGCCGTGGAATAAACCTTGTTTTGACCAGAAACGCCATCCTGGACAAGGAATTGAAGTTAAATGCGATTGAAAGAAACAGATAAGAGCGGGTGCGTGCTCAATTTAAGTTGCCGCACCCCATTGCTGTTGACATCAGCTAACCAACCCAATGCTAATGTAAGTAGTATTATGACTTGATCAATCATAAGCATCACTGTAAAAGACCAATGGCTGTATGTCATCTACGGCAATGGCGTCAAGCGTGGTTTTTAATTAACGTAGATCTATGGCATTAGGAAGAGGGTTAATCAGGATAAATCCACCTATATATTGAAGTGCCGGCAGATATTTGACGTCACTCTGACTCAGACATAACCAACCCATAAACAAACAAACCCCATATGCCCCCTATATATGGGCCATATATAGGTAGAGCGACAGTTACGTCACATTGTTTCATCCAGACATAACCATACACAAACCCCGTGATACGCCATATAGGCATGTCACTATGGCTCAGAGCCTCAGAAATAACTATAAACTAACTATATGCCAATATATAGGCATAACATAAATGGAGGTCCAGAAACACAGATCTGACCAATATGCATGCACATGATGTGTACATATATGTATGGGACAGGCCGACTCGGTGCACGCATTGGCAACTGGATTCGAGTTGTTCGGGAAATGTGGTTGTCCAGAACCGCCGATCCAACCCATGCATAGTGAAAGGTCATGAAAGATACAGAACGTCAGTCTTACCCAATACCCAATCTTTCTGTTGTATAGGGATGTGGGAAAAATACTAAAATTAAAGCAAACATTTATTATGTACATTTTTGAATATTTTTGAATATTAAAAATAATAAATTAGTGGTTGAGACCCCAAAATCGACTCGATTTTCTACTCATGCTCACCGCGACTCAAAAAAGTATCAGTCGAAATTACAAATTTGTAATGGCTTGTTATGAGACGTTATAAACGTTGCTGTTTCAAATATTTTCCAAATGGGTACGTGTACGTGTGTCTGTGCAGTGTGCACTGCTGTGCTGCTGCTTTCTGTGTTTGTGTGATCACAAACATTGGCTTGTAATTGGCTGATCACCCCATAGCGATGATTTGATTGGCTGAGCAAAGTACATATTGAAGATAAAAGTGAGGGCAGAAAAGAGAAGACGCCAAAAGTGATTTGGCCGGAATTACTTTTGTGATGATTTGATTGGCTGAGCACGGAATGTGAAGTATGTATGATGATAAGAGCGCCCCTCACGTCACACGAGTGTGATTTTGTATAGTCTTTTTGACCTATTTTGAACACAATCAACAGCCAGGAGGAGGCCTTGTCAATGTCAGGGCCTCAAACCCAATACAGCACGGGGGTCCAGTTTCCCCGAAGGGCCCCTGAGAGCCAAGGACCCCTAGGCCCTGGCCCCACCGGCCCAATGGGTATACATCCAACTTGTATGTATACATACAACTTGTATGTACACCCACCCAGCCACCCAAATTTAGCCTCTATACATGTTTGGATGTCTCTATAAAGAGGTGCAAACCTCAGTATTAATAAATGCAACACTGCTTTAATTACACAAATTAATGAATTACTTAAGTAAATATAGTCATTGTACAAACAAAGACTGGCAAAAACAACTATAATGACTTGCAATTAATTCCATTTTATAGAGCTTTACCAAGTGCTCAAAGCGCTTTACAATGCTGGTATAGGTTCATTCATTCATGCATTCGATTCGACAGTCGACCCCAGCATCCTCACTTCTCGCATTCACACACCAATGGTGGCAAGCTCACACCGATTAGTATAACGTGCGGTTCTGTGGCATACATTCATTGATATAAAACCGGGGGGCTCTAGTGTGCTTTAATACAATCACGGTATTAGAAAGGTCATATCAGATCACATCAGAGTCAGGCTATCTTTCTCGATAATAGGATTCCTGGTTGATATTACATATTAGTTCGTTATTGTGTAGGTGGTATACTTATACAGATCATAAGGACTTCAACAGGAATAACTCTTACTCATGTATATCTAATCTATTAAACATGTTACTCACCACCAGACAGTTCACCCGGCTTTACCTCGTATAGGCAGCACCATAATGACAGCTCCTTGGTCGGTCGCATCCTAACGTTCCCTGTGCTCATTGGTCGAGTGCGAGTAAACCGCCTTCCGATTGGTCGCCCACGTTCCAAAACATCAACATCAAGCGTTAGCACGTTGCTTCCTCTCCCTCCTCCTCCTCAGCAGTGTGTGTAGTGTCATGGCGGCTCCCATGGACAATGTGGGGATGAAGCAGAAACCTCCTCCTGCAGTTGTTGAACGTTCAACGATGCCGACTAGTTTTCAGAAGAAGACAAGAAGCAAGTTAGTTTCTATTCCCGGCACCAGGCTGTCGGTTCAAAACGGACAGTTAATAGTTTCGACGGGTGTCACGTCGCTCGACTATTTGATAGGTCAGTGTTGTTGTGGTTGTTATCTGCTGGTTAGCGTGTAGCCATGTCCAATTGTATATGCAGCATGTATATTTATTTAGCCCAATGGTTCTCAAACCTGTACCTTTACGTTTTTTAAGCACCCCCATAACTGCAGAGACTGTGCATGGGTGAATACACGGTCCATTTATTGACCCCATAATAACTTCATTTGTACACAGAGTTACAGACCTGTAGGGTCCATTTGGAACCCCACAAAAGGCACCCTGCAGGGTCACTGACTGCACCCCACTTGAGAACTGTGAAACACTGATTTAGACAAACAATATCAGCTGTTTAGCTATGCTTTGTGTGGTCTGCATTGATAATACCGCACAAAAAAGAGACCTATACATCACATCTGTCAACTCAAAATAAACCCCTGTTCTCCACTGATGTGATTGATTGATTGATTGAAATATTTATTAACAGTTTGTAGAATTTACAGTACATTTTAAGCACAAACTCAATACAAAGACTGTCAACTGTGAGTGGACGACCCAATTAAGCATTACACTTGTTTACAACAGGGTCCACATTGTTCAATTCATCAAAACATTTAAAGACATACAGACATTTAGAGACATACAAATAGACATTTCTATGTAGCTAAAGTACAGAACAGGAATTCATCATATGGGAAGCAAAAAAGGGAAAAGATACAATATACAGTGAGGGAAAATGGGGGGGGGGGGGTGGGGGGGGATTCAGATTTTACAGAGGCCAGTTTCGAATTGCAGCCATCCGTAGGTGCCCTTTGAGAGCGGTTTTGAAGGAGTCAAGGGATTCACATGTCTTAATGACTGTTGGTAGGGCGTTCCACATTTTGGTGGCATAGGAGCGAAAAGAATTTAGTCCCTTGTTTGTGCCGAATCTGGGTTGTACATGGTTTGTTGCACTCCCTCTGGTGTTGTGGGTGTGGACTTCGTTTACATTAAGGAAGTATTTAGACAGGTACATGGGTATCTTGGTGGTGTATCGAATCTTGTGGACCAGACCCATTGCAAGATGCTGTACTCTGTCGTCGACCCTAAGCCATCCCAGCCTGTCAAAGTGGGCAGGGGTGAGGTGGGTTCGGGGGGTGAGGCCAAGTAGGAGCCTGACCAGTTTGTTTTGGGAGGTCTGGAGCCTTGTTTTAAGGGCCTTTGAGGTGCTGTGGTACCAAGAGGTGGATGTCACTGTGTTTTTTATGAGTGCTTTTGGAAGACATGCTCTACTTGAATGGTCAAGTTCATGACATTCAAAATTTGGCCAAGACCATTTTATAGATTGTAATTTTGCTCTTTCAACATATATGTCGTTCTCAAAGTGTGGTCCGGATGAGTGGGTCCCAATTGGAGTGTATGAATATGAATTCATACACTCTAAGTTTTGGAGGTCCTTGAAATCAAAACGTTTGTGTCCCAATATGACATTAGGTATAAACAGACATAATACCAGTATTGTTTATAATCATCCTGTTTATATAATCATTCTGTGAGCTGTAGACAACCAATATAAGGCAACAAACTAGGGGGTTTTCATGATTCTGAATCCATTCCAAGCATTAATTTTGCATGAAAAACACTCCTTGGCCTAAAGTCGGCCATATCCACTTGCCAAAGTGTGCCAGAGTGTTTTTCGTGCAAAACAAATGCTTGGAATGGATTCAGAATCATGAAAACCCCCTAGTTTGACATGTCACAATTGTCACATGCTATTTAAAGCATGATACAATTTGGGAAATTTTGCCTCATAGGCCTATTGGTTGTCTGTGGTGCAAAAATGGCCATAACTTTTTTTCGCGATGTTTTCGGCAGAGCAGGCCTCTCATTCTGTGGACCTTAAGGATTAACCTGTGATGTCATGCCATACTTTTTATTTGCGTTTTTCTCTATTCACTTGGTCATTAACCGTTGAGCTTTTGGGCCTGTGGCTCCCCGCCTATAGGGAACATGATAATGGAACTGTGGAAAAAATGTGTCATGTAGTTTGTCGAGCCTCCAGATTTGACGTCATTACTTTACATTATTGATAATATTATTTTCTATGATATGCTAATGAAATCAATACATGTGTAACAGTGTATTGTGTGGGAGTGTCTTCGGTCTGGCTTATTAGCCAGGCTAGGAGTGTCTATCTTGTCACAGTGAGACCGAATCCTGTCATCCTGTCTTGTCTGTTACAGTGTCATGACAATGAATAACTACACTTACCATATTTTTAAGCATTATTCATATTAAATTGTAGGCCTATGTATATATCACTTGTATGAAGCCACACCATAGCTTATAATTATGGTATATCAAAAGTTTATTTTTTCATGTTGTTCACCAGTCACTGAAACTAGCTGTGACTCACCATAAAAATTGCATTAATTGAAAATGTACATACATTTTTATTTAACCTAAAATAACTTGTCTAATGATGGCATAAACATCTCTTTGTTATGTTTCTCTATTTTGTGTTGGTGCAGGTGGTGGGCTAGCAGTTGGATCAGTACTTCTCATAGGTGAGCCTGAAAATGATCTCTAAACTATCCAGTTTCATTTTACGCATTTAGAAATGAGGGTCTGACATAATAGCCGCAATTTGCAACACTAGATCTTTTTTTAATAATGGGTTGGGTTGAATCTAGAGTGTTCTCAAGAAATTGTAGATGATTATTTTTCTAAGTGTTGGAGTTTGGAAGTGCTCGTCGAAGTCACTGAACCAAAGACGTCTCAGACTCTTTTAATGTGCCATTATGGCTGTGTTTTGTCTCACCCATGTTCGCTTGCTCACTCGCCTGGCTAACACCGTCTAACACCTTTTTTTAATTTGCATAAATAAAATAAAATACTGTACTATATTGTCACTGTCAGGCAGGTTTTGGACCTTCTATGTTCAAAACCGTACTTTTCAGGAAATGGAAAAATATAACCTGTGTTCCAATGGATCCAATGTTGTTGTCATTCAAACACCCTCCACGCCATTGCCGTAGATCTAGGTCAATTAAAGCCTATTTTTTTATACTACGCTTAACGCCATTGCCGTAGATCAATGGCAATTGTGCTTTTATAACGACAACCTGTTGTCATGACAATGGATCGCCCATCTTAGATCGTCCTCGCCATAATAATCCATTCTATCTGTTTCTTTCAATCGCCTGTATCAAAACAACGTTTCTTTGATGGCACAGAGCCGGCGATGTGGAGCCCTCCAGTGCCCCGGCATAGACCCATCTTGTAAACAAGGGACCTGTTCTACTTACTAGGTTATGTTCACTTCCGGTAGTCTGGAAATGTGGCTTTTCAAAATAAGAGCTCAACTGGGAAAAATGCTGGTGTGAATTAGATCCTAATTTTTCAATAAATGCTAGCGGGTTAATTACCAGCTCATAAGTCTTTTAATTGGTTAAATATCCATAGAACCCACAGCGTTGAATGAATGCAATCCACTATGCTTTGGAAAATGGCCAGTAGTAGTAGTAGTAGTAGAGTGACAATATACCACAAGTCATAGGAAATGTCTAAGCATGCCAGAATGCCTGTGCTTTGTTTGAGACAAATACATTGTTTAGTTGTTGTCTCCACCAGGCCGAAGGCGTGGGGAGAGAGTATGTTTTGTACTGATGCCAACGATGAACCTCTGCCCCAAATTTTCCAGAACGGCCTGTTATAGCGGGAGGCCGACTTTTGTAAATCCTCCAGATTTTGTCCAAAAATCCTGCAAATCGTTACACAGTATCTCTATAGTCATGTGCTCAACACGGATCTGTCCAATATTTCATATTCCATCCTAACATTGGCTTTCAAAGTTTGCAGGACTGGCCCGTTTTGAACAAAAAGCCTCAAATCATGAACGCAGCGTGCAATTTACATGAAATCTTTTCTACTTGGCTGAGGAAAATATCCTACCCTTTTCACATTGGCCTGTTAGAGCGCCACCAACAGGTGGATTTTTGCAAAACACATTTTTGGAGCAAAATGCCTCAAGCAAATTGCCATCAAAGGCATAAGAACAAATGGCACCCTTTTCACATTGGCCACCAGGAGGCCACAACCTGACCTGACCTGGTGGAGACCTGTGCCCTGAGGGGCACTTTTTCTAGTTTTGAATGTTTCACTCTAGAAACTGATGTATTCATGCTAAAACAGCCTTCGTTCCAGTTCTGTTTAATTATGATTTTTTAATACCCAATATGTAATACTTTTCATTACGATGTGTATCTTTCCCAGGAGGAAATGTGAATCTAATATATATTAATTAATATAGGCATATATGTATTTTTCATTATGATACCAGTAAGACGCCTGAAAATGAATTCTGTACTGGCCATATAAGGAGCGTGTCTTTAGTGTACAGGGTTTGATGAGGTCACATGGAATGTCAGAACAGGTGAGCTCCATACAGTATATGGAGATCTAAGGGTGGTCGCGGGGACATTCTCTTGAGTGTACAGGGTTTGATGAGGGCCCAGGTAGGGCCGGGCCTTAGTTTTCGCCATCTGCCGGGCGCGGCTGCACTAATAACTTTGGGGCAGGCTCGTCTAGAGTTTGAATGGACAGGTGGGCCTGTTGAGAACTCTAGTTTTCGCCGGCTGCCGTGCGCGGCTGCACTAATAACTTTGGGGCAGGCCCGAGTTTGAAATTTGAATGCTATAAGTCAAAAGGGAGACATCAAAGAGGAAGGAGGGATGGGGAAGGATCAACATATGGAATGTTAGAACAGGTTCTGACATATATCCATGGATATAAGATCTAAGGGTTTGAGGTCAGATGTAGAGTTGCTGGCCAATATTGATGACATCAGGGATCTCCATATATGGGATTAAATGTGACAGCAGGTCGCATTTACTATGACATCAGGGTCCCTGATGATGTCACGAGACCTGGGCACCATATATGGTGCCCGACCAACACACTGACGGGAAATGCACGATTCCGTAGTTAACTGTGACCTTCGGTCGCAATGATATTATGGCCTAAACCATGTCGACATTGATTATACTGTACAAAAATATTGTGTAAACATTTCACCATGTCAAATTTGACAACAACGCTAGAACTGCCAAATACTTATTTGTCACTCCCTACTAGTTAATTGGTACTAAGGTTCATTTTGAGAAACGGCCAGGCAGACAGTTTACACAGCCACCAGTGCCACCTGCCCTTTTTGAAGACAATGGATTTACGCAGATACTAAAGATAAGCCTTATCAACTGGGGCTTAATTATTTATTGCATTTTTTTGACCAGTGTTTTCATTATAGTGAAAAGGTCTTTGTTGAATATCTACAACCGCACATTTTTTCCATGTTGTGTGCACGCCGGCTATGTAATAAAGGAACGATAATAGGATGCTTCATTGTAGTCATGCATGAGTTCAGTGCTCAAATTCGCAGTGGTGGAAAAAGTCTCACCTACTGTATATGGCCACGGACTGTGGGTCACGAATCTATGACCGAAAGAACAAGATCGCAGCTACAAGCGGCCGAAATGGGTTATCTCAGGAAGGTGGTTGGCATCTCCCGTAGAGACGAGGTCAGAAGCTCAGTCACCTGTGAGAGTCTCAGAGTAGAGCTGCTGCTCTTTTGCGTAGAAAGAAGCCAGTTGTTGCTTTCCATGGGAGGTTTTCCAGGAACACCCATTTGGGAAAGAGGCCGATCGAGGACCAGAGGTTTTATCGGCGTGATTCACCAGGATACTTGATGGCTTGATTCTAGTCTTAAATAATTAATATACCGGTAAATCATTTTGTAAATCTCTGGGAAAAATGAATGAAAACCACACCCACTGCTGTGCTCTATATTGCATGTCGCTGTTAACCAACTGGCTTGTCCATAACAAATCATAATGAACAAAATGTAGCCTTCTCTTTGGCTGCGGATCATAATCCAACCAGAAAGAAATCCCTATTCTTAGAGCACACTCACATTAAATTCACATTTATGATTTTGCTACACGCTTCAGTATATTTAACGTGCTGCTGTAAGGAAGGCTCTTTGTAGTGTGAGTGTGTGGGATTGCAGTTGGAGTGTGGGACTATGTTGCAGAATGACAAATAGACTGAGCTGACCTAAAAGGGTCGCTGGTTAGAATCCCAGGTGGACGTGCTCATGCTGTGAACCTCAATTAATATGCTCATCCCCTGCCATATTATATTATAAGACATGGTATTAGTGACAAGTCGTCAAAGCAAATGTAGTTTCGGGACACAAATGTTTCCCAATGTATTATTATTATTATCATTCATCGCAGGCTAGGCTCCATCATGTACTGGTAGACAGTTAAGGTGAAGGTAGTCTGGTTTTGCCTTGAAGCTGTAATGTGTATAGCCTGGGCCTATACCAACTGTAAGCTGTAATTTGTGTATAGCCTGGGCCTATACCAACTGATGATATTGCCTTGCCCTTTAATTCATCCCCCCAATCGATGCAGGAGTCAGTGATTACACACTAATGTGTTCTTCCCTTCCATTTTGTGAATCAACGCACGGTTGGTTTCATCTGGTAATGAGAGACACAGTAAAGGTGAAATCTGCGTGCGAGCGTTCACTTGTGTCTGCCTGTGTGAAACGAGCGGTGCATCTGTGTGTGTGTACCCATGTGCACGACATCATGCCTCATTTTATTGTGTGAATGCTTGTGCATGTGCCGTCTGTCTGTGTGTGTGTGTGTGCGTACTTTGATCCATGTGTGTGGGAGAGTTGACGACAGTGTGGTTTTGTTTTGTGTTGGTTGTTTCAGGCATTCGTCTGTCTCCCACAGCCTCCCCTCCCTCTTAGCCGCGATGGCCTGTTTGTGAGTCGCACATGAAATTATCAGACTGCTTGTTGTTTGCTTTTGATGTGTCTTGAGCTGTCCACCCTGATTTGTCATCCGGTGTGGGATGAGCCCAGTATGGCTGGCTGCGGGCTGCCTGGAGATCTCTAATAACAAAGCTTCCCTTCCGAGTTGATGTTTTGATGACCACGTGTGGTTCGGTTCCATTGATTGTATAGATACGTGATACTTTTGAGTTGTATAATGTTGAATATAATGATACATTTAACATAGATGACAATATTAGTGAAAACGGTTTTGCTTTGAGTGAACTAAGGCATTGTAATTAGACAAATTCTATAAGAAGCCATAATATATACTGTAGTGATTAGACATTTAGTTTCAAAGTATGGTGAGAGACAGACATACAGACAGACAGACAGACAGAATGCAATTAAGCTGCATATTGGCTACAAAAACACTCAAGAGTCCAGAGTAGACAGTCATACTGGGGGGCAATCACTCTGACCTAGATATTCTATCTCCTCCCCCTCCAGCTTTAGCGATATGATTCAGGACTTCCCGACTCCCACTCTGCATGCTGTTCAAAGACAAATTCACTAGAAGCATCCTTCCCTCCACCACAGCATGAGCAACAAAAAAAAACACTTCACCCCACGACTGTCCAGAGTGACTGATCTACCTCAAAGATATGACCCTGCCATCCCTCCCACCCACCCACCCACCCAGAACCTCCACTCCCTGTCACTCCTATATCCCCTCTCCCCTCCCGTCCCCTTGCCCCCCGCCTCCACAGCCTAATGACTCCTGGAGGTTCCATTTGTAAGGCTCCCATAGAAACACGGCCACAATAGGCCCCATCTTGAGAGGGCCCATCTGGGAGCCTTTGTGGGGACTGCTGAAAGCCACAAAGGCCCTGCTGACCTAGAAACCCATCAATAAGAGAACAGGGAGCCCCACCGACAACAAATTGAAGAGCCACGGAATTTCCTGGAGACATTCTAAAGTCTTGTAGGTGAGGACACAACCTGGGAATGTGGGGGGGGGGCATTCTCCGGATGCTCCTGTCCTGGATGACGTGTCAGGATGTCACTCCCAAGCTGTCATTTTGTATATGCCTTGCCTGTCAACCCTAAACTGTCACTGCTGCCTTTGTCCTTGTGCCCACTGTTTGTCATTGTGTGGAGAGGCCTATGACATCCTAACAAAATGGTGGTTGTGACAGGAAGCAGCAGTGGCATGCTGGGCAGAGTTATGTGGCCAGCTGGGTTGGGATAGGAGGCTTTCAGAATGATGATGCTGGTTGTATCTGTGCTCCTGGCGGGTTTGGAATGGCTGGGTGGCTGTTTTGTGTGGTCTGAGAATGGATACCTGAGGGATGTATTGAAGCACCCATTTAGATCGGTTAAGCCCAACACACGTCCAGTAAGCACACCTACTACTAGTTGTCTACTAGTTGTTCTACTTCTGTGCTTTTGCTTATTACTTGTACAAGTGTGTGTGTGTGTGTGTATGTGTGTGTGTGTGTGTGTGTGTGTGTGTGTGTGTGTGTGTGTGTGTTTTCTTTTGTGGGAGGGGGGGGGGGTCTTTATAGGCCTTTATTGATAGTGTATAGTGGGTAGACAGGAAATGGGGAGAGAGAGATGGGGAGTGACACGCAGCAAAGGCCGTCGGGATCGGGACTCAAACCCGCGGCACGCTGTCAGGCTACATTGGAGCCTAGGTGCCCGGACCACTATAGGCCAGCAGACCGGGCAGACTTTTAATGTTTGCTCAGCAAATGGCACCCCCAGCCAAACAATGCTTATTTTTAGAGTACGAAGTTTGTGAGGCATCCCTTCACATAACACGAGTGTGATTTTTACTTCCGTGAGCAGAGCGCAAATACTGTTTTCGGCTGTGTATGTCGGTGACTACCTCGGCCAATCAGGGATTGTGTATTTTTGGTGGCGTCACTTGGACCAATCAGAGCGCAAGTTGGCCGCTTGCTGCGTATGTCGGACCGTCGGTGGCCCCCTCGGCCAATTGGATTGGCTCCGTATGTTGGTGGCGTCGCTCGGCCAATCAGGGATTGGCTGACATAACTATTATTTTATTTTAAATGTTTGTTTATGGGTTTCGTCTTTATTTGTCATATTTTTTAAAGAGGGAGGGGGGTGAGTTGCACGCTCTGCTCGCGCACAAGTAGGCCATTCATGGCCATCTTGTGTGTGAGTCAACCCTCTTGTTGCAGACACCACATGGTAATGACAAGAGTTACAATTGCAATCAGAATGCACAATAATTTAGTGTTAATTTTGTCGACTAAAACTAAGACGACATTTTTTAGTCAACTACCTTTTTTCACTGATGAAAACAAAATAAAAATGAAATAAAACCTAAGCAATGCTGACTAAAACTATGACTGCTGTTGATTTTGTCAACAAATGACTAAAATGTTAGGAAGGGACTAGTTGACAAGAGATCCAGTATAAGTCATTTTACACTTGGTTGCATGATGAAAATTCAAGCGACATTGTAAAATCAGCCATTACGACGACATCAAGGCCTGCCAAAATACATTTTAGTCGACTAAATCAATCAACTGTACATTTAGTCGACTAAAACTGCATGACATTTAGTCGACTAAAACTAGACTAACACTAAAACATCCAGGAGACTAAAATGTGACTAAAACAAAATGAAGTTTCATTCCAAAGACTATGACTAAACTAAAACTGAAGTTTGCTGCCAAAAACAACACTTACATACTTACATACATACATACATACATACATACATACATACATACATACATACATCTGTATATGAAAGCGAGGTGTCTGACAAGTAACACATTTGACAGAATCATCATCCTGCCCTGGTTCTGTCTACCTCTGTCATTTGAGTACATACACCTTGGTATTGTGAGGGAGGGGGTCAGGTGAATGTTCCAGACAGGTGTCTCCCTGACACCTTCTCCATCCGTCCAGGATGTGATGGGTGAACCGTGGACGCTGGGAGTTCTGTGTGTGGAGACCGTTGTAGAGCTGGACGTGTCATGCCCATTTGATAACCAGGTAGCATTAACCCATTTAGGCCTGACGTCTAAATAAAAAAAAAGTCTATCAGTGGTTCTCAGTATTTCATGTCAAGAACCCCAAAGATTATATGTATTTGGCCGCCGACCCCCATCTGAAAATATGTTGTTCCATGCAGGGACACCCCCAGAAGCAAAGATTTGAGCTAAAAACGTTCGCTCTGAAAGAATGTATTGAAACATTTGGGCCACATTTTCACGATTTTTCAAAAATAGCAGACAAGCTCGTAGTGCACCACGCTACGAGCTTGTAGATCTGCTATTTTCAATAACTAAATTATAACATAATGCACCAAAAGGGGTTCCCGCCCAGAATGACTTAAGGTGACACGTCGTGTGCTCTCGTGCCCATGTTGATTCCTACCTCATCTGTTCCCAAGAGGGTCAAGCAAGAGCGCAGTCCTTATATCAATTTCAGTCAGCCGTTGTGACGCGCCTGCGAAGAGAGTGGTGGAAAGTAACTAAGTACATTTACTTAAGTTCTGTACTTAAAGTACAATTTTGAGGTACTTTGACTTTATTTAATAATTTCAGTACTTTTACATGTATTTGAGTTACTAGTTACTTTGTAGATTTTGATTATTATTACAAATACAAAACATACAGGACCCACTTCAGCCCTATTTCGACCATTTTAAAACGGCTGATCTACAAGCTCATAATGCATACATTTTTGATGCTTTTGTATTTTTACTCAAGTACATTTTGAATTTCCATCCTTTTACTAGGTAACAGAGTATTTCTATATTGCAGTATTGATACTTTTACTTAAGTGAAACATTTTCTTTATATTTTTATATATTTTTGTAATTGGATTTCTTTCTAAAGATATTTTTTTTGCGGCTTACGCCTTTTATTGGTTTTTTGAAGGGACAGACAGTAGGCTGACAGGAAACGGGAGAGAGATGGGGGAAGACATGCAGTAAAGGCCGTGTCGGGCTCGGGAGTCGAACCTGCGGCACACTGCGACTGGATTACCAGTCGGGTGCCCAGACGGTTACGCCACCGCCTGGGCGGCTTGTGGATTTCTTTGTAGGGAATGTTTGGCTTATTTGAACAGTGGAACCCCAATTCTATAGGTCCTCCCTGTCGACTAATACAGGGACTAAAACTATGACAAAAGATGTTCGCCGACTACCTTTTTTCACTGAGGAAAACTAAACGGAAGCTAAATGAAAACTAAGACTAAATATACTCACAATTTCAAATGTTTGCAAGGGACTAGTGGACAAAAGATCCAGTATAAGTAAAACAAGTCCGTGTGTCCGTCCGTCCGTGTGTGTGTCCGTGAGCAGCTAATCTCCGGCACCGTTAACCCGGTCGATGCCAAATTTTGCACACACACTCTCTGGATGCCAACGATGAACCTCTGCCCCAAAATTTCCAGAACGGCCTGTTATAGCGCCACCAGGAGGCCGCTTTGTGCAAAACAAGTTTTTGCACAGTACACCTACAGATTTTGTCCAAACATCGCGCAAATTGGTACACAGTCTCTCTAGTTTCCAAATAAGTTGCTGCTTGGTGTCCCATGTTTCAGAATGTATTATTTAGATTAGGGATGCACCGAAAATTCGGCCACCGAAAATATTCGGCCGAAAATGGCTAAAAATGTATTTTCGGCCTATTCGGTTTCGGCTCAAATAGGCCGAAAATATATCACTGAATAGTCAAAACACCGGGTCGGTATAAACACAACACGCGATTGTCTTGAACGTAACCAGAGCGCTCCGCATCTACCCCTCTCTCTCCCAACTTCAGTCTCCCCCACACACACACACACACACACACAGAGCGTCAAGTTGCTCTGTGCTGTGGCTGCGATGCGCTCCGCGAAAACTGCGAGCTCATCAACAGGTTGCAAAATGCCCAAAACAGGTCCCAAAACATGGTATTTGTGAGCACCGCCACTGTCTATTCTTTAGTCGTATGACAAAAAATGCTCCCCAATGTCTGAATCTGTGAGCTTGACGAACACTAGCAGTGAGCTTGCTCGTTAGCTCCTCAAATTTGTTCCACCTGTGTGTAATCTCAGCAGCGCATTGAAGTGGGCACAGGGCAAAAGCATAACGTCCGTGAACGTTTTGCTTAACAATGATCAGTTGTTCAGTGGTGTTTAACTTTGGCAATATGTGATACTAGAGCCTAGAGAACATGCTAATATGGCTGCTAAATAAGAACGGTTTCCCCTATCAGCTAGCATGCTATTGTGTGTGTGTGTGTGTGTGTGTGTGTGTGTGTGTGTGTGTGTGTGTGTGTGTGTGTGTGTGTGTGTGTGTGTGTGTGTGTGTGTGTGTGTGTGTGTGTGTGTGTGTGTGTGTGTGTGTGTTTGTGTGTTTGTGCGCGCGCGCGTGTGCGTGCCCACACAGACTGTGTAGGACAGTGGTTCTCATAGCACCCTGGGCAAGACCTAAGCTGAAAAGACTATCAGCGGAAGTTGCGGGATTTTAGCGGAAGTGAAATCGTTGATGCTTTACAAATCAGTTTACATTCTCCGCGAATGAAACAAGTGTTGTGATTGGTCGGGAAAATATCGTATCCGGGGGAAATACATTTGACGGCTGTTCCGGAGGATACAACCGCCGATAGCTTCTCTGCCTTAGGTTGTGACCAGGCTTTTCTTTTCGCAGATAAGTAAGCCTGGGACCGAGGCTATTCTCATAGTGGGAGTTCCAGCTACATTATAGATAGTTAGGAAGTAAACCAAGTGGACCCTAAAGGGTCTGTAACAGAGTGCAAAAATGGAACCAAATAGACTCTAAAAATTTACATTGATTTTTACAATAGAAATAAAAAATGAATTGGGGTCCCAGAGATAGAAATGGGAAAAAAGACAGTCAGCTATACACAGTCAACATTACAGATTACAGTATCATTACAAGTACAAGGAATGGCAAAAAAAATTATAAAAAAGGGGGTAAAATATTAATTTTGAAGGAGTATTCATTTGTATTGTCTTTGTTAGTTACAACATGCCTACAAAAGGTGCCATAATCCGATTATGAAAATCCATAATCATGTCTTTTGCCATAATCAGGTAGCTTTACAACAAAGCTGTATTCGGCTATTCGGTATTCGGTTTTCGGCCAACTGTTTCCTATATTCGGTATTCGGTTTCGGCCAAGAATTTCCCTTTCGGTGCATCCCTAATTTAGATCATTATTTTAAAAATAATATCCGTGCATATCCACGGATATCCCAAGCCGTGCATATCCACACACACACACACACACACACACACACACACACACACACAAACCCAAACAAACATGTTTAAATTACTCCTAAACATTTTTTAAACATCACACACTCTCCTATCCTCCTGGTGGAGACCTGTGCCCAGAAGGGCACTTTTTCTAGTTTATACTCGTTGCGTGCTGAAAATATCAAATCAGCCATTACGATGGCACCAAGGCCCGCCAAAATAAATAAAAGATGTAGTCGACTAAATCAACTACATTTAGTCGACTAAAATCTTATGACAATTAGTCGACTAAGACTAGACTAACACTAAAACATTCCAGGTGACTAAAACAGGTGACTTTATGACTAAAACTACTGTAAACGAAGTTTCATTCCAAAGACTATATGACTAAAATAAAATATATATAAATAAAATATAAACTTTCCAAAAACGACTCTGCTCCCTGTGATGTTTGCTATCATGCACGTGCACGGTATGACATTTTCCTCCGTGCTGTGTTTGTTTGGATTTGTGATGTTTGTTTGTTTGTTTCCCCGCTTTAGAGGAGGACCGGTATGACAGCTACTCTCGCATGATCCTAAAGTACTTCCTGGCAGAGGGTGTGGTGTGCGGGCACGAACTCTTTGTGGCGTCTGGTCAAGAGGATCCCGATGACATCCTGCAGGTATGTGGATGACCACAATGTGCCCAATTACTACAGTATATACGGTACCATGGCTGCTGTGCTGGGCCATATGGACAACATAAATATCACAGCAATATGTACGACCAATATCCATATTGTGACGATTATATGATGATAATTAAAATACAAATACAAATCTCATATCTAAGCTTATGGAAGAATGGGCATTTTTAGCAGAAATATGAGATGGGGTAGGATGAGGAAAAAGTAGAGGAGGAAGAGGAAGAGACAAATTACAAACACAGCAGGCATTTTAACCAACTTTATACTTAAAGTTGACCTGAGTTAGCTCTGTACTTGGTGTCCTCTACTCGGCATCAAATCTTTTTGTGGAAAATAGCCAATCTGCAAGCTCTCAATGTGTAATGAGTTGTAGCCTCGGGTGGCGGTGGCTCAGGGGTAGAGTGGCTGGATGGTAACCGCAAGGTTGCTAGTTAGAACCCGGGCTCCCCCAGAGTTGATGCACGATCGATGCACGATCTATGTAAAGCGCCTTGGATAAAGGCGCTATATAAATGCACCATTTACCATTTTTACAATTTAGCCTCGGTACCCAGGCTTTTATTTCCGTTCGCATTCGGCTCAAAAATGAAAAGCCTGGGGAAACTCATAGGAAATTCCGCCATACAGGAAGCCCAAGTCCAGTTCTGTGAACCAATAGGATCGTGCCGCCCCCCATCCCCTCTAGACCAGAACACACATGGCTGGGCCTGGCTACATGAGTTGTGGTGCGTTGAATGCTTGATGCTGCTATTTTCCTTGAAAGTTTCCACTCAGAATAGGGATGCCTAAGTTCAAGTGGCTAAATTCCCAGAGGGACATACGGTAAATGAAAGTCCTCCGTCCTCTCCGGTCCTGCCCATTGGTTCCCAACCTTTTTATACTGTCTGAACTCTGAAGTACCGCCTCAGAAAAGACACCATAATAACTGATGTTAAAATACAGGAGCGTATACCTGCCCCTTTTTTCCTTTCCTAAGCCAATAATGCTGCTGGTCTGACAAAACTCTTGTCTAATCACTAATCAGCACAACTGATGATATTTCTTTTTTTTTTATCCCACGATTTTGTAACCTATTCTTTCACCCAGTGTCAATTATCTAATGAAATCCTGGCCGCTACACTTCCTCTGCCAACCTGGGGGTGCAGCGGACTGACCTCATGCTTCCTTCTATGCATGAGGAGTCCAAGCTGCTTCTTTTCACCTTACAGGGAGGAGTTTCCCTGGCTGGACGTAGCACGTGGAAGGACCACGTTATTCCAACCTGTTCCTTTTCCCTCCATCAGGTGCCCCGGCTGGCCAGGGCGTGGTAGTTTAGAGACCAGGATTACTGCATGTTTTTTGTGAGGGGGAGAACATGTTTTTTGGGGGTTTTTTTTTTTAATTTAATTAGCAGTTGTTGTTTTGTTTTTTTAGCAGTTTACCACATAAAACGTACAAACAAACAACCACCCCCCTTCCCCCTTAGGCTCTATTTAAAGAAAAGGGGAAAGTGGTGGGACAAAGCAGTGGGACAGTTACAGATCAAAGCAAGTTAAGACAGATACATCTCCATTTCCATACCGACTACAGTACCCTATAGTCGGACACAGTCCGGAACAGTTTAATGAAAGGAAAAGTCTTCGACAAAGTCTACCAAGGTACTCCAAGCCAGGACAAAGTTTTTTTTGGGCTCTGTCCACTCTATACCTGAGTTGTTCTAGAGGCAGGAAAGATATAACTTATTTTAGCCATTGTGAAAAAGAAGGTGCCTTATCCGATTTCCAATTTTTCTCTTCATCCTGTGTCAGCTGAACTGCCCAGATCTATTGAAACATAAAATCAAATATCAATAATACACACTACACAGCACAGTTCCTATGTATATGCATCAGACCCAGGGCTGGCCTTCAACACATGACCTTAGACACCAATGGCAAGTCAAGGACGTGTTGAGCTACTTAGTTGCCAAGTGAGAAACCATGAATCAGTGGTTCTGGTCATTCTGAACACGGGCCCTCATCAGGTTTTACTTCACGAGGCTTAATACTTACGTACTCTGTAAGTCACCCGCCTAGATCAAAGCATCCGCTAAATACAGAAATTGTACATTTTATGTACTGTACATTCTAAGTCGTGCAGGCGACCTCTAGGCAAACCTATACACAGTGAAACAGTTCCAGGTCCATTGAGGCCGTAGCTTCGAGAGGCCGTCTGGTCATCAGAAGGTGACCGCTCCCCCCCCCCCCCACTTTGTCAAAGTGTCCCTGAGCAAGGCACTTAACCTCCTACCCTTCGGCATCCTGGCTTCTGTTTTTGTTCGCATTAATGCAGGATGCGAGGCCTTCCAGAAAGGCTCCCACTTCATGGTAAGAAGCCTGCGTTCCTTTGTTCAGGCCAATGATCCAGCACTTATTAGAGGTCCACTCAGCATTCAGCGAGACACGTTGGGGTCTGCGAGGGTGTCTGAGAGGTCCAGGGTAGCATGGCGGATACATCCGTTTAGAAGAGGACCCATACGAGACCCCCAGAAGGCTGACTGGCTGCCTCTCAGCATACAGGGGGGGTGGAGCTTACCCTCGCTGATTGATAGTGGGAGGGGTCACCACCTTACCCCCTCTTTACATATCAAAGGGTTATTAAGAGAGAGGGGGGACTCCCTATGGGGATATATCACATCATTTAATGTTTTCACAGTTAGCTTCACATTATGCTAATCTTAACAGGCCATGGCTGAGTGTACTGTCTTATTGTGGTTGGTTACAGTCGGTTTGTGCAAAGCACCATGTTGTAATTTTACACGCCTATGGGAACAATTCATAAACAACAGCTCAATGGGCACAGTGAAAAGCATATGAATCCCATTAACAATAACTTTTACCGTGTCATGGTACGTATAGGAACTGCCAGCTCCCATCTTGGATGACATCGCCAGCCACAGCCCAATGGAGGGGCAGATGCACGTATGTGGGCCTAAGGATGGTCAGGAGTCCATGAAGATTGCCTGGCGTTATCAGAACCTTCCAAAAGTGCAGGTATAGCCTATTTCATCGTTATATACTATTGTTGGTTGTTGTCTCCACCAGGCCGACGGCATGAGGAGAGAGTATGTTTTGCACAACACCGCTAACCTGGTCGATGCCAACGATGAACCTCTGCCCCAAATCTTCCAGAACGGCCTGTTATAGCGCCACCAGGAGGCCGACTTTTGTAAAACACATTTTTTTATATTATTCCTCCAGATGTTGTCCAAAAATCCCGCAAATCGTTACACAGTATCTCTATAGTCATGTGCTCAAGACGGATCTGTCCGATATTTCATATTCCATCCTAATTGGCTAACATTGGCTTTCAAAGTTTGCAGGATTGGCCCGAAGCCTCAAATCATGAACGCAGCGTGCAATTTACGTGAAATCTTTCACACACTTTCCTACTAGGCTGAGGAATATATCCCACCCTTTTCACATTGGCCTGTTATAGCGCCACCAACAGATGGATTTTTGCAAAACACATTTTTGGAACAAATTGCCTCAAATCATCCAATTGCCATCAAGGCATGAAAACAAATACACCCTTTTCTATTATAGGAGACCTGTGCCCCGAAGAGGCCCTTTTTCTATAGTTAACTTCAATTTATTATCTTCACCAGGCAGGAATGGCCTCAATTATCATCAATTATCAATGAATTAGTTAATTGATAATATAACCTTATCATTCGATTAACCGGTTAGTTTATAAGCTGTGTTTATTTATTTATTTATCTGAGAATCTTCATTTCCCAACATAAAAAATCTACATTTAGCTGATATACAGAAAGAATACAACAGGCATTATATTCCTCAATCAAATATTAATTTGACCATTTGGGATACAGGGCCAGACAATGGCATCTTTGGATGAGGAATAAAATGAAATGAAAAGTGCACCGTCTTGTCAGAAACATCACATGCAAAAGCAGAGACCTTTCTGTGGCTACCAAGGTGGTGGGGGACTTTTTTTTAACTGGCCGCCTTTGTGCATTCCTCCACCCTGATTGTTTCTAATCAGCCTCATGGTGGCACTTTACCAGGTCACTTGAACAGGTTCCCCAAAAGAAAATCCTGGATCATGACACAACTCCCTGTAATAGGTTCCGCCCATCTTTGCATTTGGGGTTTTCTTTTAAAACACACTTTCTGCTACTACTGCACTGTGAGCTTGTAGATCTGCGTTTTTTTGTTCATTTAAAACATCGTCTTACGATACATTTATGAAAACAGATGAAAAGGCCGTCAGTGTCAATATGTCTGTACAACAGACAAAAATACCATACTTTACAGTAGGTAAAGTATGGTATTTTTGTATAGAATATATAGGTAACCATTTATCATGCTTCTTTACGTTTTTAGTGCATGTCTGTCAGCGATATAGCATACGATACTGCCTCTCAAGTCGTAGAGATTGGCAATTGTCTCCGCCACTAAATCCATCAGCTTCTAAACTCCTTTTGTTGAGTGTATGAGGCCTCAGCCTCTCTTTTCAGAGCTGCACTAGATTACTCACACTTAGCTGGCAATAGGTAGGCTTTCACTGGCTCCCAACATGCACAGATACGTGCACGCCTGCACCCCCCTGCTTAGCCTGGGAAACAGGAATAGTTGCAGCCGAAGCATTGACATGTCTGCCCGCTCAACCCTGTGACCCAGACCTGCTCCTCTGTCTTTCCCCCAAATCTCTGCCGTTCCCCCTGCGAGGGTCGGCAAAACCCTGCACTCTTTCTTCCGCTTTCAGGAGAGCTAACCCTCCCCTTCTACGTCTCTGCAGTCGCCCCCCTACCCACCGGTCTTATAATCCATATCGCTATGTGGATTAACAGCACACAGAGTGTGTCCCTGGGGATCCTTTCCCTTCTTTCTCTCGCCCTGGAAACTTCTTTATATCTGTGTTCTTTCCTCAACCTCTCCCCCCCCGTTCCCCTGTAAAATCGTCTTTACAAAACCTCCAGTAAGCCTCCCGCCAAAGGATTTGCATCCCAAATTCACCCCTAGAGTCCACGCTTAGTTCCCCCCTTACACACACCTCTCTAGCCTGGGCCCACTGTGTCACTCTCTCGATGAAGACATCAGATCAAAGGTGAGGCGGTCAGGGCGGGGATGGAACGCTAAGCAGGTTGCCGCACTCACAAAGAGAAGATGAGCCCCTGACCCCCCCCTTTGCCCCGCTGACCCCCTCGTCCCCGCCAGGAGAGGGACACACCGGGGGCCCTAATCCAGATTAGGAGTAGATTAAGGGCCCCTCTGACAATGGAGTCCCCGCTTTCTCTGGGGAAGAGGAGCTAAAACTCTCTCTTTCAGCTGCAGGAAAACATCCGCCTTCCCCTACGCGTCCCAGACTCGTTTGTTTTCACAGCCAGAAGTGGACATTTATGTGAAGAAATGATTAAGAGTGTGGCCGTACTGGTTATTTAACTTCTCTTCTGTAGGAATCTTGAGGAATGACCCAGAAACAATGCAATTGCATTACTATATATTTTCGTCAAGCACAATGAAAATCAAAATAATATTTCCTTATGAACCCACTTTTCCCTTTATAAGGTTAGCTTAATTTGTAATTGTTGTTGAAAGCAAATGGACGCGTTGCAGAGGTGACAATCATTTCTAAATGCACTTTAATGCCGCAAGAACATGATACTTATTCAAGTCATAAAACGAGCGCAACTTCCTCACAACCCCTCCCCCCAGACGGCGCTGGCCTCCTCCTCCAGATTCGGACACTACTACGATGTCTCCAAGACGATGGAGCCAGAGATTCGTCATGCAGCCAACTGCCACAGCTTCCGCCTCCCAGAGCCCACTGCCCTGTCATCGCCCGCACACAGGTAAAACGACAAGACATCATCCGCACAACAGAGGGAAACCAATGAGACACCGTCTGCAGAGAACACGTACACGGATGCGACACGGTCCGCAAAAACACAGTTGCACAAATAAGACAATGTCCACAGAACCTGGATCAACAGACATGTCATCATCCACAGAATACAGGTTTAGTAACGGTACAGATGAGAACCAACATGCTTCGTATGATGGTGTTACTAAAAATAACCGATCGTGTTATTTTCGGTGGGCGGCACTGTTGTGCAACACAGTGTATGAATTAGGTTTAGTCAATAATCAGTCTGACAAGCAGACGACCACCCTGGCCAAATATGCGTTTCGTTTCTGGGATTTCCACGTTTGGCAAACTCGCCTTGACATAAAGGCACAGAGACTGCATAGTTGCATCTCCTATCCTGGTAGCAAAATCAATAAATGAAATTGTGGCGTGGGTGATGCCACAGGTGTGCAGTCACACCTCAGGCGCCTCTGACTCCAATTAGTTTGACTCAGGCCAGGTGTGATTGCTTAAATCAGCTATCCCCGCATCCCACACAGAAATCCTGTGCTTTCATCATTATATTCAGTTCAGTTGCTTAGACGAGTTGTTGTCCGTAACTATAATTATTCTTTCAAGTTTATCAGTTTGTTTGAACAAGTTGTATGTCTTTTTATGGAAGTTTATTTATTTCTAATTGACTTCATTAATTCATTATCGCTGCTCTGCGGTGAAGGCTATGTGGGTTACTTGCTGGGAAGTAAGCCGCCAGCTATACTGTAATCAGGTTGTGAGGTTTAGTGACCCAATAAAGCAGTGGTTCTCAACCATGGTCCTTGAGGCGGTTCCAGGTGGTCCTCAGCTAAATGAGGGAAAGTTGGTAACCACATGGACCCTTATAGATCTTTAACTCTTGAGAATGTAAAATGAAACCAAATGGACCCTTACGGTTTCATTGTACACTCAAATTATTGTCAAACATCTACATTACATAATGTACAAGAAGTGTACACAATTTGAGAATGTAGAAGAATTGTTATTTTGATCAATGACAACCTTTGCCTGTTATCTCTCCTATGGTTCCACATCAATACAGCATATAATTGTAGACAAAATCTCATCCAACGGTCTGCAAGGCTAATCTCATCAAATGGTGGTCCGTGTGGTATGAATCTAAAAAAATATATGGGCGACATTTCTTCCATTTGGAGATGGCTCGAGGTAGGCCTCGGACAGTCCGTCTTTTTTGAAAGGATGTGCACTTCTATTCAAATATCAGTCTTGTTTGCTTGGACTTTCTCTAGGATGGAGTATATTTAAGGTTTGGAGGTCAGACAGGCTCTTTACTTAGAGAGTTACTGAACACACAAGCGCACGCGTACACACACACGCTTGGTAAACACGGCAATCTGGAGCATGGAGACTTGAAGCAATCCCGCAGCTTTTATTTCAGCAAATAGACCCTTTAACGCAGCGCAAGCGCACGCACGCACACACACACACACACACACACACACACACACACACACACACACACACACACACACACACACAAAATGCTGCATATGTATCCTCAGTGTTTTCAAGGGAGAAAAAAAAGCCTGCATTATGGACAGCCTTTTGTTGCTAATGCTTGGTCGTCCATTTAACACCTAAATCAGGAGTGGGCAACTTTGACGATGCATAGGGCCAATGTAGTTCCAGAGGGCCACATTGCATATTGAAATCCTGAATATTTGTTTTGCTATTTTTGAATTGGAAAAAACATAGTAAAAAAGTATTTTTGTACTTATGTTAACTTTATGAACTTTAATGCAAATACATTGAACAATTCTATTACTAGTCATCAAGCTACTAATACAGACTGAAGTAATTAAAGCGGGTCATGTTTGGAATTGTAACAGCTGAAATCAATAATATATCAGTATTGTGATATTAACCTGAGGGCCACATTAAGTGAAGTTGGGGGGCCGCATGTGGTCTCCGGGCTGCCAGTTGCCCATGTATGACCTAAATGATTATTCCCTGTGAATGGGACACAATAGAGAAATAACCTCCCCGTTGCAGTGCTGTGTATGGTGGTGCACCACTCTCCTTCTTGCCTCTGAATGGTTATAGATTTGACAGACATATTGACAGCAGGAAACTACACCTGCACTGCTCCATTGTGCCCCCAGCCACGCCCCAGTACCGACTCAATCTCACGCGCTCTCTCGCACGCGCACACACACACACACACACACACACACACACACACACACTCATACAGTATCGCACACGCACACACGAACGTGCACGTTCAAAATGTTATGCGCACACCACACACTCCTATAAAGCAGGCTACTCCCCCTTGCACGTGGCCACAGCCCCATGTTGATACCCTAGCTGTTAAATTGCTCCATTTCACTTGAAGGCATAATTGGCACAAATTGCTCTCTAGGTGATACAGATCCTGTTGTTTAAGACCATGCATGCCATGCACCCCCCCACCCCCCCACCCCATTCCCCTCCTCCCTCCCCTGACTGAAAGAAAGAGGAACATTTCCCTGTCTGTGTATGATCCCAATTAGCAGACGCGCTATAGCCCCCGTAGCTATAAGCACCTAGACCTCATTGCTACCTGAATGAAGGGTGCCCAGTGGGGGGACACTCACTGCCTTCCTACACAATGGTGGTCAAATGGAGGAGCCAGGACCGGGGCAGGGGCAGCCTCCTGCTCAATGGCATGTTGAAGCATCCCTGCCCCCGCCCTAAAAGCTATCGTTCGTTGTACTTGGTTTGCGTGCCGTGTTCACGCACCGAAAATATCCGCTATACAAGCTCACAACGCGCCGTAGTAGCACGCCTAAGGATGGAGCTCGAAACCCAATATCCGAAAAAACGGGTGCATGCTTTTGGTATAGTCATACCATTGGTCCGTTATCTCAAACCCTCACCCTAACCCTAACTTCCCACGGGGCAGCACACCTAACCTTAACCCTCTCCCAACCCTTAATGCACCCCTCACCAACCTTAATCCAGTCGTTTTAACGCACCCCTCACAAACCTTAATCCGGTCGTTTTAACGCACCCCTCACAAACCTTAATCCGGTCGTTTTTAACACACCCCTCACCAACCTTAATCCAGTCTTTTTAACGTACCCCTCACCAACCTTAATCCGGTCGTTTTAACGCACCCCTCACCAACCTTAATCCAGTCGGACCAATGCTATGTCTAACCAATGCTATGTCTAACCAAAGCATGCCTCCCGAAAAAACAGTTTCTTCAATATCATTTTACAAAAGTAAAAAGTTCAATTGCCTTCCGTCTTTTAGAAAAGTACTGTTTTTGAAGGCCCTAGTAAAAGATACTGGTTCTGTTCAGAATTTGTTGTCTCCAGTCTTTCCACAAAATAATAAGAAATACTCGATGAGAAACCGGCTCGATAAGCCTGATCAATAAGGTGATCGTTATCAATAAAAAACTAACGAGCTCCATCCCTAAGCACGCCACGCTTTGAGCATGTAGATGGACCAGAGTGTAGAGTAGGAGAGTAGCGACACGCTATGATCTCGCCGCAAAGCGGGCGCATATGGGCTATAGTTCCAAACATTGCTCCTATGGCTGGAACTATCCCATTGAGATAGAATGAGCACTTCCGCATTCCATTGTTACAATGGGAGTCAACGCTAGTGTCGCCACTCTCTTACTAGATTACTCTGAGATGGACTATATATCCCTGCTGTGACACCAGGGTATAGTATATATCAGTATATATCACTCTTTAAGCCCCATGCAGGCCAGAGAGGCCTTGCTGGGTAGGTGTCCCTCTTTCACAGAACCCAGCTCTATCATTAGCCCCAGCAGGGTCAGGAGGCACAATTGTTTGGCTGAATAATTGAAACGGACTACATGGGTATACTTGGCCCGAGCCTGTATGTGTCGAGAGTGTACGTTACCGTTCTTTATGCAGGGGGCTGTTGGTGTGAGACCAAAATCTACGGGCGTCAAGCCTTTGTAACCTGCCGGTCAAATTGACAGCTCACATGGCAGCCCTACTGCGACGCGGTGCAGAGTGGTCATTACAATGGTGGGGTGTTCTTAAGTGGAGGGCTCTGTGTAAAATGACAGGGTTAACATTCCCCTTTTTTGGCCATGCTGTTGATAACACGGCTGGCTCAGCGGCACGCTATCTCAGGACGGTTGCTAACCGTCGGCGTGCCTGTTTAGTTGACAGTGGTGCAAATCCTACCCTTGATTAAACCCCAAAATGCTGTTCCCTGCTAGTTTCCGTGCTTTGTACCAGGTCATTAATTCACCCCTCTTGAGTTGTCGTGTGTGTGTGTGTGTGTGTGTGTGTGTGTGTGTGTGTGTGTGTGTGTGTGTGTGTGTGTGTGTGTGTGTGCACACGCACACGTCTCTCATGTCTGACTTCCGTCTGTCTCGGCACAAACCATGATCCACAGGGAGCTGACAGAGGACCAGTCACATTGTAATTTAATCAAGCAAATAAATTAATTGGATCTCTAGATATGGATCATCCGTCTGCTTCGGTGGTTAAAGAAAAGCACCGTCAGGAGATAGCATGCTGCCGTCATAGAGGATTAGGCCACTGCAGTCATGGGCCTGGTGGCCTGGATTGATCTAAACTGGTTTGAATTAGATCTGCATTAAACCATTGTTTCATCATTTTCGCCCTCCTAGAGCCTGATGTCTATACCATGTTGCATGCCATTTTTGCCCACACCGGAAATAGTCCCATCTACTGTATAAGCTCACATCGTGTCGCATCACAATGCTCATCGAAATACAATTACTAAGCTTGTATATCGGCTATGTTCGGCGTGGGACACCATCGGATGACTAAAGGCCTATTCATAGTCTGGATTTACGGTGTTGAGGTGACCACCGCTCCAGTGGTGAGCTGACCACCGGAGCAGAAATAACGTTGAGCGGTGGTGAGTAAAAACAGAGAGAAGGGCTGGAGCGGTGGTGAGTAAAAACAGAGAGAAGGGCTGGAGCGGTGGCGGTGGTTTGCACTTCACCGCGGCTCGTGACGTCATGTTGTAGTTCGGTGGTCACCTCACCACCGAAAATCCAGACTATGTATGAGCCTTAAGCGTGAATCAGGCTTATTTATATTTATGGGCACACACCACACAAAACTTGAAAGAACTTGGGCCCCTTCCCCTACGTCCTTCAGGTGTTACCGATGATACTAATGAGGGCTCTGTTCCTTCCATTCCGGTCAAGCAGAGTCAGGGTGCTACTATTATGTGTGTTGGCTCACTGGAAACACTGCTACACCAGTGGGTCTCAACGTGTCCTTGAGTGGGTTCCAAATGGCCCCGTACGGGTGTGTAATCCATTTGTACTCTCAGAGTTACGGGGGTCCTTGAAATTAAAAAAGGTTTGAGAACCACTGACTGCACACTAAGGAAGTAGTAGTCTCGCATAGCCAGACAACTATTCCACAATCTCCGAATGCTGTATAGAGTCTGGAACTACACCTCCTTTTTATTTGCATTTCTGCTAAGCAGCAAGCTATATATGCTTAGATGTTTCCTATTCATAATTCATATTAGGGTAAATGTGCGTGACTGTAAAGACGAAATGGAAGTGGGGAGGATGCTCCACTTCCTGCTTTATATTTTACTCGTGTTAGAGCTTCCGTTGCTCCAGACTGTATGACGGAAGCATTTGAAAATTGCGAGAGACAACAGTCTGGCAACGTGAGACTAAGGAAGTAGGGAAGGGCCCCGGAAGTAGGAAGAGTTATTCTGTGTGCACAGAGCCCATTGTTCCTCTACTACAGTACAGCTACCCTTTCCACTCTTCTCTCTTCGGGCGGCGGTGGCTCAGGGGTAGAGTGGCCGGATGGTAACCAGTTGCCAGTTCGAACCCGGGCTTCCCCAGAGTTAAGGTCATTACACACTGGCGAATTAGCGACACGATGCGAATAAGCGATCTGAAAATGCGAAATATTTGCCTGGTGAATTTATTCGCGTTTGCCTATGCAGTGTACACATCTATGCGACGCGTATTGTGCGATTATAGCTCCTCTCCTCTCCCTCCTCCTCTCCTCTCCTGTCCTCTCCTCCCCCTCCCGCTTTGGTATCCTTTCTTTAATACCCCCGTATCCAGTACTTCACAGATGGAGGGGTCCAATTGGTACCGGCCCACATATGGTACAATTGGTACCGGCCGCTCCCGTGCATGTGGGCATATATTCCGGTTATAAAGTCTTTATTTTCGGGTCAAAAACGGGTCTGCACAGCAGAAATAGCCTAGTGCAAATCTTACCTTTTTGATGAGCCTGTTCACTGGTTATTTTAACTTTTTCAATATTGGCATATTGCCTATGGTAAATACCATAATAACATCAACACATCAATTTAACTTGAACAACTCCTCCTCCTCTCCTCTCCTCCTCCACTCCACTCCACTACTCTTCTCCTGCGTTATGTCATTATTGGTATCCTTTCTTTCATACCCTAAAGAGAAGGCACTCATGTGCCGAAACGTTGGTCTTTAATAGAAGTGTTCTGTATCGTGATTCGTGACTACGAGCTGTGCAACCGATCCTTTACAAGTTTGTCTCCCGTCCCGTGGTCAGCATGCACCTCGATCCTCACTAAATTGGTGTGCAGCGTGCGCTAATACCTATTTTGTTTGTATTGGTATATCCTACTATCCTTTCCACCACTTCTTGTCTTCTTCACTACCGTGAAGTGGAGTCCAGAGTCATTTGGGATCGACGGCCGGTCGGCTGCTCACCCGTGCCGTCGATAAAATAAAATTATAAATAGGGGGATGTCAGCTAATTTGGGCCACTTTTTGGTAATTAAACTGAGAAAAAGCAATGCATGACACTAAATTGGGTTTATATGATTATTATTGACTGTTTAATATCATGTTTAAGTTAAATGTATTTAATAACAAATAATAGTTTAGTCCCTACAGCTTCTGAAACAAGCTGTCACATATTTTTAAGATGTAGCATTTTCATGTAAAATAAGCCACCTGATCAGCTAAGATGGGCCACCGTTATTTTTAGCCTTGCTTTTTAAAGTTGAACAGCCAATGGATGCACCTGATTCTCGCTACAAGTGTACTTGACATAAAACAGTCTATGGTTGTTATGGCGGGAGATGCAATGCATCACACGCAACAGATGAAATAATATCAGTCATACTGTATATGGCTACTCAGGGTAAATGCCAGGTGAAAGCAATCTCAGTTGTCAATGATAAGGTGATCACATATACTGCTTAGCCGACTTATTTTTTTTATTTTCAGCTAAAATGGGCCACTCAAGCTGCAAAGAAAAACAGTCATTTCTGATTTAAAATAAATCACACCCTTGTGAAGTGAGGGGTGCTCTTTTCATCGTACATTATCCATTCATTGTCAATGGGAATTTAGTCTGTGTAGGACAAAAATCGCCGATTTGCTCAGACACATGATGTAAATTCTGCCGGGTGTGGCTGCACTAATAACTTACCCAGGGGGCAAAGGGGGTTGACCTGCATTTGTCATAACATACAAAGTTGTCCACCAGAAATAATATCTATGACCCAGTAGGATCACAACCTATATGGACAACCTGGTCAATTGTTGGGCGAAAGTCCAATATGGCCGCCCCAATATTAGCCCCTATTAGTTATAATGGGGGGTGAATAGGGCAATTTTTTTAACAGAGATATTTCCACGAAACTTCACAGGTTGATCAATAATATGAATACGAACATTTTTTGCATTGAAAGTTTCCATGAAATCCAATATGGCCGCCACAATATTAGCACGCAGATAATAGGTTTGGCTTGAACTTCTGAACCAGATGAGCTAGAAACGCAAACTTGGTATCTATTTCATGGTTTCTGACCATGAGATACTCAATGGAATACCTATTTTTATTATTGGGTGTGTCAATGAAAGTCATGAACATAGTCAGCACCATAAGCAATTTCCGATACTTATAGCAGCCCATTAAATTGCAGCAGGGCTATGGCAGGAGAAAGCACACAAACTACCAGTGTTCCATGCATTGACGGGTTGTGACACTGTGTCAAGCATGTTGGCCACGGGAAAAAGACTGTATGAAGTATGGGCTTCTGAGCTTATGCCCTGTTGATATTCATTTGTGAGGTAGAAGGAAGCTTCTGGCCAATTCCAAAGATTTAATTCTGGATCATAAAAAAATACTGATTTGACACCGAGATCACCTATATCAGACAATCATACAAGTGATGGCGGCCATCTTGAATATTCAATGACAATTTTCAATTATGCAAAAGACACTTAATACCAAGTACTATATATGGTAAATGAGTCTGAAATATCATATTATATCCATCATTCATAAGAAAACAGTTGTTGCTGGTGGCCATTTTGAAAAATGGCTGCCATGGTCCCACCATAAAAAATAGACCAATCAAATAAATTGTTTTGTCAAGTACAGCTGTGTCAAGACATATGTGCTGTGTGCACATGATGTGCAGCATTGGCTGTTAAAACTCAAAGGTCTAGGACGCAGAAACCTTGGCTCATTTTACCTTAGTGATTGCCCACTTTACCTGAGACCACCCTACATACAGACCAAAGTTTGGCGGAGCCCGTTGCTCGCTGTTGCCGTTGCGTGCACACGCACACCCATGTGCCATGTCCACGGCACGCACGCACACACACACGCGAGCGCACACACACCCAACAGAGTTGTAGGAGGGGACGTGTGCAACAGTGTGTGCTGCTGCGCTATCCCGACCTGCGTAGCCGGACCGACGGCTGCTCTGTTGACATCTACTGTACGGTACGCCGCTGTTTATACACAGCAACAAGTTTGGGCTGCATTCTGATTGGTCAGAGGTGCTGCAGTTCGCCTGCGAATGTCTGCAAAATTCAACACCAAAGCAAACAAATAAAGAGCGAAAACTGTCGCATTTTCGCACATTCGCCACTGATGTGGAAGCTTGCATTGACTTCAATTGGTTTTAAAAAAATGCTAATTATTCGCACGAATAAATCGCGTCGCCAGTGTGTAATGACCTTTAGTGTCGAAGTGTCCTTGAGCAAGACACTGAACCCTTAATTGCTCCTGATGTGCTGGTTGTTACCTTGCATGGTTTCCGCCGCCATCGGTGTATGAATGTGTGCATGAATGGATGTGGCCCCCCAACTTCACTTACCATTTTTCATCTCTATTCTCTGTCTCCAGTCCGATGGTCCAGTCCTACTCCACGCTGCTCAAGTCACTTCAGGAGGTCATACACAAGCAGGGCTTTGATGGAGCAGCCACCCCGGTAAGAGTCTTAAAGACGGTCCACAGTTTACACTGCAGGGCCTCGTACGATCTGAATTGAGTTTTGTTTTGTTTTGTTGTTGTAGCCATAGAGGCCTCACATGGAAACGTACACCCGCACCAAAATTAGTCGCATCAATTGATGATCAAAGCACATGATTAACGTAATGATGACCAAGTTGTACAAGTTGAATCAGCAAAACAAACACAAAATAAAACTAGATGAAAAGATAATAATGATACGCAATGCAAAATAAGTTGGTCACAGCACAGAGTAATGTTCTGAATCTAACCAGCCAAACCTCAACACTGGGTGTGTGAAGCTCACTACAGTGGGCTTCACTGGGCACAAGGAAGTGTGTTTCTTGTGTTGTTTATGGAATTATAAACGCCACAACATTAAAAGCACTGCTATGCATTCCAAAGTGTAGGTTAAAGACAAAAGGAGACCAGACTTTTACAATCAGAGCCCCTACACTTTGGAATGCTCTCTGCCCCTGGAGATCAGGATCACCGAGTATGTCCACTGTTTAAAATCTTTGCTTAAAACTCACTTTTATACCAGATTAGCAGTTAATGCTTATTTCTCCTTATTTTAATATTGTGTAAAGAAGGTGTGGTGCTATACAAATACAATCAATTTATCATTTATTATTTTAAATATGGGAATGCATTGGGGGATTATGTTGTGTTACGTGTTGTTGACCGTGATGTCCGTTTGTTCTGGTTACCTTCTTACCCGTTCCCCATTGATGTTGAGTCGCTCTGTGTGGTAGCGTTGTGTGCAGTTGGCAAAATACAGCCTGAACCTAGCCCCTTTCGGGGCCCTCGCTTACCTTTTCTGTGTTTCTGATGGTGGTATAATGGTTAATCCACTCTCCATGGGACGCAGCTGTACCACTGACTGTTCACGGACACATCTAGTGTCCCTAGAGTGTTGATGAGATGTTTCAAACATGCATAGAGTAGCAGTAGGAGACCGTGGAAACGCGGGCGAAGCGGCGTTAATCTGCGTTGCAATTAAGTATATATGTTTTTTTTTTTTTTTTTTAAGATTATTTTTTTGCGGTTTACGCCTTTTATTGGTTTTTTTTAAGGGACAGACAGTAGGCTGACAGGAAATGGGAGAGAGATGGGGAAGACATGCAGTAAAGGCCGTGTCGGGCTCGGGAGTCGAACCCGCAGCACACTGTGACTGGATTGCCCAGACGGTTACGCCACCGCCTGGGCCTAAGTATATATGTTTGAGTGGTGCAACCACTCCTATAGACAGCTATGTGGGTCCCTGGCTGGCTGGCTTGCTGGCTGGCTGGCTGTGTCCGAGCATGAAAATAGCTTTTGGTTGGTTTTCACCACCAAGTGTCACTGTTGTGCAGCCTAACATACACACACACATTAACTGTATGATATCGGGTGTGACAGTACAGTAGTGACAGTACAGTAGAGGGACCCCCACACGGTAACTCTGTCATTTCTCAACCATTTTGGATGCGGGGCGGCTCGCCGGAACCTGGCCGGCCCCCTGGGCACGTTCCTAGGGGTCTGGATGTTCCGGGGACCCCCACACGGTAACTGTCATTTCTGGACCGTTTTGGACACGGGGCAGCTCGCCGGAACCGGGCCAGCACCCTCGGCGCGTTCATGTGGACCTGGAACTTCCGGTGACTGCCCGGGGACCCCCCAATCTATTTCTGACATTTTGGCTTCTCTGAAATTCTCTCTTCCTCACTTCCATTTTCCCGCCTCCCGCGCCGTCGCGAGACGTGGCCAAAGCATTTCCGGAGGTCCCCAACCAAAGACGCTGAGAACCCCTGCCCTAGGGTACCGCCATCCAAAATACAGAAACGGTAACCGAGGGTCCCGGAAGAGGCTAGGCCTGAACCATATGAAGGCACCATATGCACGGTGACAATAGCCAATCAAGACCTGAAGCCGATTCTGACAATATCTTCTAAATCCTACCAGTTTTTCTGGCAACGTACAGTACTGTATGTTGCTACATGTACTGTATGTCAATGGTTCTCAAATGTTTTCATGGCAAGGACCATGAAAACATTTACACAAATACACAATATGTATTTGGCCACAAACCACCATCTCAAAATATTATGTTCCAGAACAAAGATTTAAGTAAAAAAATGTTTGCTTTAAAATATTATATATATATTCAAATATTTGCTATTTTTGCTTTATTTTATTTTTCAAATTAGCAGATTGATTGGTTAATGGGTTAAGCAAGCATGTGTTCCATGCAGAATATGAAGGGTTCCCACGGTCTTGAAATTCCTGGAAATATTTTGAAATGAGAAAAAAACTTTTTCCATTCCTGGAAAGGGTTTGGAATTCTATCAAGGGTCTTGGAATCTATCAAGGGTCCTGGAAAAATAGTTGGCTTTGCATTGTTTTTGGCTATTGATTTTGTTAATAAAAAAAAAGTTTTCCAAAACATAAAACATGTATGTATAACATTACATACGAAATATGTAACACAAGTTATTTGCCAAACAGGGCAGCATGATTGCAGCCTAATGTGTACCAGTATGTGACTAAAAAACAACAACAAAACAGCGTGATCCTATACTGTATATGCCCTAGGATTGGTGGTATAGCAAAACATTTGGCACACAATTTTGAATAAGATTAAAGCATTCTATATATTCTATGCTTTATTGTTGCTACACTGCCTGTATTTGGGCATTGCACATACAGTAGGAGTAAGAGATTCATTATTGCACTGAAGGATTGTTATATAAATAGGCCTGGAATTTGGCTTAAATATTCTGAGTATTCCAAAAGGTGTGAGAAACTCCTCGTCTGTCTCACCTGCCTGCGTTGGCCTCACCTGCGTATCCCAGCTGCATGTGTGTCTTAGCTTTGACACGCATCCCTTTAAATAATCACCAATCCTCTGCAGAATGCCAGCAATGTCCTTGGCCTCGTCTGTCTCTTTTGGAATTTCCATGTATTTTTCCACAGGGCCATGTACGGGTATACGGCCTGATAACGCTGTAGTGTGTGCGCATGTGTGTGCGTGCATGCGCGCGCGTGTGTGTGTTACTTACCTACTTTCTGTGACCCCTCTGCTCGTCACCTGGAGCCACCTCTCCCCCTGTCACTCACATGTACGATTCACCCCCGGTACATACGCCTGATTCCCCCCCCCCCCCCCCCCCACACACACACACACACACACACACACCATCCCTTTCGAGCTAGCGCTGCCTGTCACTCACACGCCAGATTAACTGCTGACATCATCAAAGCACCATGTCCTGCCCTAGCTGTCGCGCTGGCTGTTGGCACAGCGCAGGAATGCAGACAGGCACAGAGCGATACAGGCACTGGCACAAGAATGCTCAGCATGGGAGGGGATCAGGGGATCTTGTTTATCTGTGTTTACTTACCAGATCAACTGTTAACAGCCAGTTGTGTAATAATAACGTCTTGATGTATATCTCAATTCGAGTTTTTAGTGTTGTATAAGAGATTCTTAAAGGACCACTTCACCACTTTTCAACCTATCTTCATATAATTGTTCCTCACTAATGTTCATGATAAAATTCCATATTGTTTTTCTACATAGGAGGGCTGTGGACAGTTCAGAAAGCTGTCCAGCAGTGACATCATCACCGTTAGGCAGATTGTTTTTAAACAAGAACGATGGCTTCCATTATCACACTGCAACTTTTCAGGAATAGAAAGCCTGCAGTTTGTAGTTTCTGAACTGCCCCACAGCCCTCGCATGAGACACAGACAGAGAAGATTATGAAGGTAGGTTGAAAATTGGTGAAGTCGTCCTTTAAGCATTCAGAGCATGTGCATGAAAGCTGAATGGAACAGGAGTATGGCAGGCAGCAGTATGGCAGGCAGCAGGATGGACTTCTACTGAAAAGATTACTCACATTATTTTTACTTAAGTAAAAGTATTAATACTGTAATATAGAAATACTTTGCTACAAGTAAAAGTCTGGAATTCAAAATTTAATTTTTGAATTCAAATTACTTAAAGTACCAAAAGTACTCACTATGCAGAATGTCTCATTTGAAGTTTTAGAATGTCTACAAATATTTTTTAAATAGCAGATCTACAAGCTCACAATGCGTCGTGACACACACACACACACACACACACACACAGTCACACACACAGTCACACACACACACAGTCACACACACACACACACACACACACACAGTCACACACACACACACACACACACACACACACATACACAGAAGTAATGCAGTGATGTGAATAGGTTTTCAATGTAATGGGTCAATTTAGTGAGTCTAAGGATGCAGGCTATTAGCATCACGTAGTAGAAGTATAAAAATACTGGAAATTGAAAATACTCAAGTAAAGTACAGTAAGTACAGTACTTAACCCTTAGACCTGACACCAGATTCTACAAAATGGCTACTAAATCCTGACAGTTTTCTGAAAAACCTATGTTTCTATGTCAGTGGTTCTCAAACTATTTAATATGTCACCCCAAAAACTATATGAAATTGGCCGCCGACCCCCATCTGAAAATATGTACCGGTAGTTCCAGGGACCCCAAAACGTTCGCTCTGAAAGAATGTATACACAAAGATTTGCGCCACATTATCACCATTTTTCAGTGTTTCAATAGCTAAAGTATATAACACAATGCTTAAGTAAATGTACTTAGTTACTTTCCACCACTTGCCGTCTGGCGATTATTATGTTGTGGTCCCAGACTGGCTGTAGCCTCTATGTGTGCTTTGGCCTCTGGCCCTTTTAGCTGCGTGGGCCACACTGGCACCGTTCCCTGGGTCTTCCTATAGGCTCAAAACAAACTATAGGACTTTGCTTTGGCCTTGCCTCCTGACGTTGCTACAGCAACAGTCATCTTACTGCCACTGTTTCCCTCACGCTGCATGGGCTCCAGACATGGAAATAGATTCCTCTTTCTACGGCCGAGTCCACGGAACCTGAGTATAGGCAGCAAGAGAGAGGGCAAGTCTTAATAATCCCCCAAGTCCTGGAAGGCGTTCCGTGTGTCGCCCTGTAGCTTTTAACCATTATTTTAAAATGTATTGAAAAATAACAGATCTATGCGGCACCGAGTGAGCTTGATCAAATGTGCAAAATCTTCGAATATACAGTATATATATATACTCGTTCACAGTAAACGTTTTTAAACTCATGTCTTTGCTTCTAGGGGGGTCCCTGGAAAAACGTATTTTCAGATCTGGCGGCCAAATGCATATAATTTTGGGGGACCTTGACATGAAATAGTGTGAGAATCACAGGTCTAGAAACAAAGGTCTTTCAGTAAACTCCTGTTTTAGAAGAGATCTGTAGAATCTGGTCTCAGGTCCTAATGGGATAATGACTATGGCGAACACACACACACACCGACAGACAGACAGACAGACAGACAGACAGACAGACAGACGCAGACATTTGGATATAATACCTAAGTGTGATAAGATGTAGACATGGAAAGAGAGCGTAAGGTTGTATGGCAAGAGGATGAATGTAAAAGGAAGAGCCCAGGCAGAGAGACGGAACCCTGCCTGCCTGGTGGAAACGTGTGTGGACACACACAATGGGGTTTATTTATGCTAGACGCCCTCCGATTCTAATTCACAACTAAAACACAAGATTAGGTCATAACTGTATGGAGAGAGAGAGAGAGAGAGAGAGAGAAACATGGGAGTTGCGGCTGGGGTGAATTTAAGGGGGGGAGGGAGGGGGAGGTGGGGGGGCCAAGATGATAGAATGGGAGGGGACAGGGAAAAAAAAGGAAAAGAGTCTAAAGAGATCAGATTTGAGGCCAGATCTTTGTTAATCACCCTTTGGCTCTCGTGTGATGTAATCAGGATTTTGTCCTGAAGAAAGGTAAAAAGGGCAATTGTACTAAAGGTTAGAAACCTCTCACGGTGAGGAAAAGCTCCTTCAGCGCTTGTGTTTCAGTGATATATATCCCCATCATTGTTGGCCAACCAACATACTTTTGTTTTCTCTCTCTTTTCTTTTTTTGCGTGAGAGTGGGTTACCGTTGATCTCTTGAAAGTGGTGGTAAGGGAGGGACGTTCAAGGGGGGAAGGCACTCCACCCTTACCCAGGCCCCCTTTTGGCAGGGCGCAGAGCATTCTCGGTGGTGCCAAGAATGTGCCGGCCGGGGGTTTTCTGGGTGGCGGCCATATTGGAAGCCTGTCTGACAGGTCCATTGTGGCCGTGTCAGATGTGCCCCTGTGATTGGGTGCTTGTGTCCAATCACATGGTTTAAGGCAGTGCGTTGGGATGGCCGGCCGGGGCCTGTGCTGGTGAGTGAGTGTCCAGTCGGCCTCCCGGAGATGTTGATGCTCCACTCATCAACACAACGGCATCCTTCCAAAAGAATAAATAACAATAATCCAAATGTCTTCTGTGCACCTCAATGTTAACATGACATGTTGTATTCAAATTTAGCTTTGTTAAATTATGATGATGTATACAAATGTGGCATTAACTCTCCGATCTGTTCTCTATATCCTGTCTCTCACTGTCGTATTTTAAACGTCTCATCAGTCCAAGTCCCGGAACGTCCTGCGGATCGGGCTCCACTCCATGGGCTCTGCGCTGTGGGGCGACGACCTGTGTTGCCATGACGACCCGGCACACAGCCACGCCCTCACCACCTTCCTGTACGGGCTGCGCGCCCTGATGAGGTCATCACTCTCCGTCGCCGTCGTTACCGTGCCCTCGCACCTCATCCAGGTGAGCGTGCACGCACGCACGCACACGAGCACACACACACACACACACACACACACACACACACACACACACACACACACATACAGACACACACACACACGGAAGAACAGTAGCTTTTTCTACTGGAGCAGGGGTCTTACTCTTCAAAAGGACCCCTCAGCTGAGTGAGGGGAGCAGGGACTCCCAATATATATTTTTTCTCCGTACACCAAACCTCTGTGCTGAAAATAGCAGATCTACAAGCTCACAATGCTAGTAGATTGACTATTGTCTTTGTCTGCCACCCGGTTTCATTTCCGCTTCACCGGCACGGAGACCGCCATGAAGATCGGCTAACATTAGCATTATTAGCCCACGCTGTTTACCTTTCACAAATCACATCCGAACCTCGGATGGATGGTCAAAACCACGGACGGACAGCGCTCGTGGTTTCAGAGTTACTAGGCATTGAAGATCCTACTTTGAACAGAAATAGTGAGATATGTACGGAATTGCAATTCCGTACATCGTGCATACATGACTAGAAAACCCCCAAATCCGTACATATGACACTGAAATCCTCATAGACGATGACGGAGGGGCGCCGTCTATACCCAACTTGAGCCACGGGAGACACCATACCAAGCGGCCCACCAGGTCTGCCAGTTGCCACGTCGAGCGTTGCAAAGTTCGGTAGAGCCGACTCAGCCCCGTCCGCGTTGTAACCCAATATGGACAGAATAGTAAATAATGTCAAACCCGAAACCAGCCACGGTTGAAATAGCACTTCCGTACTAGTGAAAGCCACGCCTCCGTCGGGGTCAAAACAGTGTCATATGTACGGAACTGTGTACATATCTAGGTATTTCTGTGAGATCAGGCTGCTGCAACCTATTGGGTAAGACTCGCGCTGTATCCCATGGCGCGTGGCTGACGTAGTCGCTAAGGATTTTGTGTTTGTGTACGTTTGCTTTGTGGCCATGAAGTTACTCTCTTTGACTTAAAGGGCCACTTCACCCCTTTTGCAACCAGATCTTATTTTAATTGTTTGGGAGACAATAAACACTTTCCTGGGAGTTTTTACGTGGGTAATATGTGTTTTAGAATATGTTTTAGATATTTTACTATTTCAAAGTGGCCATGGGCTCCATGATGTCATTTACACTGGGCTCACTTCCTTCCTGGACTACAATTCCCATAATGCTTTGGTGCACTGCTCCTCCTTGTGGATAGGGGGAGGGCTGTCTTACTGAGACAACATGTAGTCCAGGAAATAAGTGAGCCCAGTGTCCATGACATCGTGGAGCCCATGGACACTTTGAAATACTGAAATATCTAAAAACACATATTACCCACATAAAAACCCCAGGAAAGTGTTTCTTGTCTCCCAAACATTAAAATAAGATCTGGTTGCAAAAGGGGTGAAGTGGCCCTTTAGGACCTGAAGCCGATTCTAATGTCTTCTAAATCCGGACAGTTTTCTGAAAAACCTATGTTTCTATATCAGTGGTTCTCAAACTATCTCCTGTCAAGGACCCCAAAAATTATATTATGTTATTGTCCACCGACCCTCATCTCAAAATATGTTGTTCCAGGGAAGCAAACAGTTTAGAAAGAATTTATATATTCAAAGATTTGCAGACGTTTTCACGAGTTTTCAAAAGTGTGTGTGTGTGTGTGTGTGTGTGTGTGTGTGCGCATCCGCGCGCGTGTGTGTGTGTGTGTGTGTGTGTGTGTGTGTGTGTGTGTGTGTGCGCTCCGTCCGTCCAGTCTGGCCTCGCAGTGTGAAGGTGGAGTCATCTGCTCAGGCATATGGCAGACCGTACAGTCCCCCCCCCACCCCTCCCCCCAATCCCCCAAACTGTCCACCAATACTCCACGCCACAGAAACAGCCATCTGAGACCTTTTTAGAGATGTTCTGTCCGTCTGTACGACTTAAACCATCTTACGCCACACACACACACACACACACACACTCCCCATCCCAGTCCTCATACGCCACAGAATGTACGGAAACTGCACCCTTCTCTTTTAGCATCCGTATTATTGGAAGTCACAGCCCCAACGCTGAGATGGGAACAGCTGTGTTACACACAACATTCTCTGGCTCTGGGCCTGCAAGGCTCTGTGTGTGTGTGTGTGTGTGTGTGTGTGTGTGTGTGTGTGCGCATGCGCGCGCGTGTGTGTGTGTGTGTGTGTGTGTGTGTGTGTGTGTGTGTGTGTGTGTGTGTGTGTGTGTGTGCGTGTGCGTGCGTGCGTGCGTGCGTGCGTGCGTGCGCACTACAGTGGCCTAGAAGAGTTCCTCAGGAAGAGCTAAAGTGGCTAACTAGCAGATGTCAGCTGTGGCAGGGAGCAGCCCCACTGTCCCTCTCTCTCTGCCCATGGGCTCCTCCGAACACCGCCGTCCCCCCGGGAGAGAGACGTGCACGAGTCATGGGGGAGAGAGAGAGAGAGAAGGTGGGGAGGGGTTTTTGGCCTGAATCAGGTGTTGGATGATTAAGCCAACATGGAGGTAATGAGAGGCTGTTAACACACAGGCCATCTACAAAATGACCATGTTATTATTGTTTAACACGGTGAAATTAATCAGACATTGTCTTAAGAGAAGAATCCAATTGATCAAGCGATGGCGGAGGTTAATGGCCCCCACTATGGCTGCTATTCTAAGGACAGACAGACACGCGTATGTGACACTTTTCTGCCAGTGTCTTCTTTTCCTTAGATAATGACGGTAGCTTTTGTTTGTCTGCATTGGGACCTCCTCAGAAAACAGTCTAGACGGGCGTATAGTGATGTGGGGCTAGCTGGCTGAGACAGCACCGGGGTCCTCATCCATTATTGAACAGCTTGGGAAGCTGAGTAACTCACTGAAAGCCTCCTCACAGCAGCACAGTGCCACGGTCCATCTGAAACATTCATTAGGCTTGTCCCAGCTTGGTCCTCCAACACCCACTACCACACCCGGGAATAAACACAAACACACGCATACGCACTCCTCTTCTAAAATGCACCCATAATACAGTACAACTCCACCTAACCTGCCTGCCGCTTACAGTAAGTGATGTCCTCAAGACTTGACATGCAAATGTACCAGAGAGCCAGGCCTGCATTATTGTCAGCATGTCCACAGCTCTCAGGAACTGAGTGTTTAATTATTTTCTGTGCTGCTAGCTGTTAGCATAAATGTAGTGAACCTGTGCCACCATCAGCGTTCACTTTAAGAGAAGGAGTTTACACCCCCGCCAGCCCCATACACCACACTTTGCTATCATTAGCATTAGCGCACACTGTAACAAATCTGACAATCTGCCTCCTGCTGGCACTATAACAGGCCCAATTGAGAAAATTGGGACAGAGGTTCTGCTCTGGCTGGCTACACCTATGGGCTACACAGTTTCAGGTCAATCGGGCCAACGGACCGGAGATTAGCTGTCCACAGGCGGACACGCAGACAGGCGGACAGGGTGCAAAACATAGTGTCGGCCATGCCTTCGTCCTGGCGGCGACGTGTGATTATGAATCCCACCGACATTCTAGGATATACCCACCTTACCATGTGTCTGATTGGCTCCCGGGCAGGCATAGACAGACACGTGTGTGACACTAAGATGTGGAATGCCCTATACCGACGGGGCTCTCACTGGACTCAGGCCGTGGGTTAGTGGTGAGACTGAGGTTTGGGGACATTCAGGGGATTTATGCACCGATGGAATCTGAGCTCATTGAGCCAGCACACTGTAGGCCTTCATAATGAGTCGGCAGTTGAACTGAAGTGCCTCTCGCTTTTTATTTATAGCCCCCGTTTTATCTATTATGGATAACACGTGGAAAAGCATGTTAAGCACTTTAAATACTATATAGTTGGCCCAAGCCGGCCTAGCGGTCCGGGCACCTGGGCTGGTAGACCCGGCGCCTGGCAGTGTGCCGCGGGTTCGAGTCTCGATCCCGACGAGCATTGCTGCGTGTCTTCCGCCATCTCTCTCCCCGTTCCCTGTCTACATACTGTAATGTCTATCGATAAAGCCACTACTTTATAGATCTATTTAACCCCCTCCTTTTCCACGTTCTACACCAAATATCTTTGCCAAAAATAGCCGATCTACGGTCGCGAATCGTGAGCTTGTATATCGCCTATGTTCGCCGAGCGTCCATGCCAGAATAGTGACGTTATGGTGGATGTCTTTTCTTTTCTTCCCGTGCTGGTGTTGGTGTCGTCCCAGTCAAGGCGTTATGGAGTGCATGCGTGTTTATGAAGGGCCTGGCTGGTATACTACCCTCCCTACTGCCGTGACTAAAGGGCCTTTCAAATGGGAAGGGAGGAACGCACACGTTGTTGCCTGGATCAACGAGAGGTCTGCTACAGACATATAATAGGCACGTTATACCGCTTCACATTTGAAAGGCCCTTAAGACATCTGTGCTGATATTTGTTACGGCAACACATGTCGTCACAAATATCCTATCCCTGCAGGGGTTGTCCCAATCGGATCACGTGATCGGAAATTGGGCCCGATCATGGCATTTTCAAATGATCGAAATCGGATCTGGAGCCAAAAAAACCCTGATCCCTAGTATCAATATTATATCCACTAGCCCTTACCCGTTGTGAGTTGATATGACATCTATAAATATAGAAGTATCGGATCGGAAAATAAATCGGTATCGGCAGATACACGAAATCAAATGATCGGAATCGTGTCGCGAGCAAAATGACGTGATCGGGACATCCCTACTTATCCCTAATCTTTAGAGACGTGTGGGGACAAGATTTAGCAGACATTTGACCTGAATTCCCCTTTCATTGTCAATGGCAAAATCTTGAGACGTGTGGGGTCAAAAGCTGTTTAAGTTCTTTACTAGTTGTTTTGCAGAGACCGGATATAAATAGAGTTAACAGTAATCTAGATGAGGAGGAAAAAAGCATGAATGACCTTTTCTAGATCTGCAGGTGACAGGGAAACTATAATAAATACATTGCTGTATACGTGCTGAGTAAATTGTCCCGGGCCAAACACTGTTCCTACGTTGTGACCTGAGTCACCTGACCTCAGATGGCCTGTCACGGGGCTAAAGTATGTGACGGTTCTGACTGGAGGATATTATGCATGCTTAAAAGTAGGACAAAAATGAAAAGGAAGAAGAAAGAGGGTGGGGGGGGGGGGGGGGGGGCAGCATGAAGGCATGAAAACTGCATTAGGCTGCTGTGGCAGCCAACACAGAGATGAGAAGGACCTGAATGATTCAAGAGGCAAAATGGATGAATAATACAGGACCCTCTCTCCCTTCATCCCAATGTCTCTCTCCCTCTCTCCCCCCACTCTCTCTCTCCCCCCCCCCCTCCTTCCTCTGTTCCATTTTTCTTCTGCCTCTACCCTTTTGTCCCTCACTGCATCTTATCCTCTACTGTACAGTACTCCTCTGTCTATCTCTCTCTCTCTCTCTCTCTCTCTCTCTCTCTCTCTCTCTCTCTCTCTCTCTCTCTCTCTCTCTCTCTCTCTCTCTCTCTCTCCCCCTTCCTGTCAAGTGACTGTTCTAACCAGTAGGGGGAGCTCTCCTCCTCAAGCCTCTCTCTCTCTCTCCCCCACTTCTCACTGTGTGTGTGTGTGTGTGTGTGTGTGTGTGTGTGTGTGTGTGTGTGTGTGTGTGTGTGTGTGTGTGTGTGTGTGTGTGTGTGTGTGTGCGTGTGCGTGTGCGTGTGCGTCTGTGTCCACGTCTGTAGTACTAGGCAGTGTTCATTTTGTTGACTAAGACTTAAAGGGATAGTTCAGCTTAAGCTGTATATGAAATACTTGCCATTAAAGTGGTTGCAACCGTATTAATTGATTGCCCGAGTCCTGTGGTGGGAGTTCTGCTCTGGTTTTGGGGAAATATTTAAGTAGTTCCGGTCATTTTGTGGGGGGCACTGGGGGCCACACATTAAAAGTAAACTAATTCACATATTGTATTGTAGACCTATTTCTAGTCGTTTTTGAGGGGCGCTAGCCCCTCCTATATACAGGTTTAATGTTTGTTTTTAGTCCAATGTTTGTTTTAAAAACGCCATTGACAATGAAGGGAAAATTTACGTCATCTTGTCCCTAACAGAAACATTAAATAACATCCCGAACGCCTGGGGTTATTTAATCTATTAAATCATAGCGCCCAGCGATTTATAGCAGCGGAGCACATTTAGCGACGGACCGGATGTTATCCCGGATGTGGCTGAAGTAGCTTGATGTAGCCAAAACACTCTAGTGGCGATCGACAACAATGAGAAGTATGATTAATTCTACCGCAACTAGTGACGGGACCCATAATCGTTTCTTAGAATTGGATGGAATGATTTTTTTCTTTTTAAACAATATATTTATTGCATTTTTCTTTTCTTTTTTGACAAACGGACAATACAACAAAACAATACATAATACAGACAATACAATTACTTAAAATGAAAAACAAACAAAAAACAAAACAAAAACATAAAAAAGAAAAAAACATACAACAAAACAAAAACAGGATGGAATGATTTAGATCAAGAGTTATTCACGTTTTAAGATTTTCGATCTCGTCGGCTAAAATGGGGGGGAACATTTTCGATGAAGTCCCACCGGAAAATAACATTGAGTGTTGCGCAACAGACAGCCTGTGGAGCGATGCGATCGGTTTTTATATCAATCATCTCCGTCCTTTTCATCAATCTCCGTCTTGAGCGCTGCATGGGCGTTACTAATTTATAGGGCGGAGAACTCCTGTGCGTTCAGGGTGTTAACAATAAAGAGAATTTAATGTTTGTTTTGACACCGTTTGTTTTACATCACCGTATATATTATCACCCATAACTTCACACGGGTGTGATTTTTTGTGTCCATATCACTACACCCAAAACATTCCATGTGATAGAGGGGTCAAAGTTGAACAAAAGTTGTGCTAATCTTTTAGAAATAGGTCAACAATACAAATATAGTTTTTTTGATTAATTTATTTTTAATGCAAGGCCCCAGTGCCCCCCACAAATTGACCGGAACTACTTAATATTTCATCAAAACCAGAAGAGAACTCCCGCCATGGGACCCGGACTAAGTAGGACTAAGACTTAAGTGGTGTGTTATTCAAAAGACCAAGACAAAATATTTTCTGGAAAAATTAACATTACATTATTAACCCATAAGACCTGAGGCCGATTCTATTAAACGTCTTTTAAAAAAAATAGCAGATCTACAAGCTCATAGCGTGGTACTCGGTGCTGCGCTATGAGCTTGTAGATCCCTATAGAAACATAGGGGTTTTTCATAAAACTGTCATGATTTAGAAGACATTTTGTAGAATCTGTTCTCAAAACTAAATGGGTTAATGTCCGTTGCACCTCCCTCCATCCCTCCCTCCCAATACCTGTGTCACCCCCATCACCTCCATCCCATGATCTGTGTCAACCCCATCACCTCCATCCCTCCCTCCATCACCTGTGTCCCCTCCATCCTCCCTCCCATGATCTGTGTCAACCCCATCACCTTCATCCCTCCCTCCATCATCTGTGTCAACCCCATCACCTCCATCCCTCCCTTCCATCACCTCCATCCCTCCCTCCATCACCTGTGTCACCCCCATCACCTCCATCCCTCCCTCCATCACCTGTGTCACCCCCATCACCTCCATCCCTCCGTCCCATCACCTGTGTTACTGTCACCTCTCCTCTCCCCTGTCTAACCAGCCTCTCCTCTCCTCTCTCTCCTGTCTGACCAGCCTCTCCTCCCCTCTCATCTGCTCTCCTCTCCCCTGTCTGACCAGCCTCCCCTCTCCTCTCTCCTGTCTGAACAGCCTCCCCTCTCCTCTCCTCTCCTCTCCTCTCCCCTGTCTGACCAGCCTCCCCTCTCCTCTCCTCTCTCCTGTCTGACCAGCCTCTCCTCTCCTCTCTCTCGTGTCTGACCAGCCTCCCCTCTCCTCTCCTCTCTCCTGTCTGACCAGCCTCTCCTCTCTCTCCTGTCTGACCAGCCTCCCCTCTCCTCTCCTCTCCCTTGTCTGACCAGCCTCTCCTCCCCTCTCCTCTCCTGTCTGACCAGCCTCTCCTCTCCGCTCTCCTGTCTGACCAGCCTCTCCTCCCCTCTCCTCTCCTCTCTCCTGTCTGACCAGCCTCTCCTCTCCTCTCTCCTGTCTGACCAGCCTCTCCTCTCCTCTGTCTGACCAGCCTCTCCTCCCCTCTCCTCTCCTCTCTCCTGTCTGACCAGCCTCTCCTCCCCTCTCCTCTCCTCTCTCCTGTCTGACCAGCCTCTCCACCCCTCTCCTCTCCTCTCTCCTGTCTGACCAGCCTCTCCTCCCCTCTCCTCTCCTCTCTCCTGTCTGACCAGCCTCTCCTCTCCTCTCTCCTGTCTGACCAGCCTCTCCTCTCCTCTGTCTGACCAGCCTCCCCTACATGGTGACCCGGTGGTCGGTAATGATGATGACCTAATTTAATTGCGGCACTGATGGCTCGTCAGGAGGTTTTTAATTACCTGCCTGAGTAACACACTCACCTCTGTTTTCTCTCCTCCCCCACACTCTCTCTCTCTCTCTCTCTCTGTCTCTCTCTCTCTCTCTCTCTCTCTGTCTCTCTCTCTCCTCTGCTGTACAGAACAGAGCTCTAATGGGTAGGATCACCAGGCTGTGTGACAACGCCATCGCTCTGGAATCCTTCAAAGGCTCCGAGAGGGAAACCAACGCGCTCTACAGAGATTATCATGGTATAAGAACGAGCGTATATACGGCGCTGCCCATGTCTTTCTGTCTCGCTCGCACGCACACACACACACACACACACACACACACACACACACACACACACACACACACACACACGGGCAGTGCATTAAGGCTGGGGCTTGTGGATGGAGGCAGGGAGGGGAGGGGAGGGCAGCCCGTCCCCCTCACAGGCCAGGCTGTCAGAGCACGTTAGCGTGCTGCTGCTCAATCAGACGTGCTCCTCAGTAGACAGACCGGGGGGGATTCAGCTGCCACACCGCACAGCACCAACCCCCCGCCCCCAGCAGAGCGCTACATCCCCCCCACCCCCACTCTCCACCGACCGACCGACCGCTCCATCCATCCAGACCCCCATCATGCCCCTGAGGCCTGCGGCCTAGCAGAACAGGCCCAACCATGGATGGGGAATCGATATTCTTACCATCTCTCTCTCGTCCTCCATCGCCCATACAGCAGCTCCCTCATTGGCCCCGTGGCCCGGCCCCTCTATGCCTAATGAGTAGAAAAAAAGACCAAGGAATTCTCCTTCTATGGTCGGCAGACAGTGGTGGAAAAAAGTATGCAAATGTTCTTAGTATACTTAAGTAAAAAGTATCAATGCTGCGATATGTAAATTCTCCCGTTACAAGTAAAAGTTCCGGAATTCAAAAATGTACTTCTTGAAGTACCAAAAGTGAAAGTAGTCATTGTGCAGAATGTCCCGTTTACACAGGTTTTCAGATGTATAAATAATATCTTTTGAAAATAGCAGATCCACAATGTGCCGCATCGCGACACATTGCGAGCTTGTAGATCGGCTATTTTTCACATGGCCGAAATGTATATAAGGCTGAAGTGGTTACTGTATGTTTTTTAATAATAGTCTAAATCTATTAGTTATTAGTAACTAGTAACTCAAGTTTTCAAATAAATGTAGTGGATTTAAAGTATAATATTTAACCTGCAAGACCAGGATATAGTTCTACTTGCAAAAAAAGAGATTTCAACCAATAGCACTTTAGTTTTAGTTGTTTTAGTTTTATTTATTCACACAATAAAAAAACTGTACAAAAAGGTAACAACATTAAAAGAGAAAAATAAGTGCAGGTGAGAAAAGAAACCCATAAAGGGCTTATACAGTGTTCTCACCTCAAATAATGAACAAATAGTAAGTTAATCAAGTAAGTAATCAAACATGACAAACGACAAATTTTACAACAAATACACTCGTGTGCAATTGAGTGTGTGTGTGCGTGTGCGCACGTGCACGCGCCTGCGCCTGTGCCTAAAGGTGCGTTCAGACTTGGATGGTTAGAGTGGCGCCATTACATACAAAGTCAATGCAAAGACGAGAAGTTAACGTGAACGTGCACGGCGCGTCCTGGTGCAGCACAAACACTGCGAAGCGAGCAAATATATATATTCAGGTCTGAACGCAGCTTAATTCTTTCAGCGCCATTGCCGTAGATGTAGGTCAATTGAAGCCTATTTTTTTATACTGCGCTTACCGCCATTGCCGTTGATTAATGGCAATTGCGCTTTTATAGTGCATTCGATCGATCGAGCCATAATGCTACTTACGTTAGCCGGTTAGCTAGCTATGTTGTTGTCACAGCACTGGATCGCCCATCTTAGATCGTCGTAGCCATAATAATACATTCTATCTGTTTCTTTCAATCGCCTGTATCTCCTATTCCTTGTCCCAGATGGCATTTGTGGTCAAAACAATGTTTTTTTGACGGCACAGAGCAGACGATGTGGAGCTCTCCAGTGCCCCGGTTTGGATTCATATTGTAAATAAGGCCTGTTCAGGCTCCGTTGAGCTTACTAGGATAATACTACTTCCGGTAGACTGGAAATGTGGCTTTTCAAAATAAGAGCTCAAATGGGAAAAATGCTGGCGTGAATTAGATCCTAATTTTTCAATAAATGCTAGAGGGCTAAGTGTTAAGTGTATGCATCTGTATGTCTCTGTGTCTGAGTATGCAGAATAAGCCTACATTATATGGTAGAAGCAAGTGGAAAGGCTTGCTTCATGAGCGTGATAGTGCTTAAAGATTTTTTTAAATCACACCTGTGTGAACTGAGTGGTGCAACTCCCCTCTCCCCCTACCCCCCTCTATCTCTCTCTCTCTCATTAGCAGGCAACAGTGCAGCACTATCTCTCTCGGTTTCTGGCACAACAGTGCCACTTTTGCCCCTACTGGTACTCATAGTAACATAGTCACATAGGTTATGTATGGGACATTGCTGTTCCTCAAAAATCACCCTAAAACATGATCATCAGTATTATACGGAGGAAGATGGTTTTTCAAAAACATGTACAGTATTTGTTAGAATGTCGTCTTTATGTGGACACGCCCACCAGTTCATTAAGTATGCCTGGTTTGCCTGGTGGGTGGTGATGGGTGGTGATCCACCTGAACTGAAGCCGCACCCACAGCTGTTGTTGTATGATAAAGGGGGAGTGGTTAGGGGAGGGAATGCTAGTGTGATGTCACTATATCGCTGTTTTTTTTTCATTGGCACATTTGACAGTTAAGGTTTCAGTCTCCAGGAAGAAACCCTAAATACAAAGGGAAGACATCATTGCACATAACAAACACACCAAGGGTTCTAATGTAGTACTGTCACCTCATGAACACATGAAAAACTGGAAAAAAATACAAACATCACGGCACTACATCTTTAAAGACCCTGTGCAATGGCTTTTTGGAGCATTTTATTTTGGTTGTTTCATTCTGAAACGGAAAGCTGTGTTTTTCAGAACGTCTCGTCCCTACAAGGTATGGGACGTACGTAGCTCCGCTATATGCGCGTGCGCGCGTTGTTTGTTTACATGTCACAGAGAGACGGGCAGCAAAGCTTATTTGGCTTATTTCTAACCTATAACATTTTCAGATACAAATTTGAGCGTGATGATTACGTTTAAAACGAGTAATACACTGTCTGGATGTCATCTTGAATGAGATTAAAAACGGAGTAGTTCTGTAATCAACATCAGCTGTGTTTGGAGAACACACAGTGATGGGAATAAAATGAAATCAAGATAATTTTTCATTCATGCAGGACTCGATACGTCATCACGCAGCACGTTTTCGTTCAAAGGAAGTAATTAAAATTGGATTTTGATCACACCCATGTGAAGTGAGTGTCGCTAATATATTAAAGTCTAACTCATGTTGCTATGATTAGGTGATGTAATGGTGATGTAAAACAAACGGTGACAAAATAAACATTAAATTCTCTTTATTTTTAATGGTATTTAATGTTTGTGTTAAATTGTGTACAAGATGAATTGTCAATGGCGTTTTTAAAACATACATTGAACTAAAAACAAACATTAAACCTGTACATAGGTCAAAAATACACAAATGTTCCTATTGTTTAGGCATTGATTGTTAAGTATGCCCATGCCCACGGATATGCTCCGAGTGCCGCATTACGAGCTTGTAGATCTGCTATTTTTGAAGAATCATGAAAATGTATATATTGTATATATTCTTGCAGAGTGAACGTTTTTAACTCAAATCTTTGCTTCTGGGGGTCACCGAAACAACATATTTTCAGATGGGGGTTGGTGACCAATTACATATAATCTTTGCGGTCCCTGACACAGAAACATAGGTTTTTCAGAACACTGTCATGATTTAGAAGACGTATTGTAGAATCTGGTCTCAGGTCCAAATGTACTGAGTTACTTTCCACCACTGGTGGGAGGACGAGGACAGCAGCAGTGAGAGCTAATGGGGAGGAAAGAAGAGGAGGGAGAAAGAGAGGAAAGGAGAGAGGGCACTGTCTCTCACACTCACACACACACACACACACACACACACACACACACACACACGTGCGCCATCATTCCCTTTTCCCCCGCCATTTCACCATCCCCCTTTCTTTTTTTCCTGTGCTCCTACTCCTACCTTCTTCTATTCCATCACTATCACACTAGTCTCCACACATAAAGGTCAGTTTAAGCGAATCATGGGGGTATTTTTAGTCGTAGCAGCTCTCAAACTCTGCCTCTTTCTCTCTCTCTCTCTCTTTCTTGCTCTCTCTTGCTCTTTTCCTCTCGTTCCATTCCTCTCCTCCAGTTAGACAGTCCCTCCCAGCTGTGACATGTTGAAGGCCTGATGAGGAGGACTGGAAACATTCAGCGCTGGCTTTTTGGTTTCGTCTGAGGGTGTTTTATTAATTAGTGGTGCTTAGTGGTGCAACAGTTAATCAAACAAATCTATTTTGGCAATTATTCAACAAACAACCTGTAATTTTATAAAATAATTGATTCATAATCTGTCTCTGTTTTGAGCATGTCGTCGTAAAAAAATTATACAATAATAATTAAATAGCGTCGCAAGCTTGTAAACCTGCTATTTAAAATAAAATTGCACGACTAGTATGAAATCGCTTAAATGTTAAAATCGATGTATTAATAGATACAAAATGATTAATTTTAATTTAAAATAAAAAACACGTTTCTTGATTATTCATAGTTGCGTGCAGCCCTACATACATACTGTAGTAGTGGTCACATCCCTCCACACAGGTAAATAAAAACAAGGCCATTCAACACATTATTTTCTTAATGATATACCAAAGGGACTCACAAATGCTGTGATTTAATCTCCATTCTAACAATGATACGCACCCCTGCTTGTAGCCAGCTCTAGAAAATCCAATTAGGTTATGAAATACATTTATGTGTGTGCGATTGTTTTGATGTGTGTTCACAAGTGCGAATGCATCTACGGACGCGCGCACATCACGCGCGCGCGCGCGCGTGTGTGTGTGTGTGTCTGTTAGCATGAGCGTACGTACGTACGCCGTGCGTGTGTGCGTGCATGTCCGTGCGTATGTGTTTGCGGCAGCAGTTCAGCGCTGCTCAAAGCATGCTGGGAAGCCTGTCACTGCAAATCAGGCGAGGGGAAATCACCCAAGTGCACAGGAGAGAGAACCCACCATCCCCCTCTTTCTCTGTCTCTCTCCCTTTCTCCATTACTCTCTCATGCTCTCTCTCTCGCTTCCCCCTCTCCCTCCTTTTCTCTCTCACGCCCCTTTTATACCACCCCTGTTTCATGAAAATGTCACTTCACGGTAAAACGGAATGAGGGACGAGGCAAGAAGAGAAATGTCTTCTCTTTCTCTTTCTTTTTGTGTGAAGACCTGGTCTATATTATGCTCCTTTCTCGACCCTGTGCCTCTTAATGCATTGCCTGTGAGAGGAATAATTTGTAGATGCACTTCATTTATAACATACACGTGCACACACACACACACAAACAGGGGAGAGAATAAAATCATCCACCATAACAAGATATTCCTTTGGGGGGAAAAAAGCAAACAAGAAAAATAGTTTTTCTTCAACAATTAAAATCGCTGTTTATCTTTTTCTGCTTCATTACGTGGGCCTATTTACAGTGTCACATGAGCTGTGCAAGTGCCAAGTCTGTGAAGAGAAGAATGGTCCATGGGAAAATGTAAAAGAAAAATATATAATTATACCTTTAATAAAGGTATCAAAATATATCCAGCAAATTGCATTTTTTTTTAACTTGTAAGTGTAGTGAAAAACTAATGACCTTTGTTGCATTCAGTGTCAGACACCAAACTTTGAATCTTCGGTTTAAACAAATGTTATAAAATGGTGACTGCATTATGCCTTCTTTAATGTTCAAAAGAAAATATATATAGATATACATGTATATTACTACAGTATATTCTTGTGGGGGAGTTGTTTAAAAATATGCTACCCTTTCTGGAGCTCTAAAACGTTTGAGAAGGACTGACCCCTCTGTAAGATGTTTCAAAGAGGCTCTCTCGTCTCTCTATCAGGGATCAGCACATGACTCTCTGCCTCAGGGGTGTTAGTGCTTGGCACAGCAAAACACAACTGGGGCACAATGTGGGTAGGAATGTCCTGCCCTTGTAATTATGCCTTGGGTGCAGTCGGTCTCAAATGGTCTCACACAGTCTGGCTGGGACTGGGAAATACTGCATCAACCCTCCTGTGAAGTCATGGGGCTAGGGCTGGGGCCCGGAAACCGGTTCTTTTTCAGAACTGCATGGTTCCGAGTTTGAAGAACCGGAATCGGTTCCATCATATTTGGAACAGTTTCTGGAGCCGGGTTTTTTTAATCCCACTGTCGGAGCTGGGCTGCTGTACAATTACTATACCAGTAGTTCTCAAACAGTTTAATTTCACTCAATTTCAGTCCTGTAAGGGTCCATTTGGAACCCCCTACCATGGGTTTTCAACTGGTGGTCCGTGGACCACTGGTGGTCCGTGAAGGTGTTGCATGTGGTCCCTGACCATGCATTTAGTAATGTAGGAAAGTGAAGATTCATATTTGAATTTATTGTATTGACCACAAGTTGAGAAACAATGCAGTAAATGATCTGGTGACAAATGATGACGCGTCGATGTTGTCAGTTACTGGGAAGTCGGATGTCAAGAACTTCCACAGAAAAGTGAGTTAGAATCTCAAGGGAAACCGTACCGGATTGCCTGGTTGAGTCACCATTATAAGGAAATGTGCCCATAATCAACTGCATGTGTCTGTTTACTCATAGAGTAAGTTACAATGAACAGCAACATGAGTTTAATATGGAAGGTTAATTTATTTCCCCCACACCACGACCATATCCCCCCTCCCAACACAACAATGGTCCCCAGGTTAATTCTCAGTCAGGGTGGTGGTCCCCAGGTTGATTCTCAGTCAGGGTGGTGGTCCCCAGGTTGATTCTCAGTCAGGGTGGTGGTCCCCAGGTTGATTCTCAGTCAGGGTGGTGGTCCCCAGGTTGATTCTCAGTCAGGGTGGTGGTCCCTGGTTCATAATCAGTTGAAAACCCTTATCCTATAGGAATCGTTAAAGTGAACCGTTAAGGAATCGGAATCATTAAAATCCCAAAGGTTCGCAACCCTAGTCGGGACCCAATTAATCTCTCAAGAACAGATTAACAAACTGCAGAGAGGGTGCTGTTCTTTTTTGCCGATGGGTTCCCAGATTGGAACCCAATATACAATACTACTAGCACAGCATTCCTTCATTAAACCCTTTATCACAACTTCACTTTTGGGGTTGTCTGATGATCGACTGTTTGAGGTCTGTTTCATTATTCTTGAGTCAATGATTTTTGGGTTTCTCTCCGTCTCTCCTCTTGCAGGCCTATTACACGTGCGCCAGGTGCCCCGCCTAAACGGTCTGGTGAGTGACCTCCCCGACCACAAGGACCTGGCCTTCAAACTCAAGAGGAAACAGTTCACCATCGAGGTAGGAGTCATTTACCACGGGCATCCGCTCCTCTCGTGCCTACTTGTTTTTCTTCTTTCTTTTTGACAGTCCTCAATATATTCCTCAGATGTATAGACCAATTGCATTTTCCTCACCCTCTCAGCAACGCATGCAAACTATTAATATAAAACGAGAGCTCCACTTAGATGTAAAGTTATGATTTATTTAGAAAGCCATTACGTTTGTGTTACCCAAGCATTGTTCCCAGTGGCACTCCCATTAAGTGGTCGAGGATTATGAGCAGTCTCTCACGTTAGCCTCGCACGGCCAAAGCAGGCTTGCTTTTCGTCTGCTATCGGGTGGCAACGTGAAAGGTGAAACTATTGATTAGACAGCGTTGCCGTCACACCTACCCCATCGAAACTTCAAAAGGCAGCAGGGTGGGAGAAAAGTGAGTGTGCTCTTGAATGAATATGCGATGCGAACATGCTCTTTACATTGTTCTGGTTGCATTTTAAAGATGGAGTGCCCCCCTCCCCCCGAATGATGAAGAAATGATCATGAAAAACAAATGAAATGAAAAACAAACATTAAAGCTGTATATAGGAGGCCCCTCAAAAAGAAAGTACAGAAAGTGTTAAAATATGTTTTTATATGGCCACACCCACTACTTCATTAAGTATACCTGGTTTTGGCATTGGGCCTTTTGACTCAAAGGCTTTCAGCTTTCAGAAAGAAAGCACAAATACACAGGGGAGAACCACATGGGGGTCTATTAGGGTAATGTTAACCTCGTAGACACATTGTAGACGCTTGTACTGTTTACACAATGTGGTGCAAAACACAATATATAAATATATAGCCCATTACTTTCTTCACTGAGATGTATACATGTTCCTTACTCTCTCTCCGTCTCTCTCTCTCTCTCTCTCTCTCTCTCTCTCTCTCTCTCTCTCTCTCTCTCCATCTCTCTGCACCACACACATGCATTCTGCCTGCCAAATTCATCACTCAATTCACTGTCACTCAAGAGTAATCAATCTGTCACAGGAGCACCACTCCAGAGACAAATGAAGGGGCCCCTCCCCTTCGCTCAGCCCTCCTGATTGGCCCTCATTACATTATCATTACCTTATCACACCCTGTGCTCCTTAAAGCTCTGATCAGGGCTCTATTGTCTCAGGCGGGAGGTGGTGGGCAGGGGGGGGTCGGGGGGACAGTGCCCTGCACCCTGTGGTCAACCACTTCTCGTTTTTTCTGCCAGCCGCGTCCCACTCTACTACGACACCCCCTTTTCTGCACGTTTTCTCCTCGAATCTCCCTGAACAGGTTCCACGTGTGCAGACGGTGTAGATTTATACGGTTCGTAAAAGTCAAGGTGGATCTCCTCAATGCTGTTCTGTGTTTTCATTGGGTCTCTGTGGTGTATAGGCAAAAGGTGGAAAAGCCAGGAGGAGATCCTTTGTTGCTCCGTGGGGTCCAGCGCAGCGCAGCTACTATGTCATATATAGATTTATTTATTTTCCAGCAGCACATTGTAAGGGCCAGTCTTTGTCTTGTTTTAAGGAGCTTTTATTAGTGTGGTGCTCTTGGGTCGCATCCAGTGCAGGAAGATTTTTGAAAGGAGAACAAAGGGAGAAGTGTTAAAGAAAGAGCACTTTATGGAATTCTGAAAATAGCTTACCGTGTTGACATAAGGAGCAGATGCGATATGAAGTGTCAATCACAAGCGCTGACAGTGATCAGGTGCGGCGTGTGTTTGCTGGGAATTTCCAGAGGACATGGGTATCACACTGCCAGTCATCCATCAATCAATCAATACAACCAAAACAATGGTTATCAATCGTAATACACTACTTCTACACTACAAAACAATGATTATCAATCGTAATACACTACTTCTTCACTACAAAACAATGATTATCAATCGTAATTTAGAAGGAATAAGCGAAATGGTGAGGCGACCTTCCGTGAGGTAAGGTTTCTCTGCAGAGACGAGGGAGATCCATAGGGGAGATCACATTACAGCAGCCAAAGAGGGAGGGGGGGGGGGGCTAATGGGGGGCACATCTTTCATGGGCACATCTTTTCATTGGCTAGTGGCACATCTTTTCATTGGCTAGTGGCACATCTTTTCATTGGCTAGTGGCACATCTTTTCATTGGCTAGTGGAACATCTTTTTCGCACGTGACAACTTCTCACTTGTTAATATAGATAATAATAATAATAATAATGAATTGCATTTTTATGGCGCTTTTCTATGCACTACGTGCCTACTCAAAGCGCTTACAATGGTTCATTCAAATCATACATAATAATAATGGTTCTAGTGATAATAATATAAGGGGGCACAGTGTCGCAGTGAGCGGCCTGCCTGATCACTCCTCGTGCATTGAAGGAAGCATGAGCTCAGTTCGGGGCTTTCCCCAGGTTGGCAGAGGGAGAGTAGCGCCCAGGATTACCTGGGTGCCAATCGGCACCCGGTGGAAAATGGTTACAGAATCATGGGATAATTAATTTTATTTAAAAAAAAAATTATAATCACGTTTATGAACTCGAAAAGGCCTTCACAACCGGTTATTGAACCCAGCCCTGCCGTGCCACACATGCAGACCTGTCTGTGTTTACCTGTATCTACTGATTGCGTGTCTCGACATTTGTGTGTGTGTGCCTGTGTGTGTGTGTGTGTGTGTGTGTGTGTGTATGTGTGTGTGTGTGTGTGTGTGACCCATTGGTCAACTGTCTCGTCGGGGCCGTTGTGATTGACGTGTGAGATAACGATCGTCGGATTGTCAGCCCCTGCGTGTGACAGGCCACACCAGCCCTGCTAATCACCTCATTTAACTCTTCAGCTACAGGACTGGTCTCCCTGGGGCCGCACACACACACACACACACACACACAGCAGTGTCTCAACGGCTTCCTCCCGGTCCACACTGCTCACACCCCTGCCTGTGCCTGTATGTCTTTTGCTTCTCCACATCCAGTCACCTGCACAGTTAAATCCTCTGTGTTAGTCCAACCAGATTGTAAACATTTATTCAAACTAGAATATTTGCGTGGGTCCAAGACTACAACTAAATACACAAAAAACTGTGACACATAAATGGCAGTCCGCCTTCCCATCATGCACCTGTGACCCAACGTGCATTGCACGTGATCGGGCGGAGCCACTCGGAAGAAAGAATTTGCGGCGCGACGCTAGGGGGTAACATTGGTGAAGATAAAGTAAATTTAAGCCTACATTGATGCCAGAGCAAAGATCAGTGTTGCACGAGAGGCGTGGAGGCGAGTTTGAAGATAGAACTGGGAGCAGTGTTAGCCTAGCGCAATGATACGGAAGAGGGCGGCGTGGAATTGGCGTGATTGTATGATACTGTAGATGTGCCATTGCGGGTTGATTTAACACTGTGTGCAAAGTCGTACGATTAGGACTCCTGGAGCCGCAGAGTGCGCCGCGCTCGTGAATCATTAGTTGATTTGACCCCCCAATCCAACCCTTGATGCCAAAGTGCCAAGCAGGGAGGCATTGGGTACCATTTGTATAGTCTTTGGTATGACCCGGCCGGGGATTGTTTCTCTATTTGTCTCATCGTATCGGTTAAGAATTGGGCGCTTGTTGCGTTGTGATTGACAGCTCTAATTTCCTGTCAGTGAGGTCTGACGGTGAAGTCGGCAGCATAACGCCCCTCCTACCACATTGCAAATCCTCCTAGTCACCAAACAACACATATCTTAACTATTAGCCAGCCATTTGACTCACACTTGCGTCACTCAATATTCAATAAACGCACTGATTTACCAACATGTAACGTAAAAGGTTGACAGTAAAAGACGCATGCTTTGAATGTGTAATTTATTTGAATAGTCCGAGGCAAACGCTGCACCAGCACTAGACCTGAAATGGTTCCACACATACGTTCAGTCAGTGATAAGGTTGTCATGGAAACCTGCTGAAGTTTCTGAAAGTTCAGACGGGGGTTGACGAGCAGTTATTAGCCACATAACGCCTGAAGCCAGAATTAACCCATTGCCCTGTCTGAGCAGGTAGATGATGGGGCTGTTATAGGTGTTTAGAAGATTAACACATACTACAGACACTGCGTACACCCACACACACACATATACATTATGTTCGTATTCATGGTGATGACACAACGTGCATAATATGTGCTTGTGTCATCGCCATGACTCAATTCTTTTTTTTATCCACAAGCATACGCACGCATGTGAGCGAAAACCGAGGAAGATTTTTCCCATTCTCTCACACTTGACTCGCAAGCTTGACACACACACACACACACTCACAGTCACTAATATGTCTCACAATGCAAAGGGGTTTGAGGAGGAAGCTTTGGAAGAATGCACGAAGGTACGCAATTACATTTAGCTTACCTTTATCTGACCCTTTAAACTGACAGGCGATGCGCCTGCGGGGTACTGGGGTGCCACGGGCGGGTCAAGGGGTCAAATACAGTATAAGACGGAGGGATTTGTGTCAAATTAGTCCCATTTTTAGAGAGGCCATCGAGAGGCCGCCGCGGACTGACACAAGCCCCCGTCCTTTCAGATAGGGGGGCCGTGCGGTATCCGGGCACGTGCGTTGGCTTTGCGGTAAACTTTTAGCACTCTGACCGAAGGTGTGGACGACTTTGAGGTTTTGCAGCTCGTCTGAACACCTCGTGAAGCCGAACAGAGCTGTGGAAGCACAAGATGGGGGGGGGTGAGGATGACTTTGTGAATATTATTACGATGAAAATATGAGGAATTGGCGAAGATGAGAGGATCAGCTTCATTGTCACATCACAGTTTTACAAGTAAAAACTGTCATTTTTCCAAGGGGGGGGGGGGGGGGGTAAATTAGATCAAAGCAGGAAAGAAGAAAGTTTGAGCGCTTTTACCACAAAAAGTACAAAGAAGATATTGGAGGCTTAATTGTTTCACAAAACGGCACAACCGTAGGGTCTCTCTTAGCTTATTTTACGGGCTGTACAGCCGTACAACCATACATGGATTAAAGCAAAATAACACGTTGTGACTGAAAAAAAATTGCTGTGCCAAGTCCTAATATGTAATTTGTGAAAGGAGCCAGCACACACACACACACACACACTAGGGGTACAGGCTTTAGTTCCGACCAAAGTATTAAGAGAGTGGCGACACGCTTTGATCTCGCCGTAAAGCGGGTGCCTATGGGCTATAGTTCCAAACATTGGAACTATCCCATTGAGACAGAATGAGCACTTCCGCATTCCTGCCATTCCATTGATACAATGGGAGTCAACGCTAGTGTCGCCACTCTCTTACTAGATTACTCTGGTTCCGACATACTACTGCTCCGACTGTCATATTAGACCAACAATCTACCTCAAACCCCTACTCTAACCGCAAGCACGGCGTAACGCATGTCGGACACGGACAGTATGTTCGGGAGTGACGGGTGATTTCCGCATGTCGGATCTTTTGGTTGTGTTGGATCTGCGTGTGCACCCCCACACTACCGCCACGTGTCCTGCACACACATAACACAATAATGTAAAATGGTGATGTTTCGGTAGCCACACAGCTAACCAGTTGAAGAAATTGCAGATTAAGGCATTTACAATTGTTTTATCTGTTCTGCAAATGTGAACGTGTACAGTATGTGTGTGTGTGTGTGTGTGTGTGTGTGTGTGTGTGTGTGTGTGTGTGTGTGTGTGTGTGTGTGTGTGTGTTTGAGCATGAATGCTCGTGTGCGCGCACATGTTTCCTTGTGTGATGATATAGAGTACAGTATAATGAGGCTGCCGCATCCCACTGTACAGTCTTTGATCGCAGTTCTCTCCTAATCTGAATCAGAAGTCATTTAAAGTACTTTAGTTTGAATGACCTGGTGTACGGTAAAATGCAAGTTTCAAAATGGTGAAAAATGCAGTGACGTGACTGACTTAATACAGTATTCACAAAATAGTGACTTAAGTAAGCTGAAATTATCTCTGTTTTTACCATGATGGATCTCGAGGAGAGAACCAAGTCTAAAAAAAACGTAATGCCACACTACCAACATCTTTGTTGGTGTGGATGGAGCACTTGTGTGACAGTGAGCATGAGAGGAAAAAAGTAATGAGGAAGAGGTGAAGATGATGACGAACATGAGAGGAATACGTGGTGTGTGTGTGTGTGTGTGTGTGTGTGTGTGTGTGTGTGTGTGTGTGTGTGTGTGTGTGTGTGTGTGTGTGTGTGTGTGTGCGTGTGCGTGTGCGTGTGCGTGTGCGTGCGTGCGTGTGTGTGGGGGGGGGGGGTGTGGGGGGGGTGAGGTGACGATGAGGAAGAAGAGCTCAGGAAGTTGCAGCGAGGGAGTCGGAGCTAGCGAGAGAGCTGCTGGTGGAGTAGGTTAATGTTCCTTGGCGTGTCCTCAAAATGTCTTTAAGACAACGCCTGCACCCCCCCCCCCCCCCCCCCCCCACCCCACCCCACTGAAGCCTGTGGGTGTCAAGGGAGGGGTGTTAATGGACCTATGTGAGGACCGGTGCGCAGGCTTGGAAAGGGGGGGGAGGGAACGGAGAGGAGCAGTTAAGTGATTTTCAGGTCAGGTCTAATTAGAATGAGGGCTTTTCCTCTGAGGCCACGAACCAACCGCCTAAAACAGGGTCAAATCCTTGTTGTTGTTAACCAAATGGACCCTTACTGGTCCATTTGGTTAAATGTGTACTGTCTCTAGCAAATGGATGCATTAACACAGTGAGTTTCACTGGAAGGAAAAAAAGAGAATGGTTGTTGTGGAACAAGGGAGTGAGTTAGACAGCCACCTATATCCATGGGTCCTGTTTACTGTGTTTCTGTTAGACAGCCACCTATATCCATGGGTCCTGTTTACTGTGTTTCTGTTAGACAGCCACCTATATCCATGGGTCCTGTTTACTGTGTTTCTGTTAGACAGCCACCTATATCCATGGGTCCTGTTTACTGTGTTTCTGTTAGACAGCCACCTATATCCATGGGTCCTGTTTACTGTGTTTCTGTTTGCACTACATGCCTGTTCGTAATATTTGCTTTACTGGGTCTCGGTTAATGTGGGGCACTCCAGCGTAGATTGGAGAGGAAAAGCCAGTGCTGAAAAGAACCTCCTATGAGAGATGGAACCGAACTAGGTCATTCAATATTTACTATCAATAGAGGATGACAATACCTAACGTAATCCCATGCAGAGAATAAAGACATAAACAACGGCATCAGTATATAGACGTCCCGGATTAGTTCACAGTGCACACAATTCACCAATTTATTCTAAACCCATATCGTACCTTGCTTCCCAGGGTCTATACTTGGCCGCTTCCCCCAAATTAGCCCTAGCTGCTATAGTTTTGCTGAATGTTCACCTATTTTTCCAAAATGTTACCCTACTTATGCCCAGAATAGGGATGCTATAGGGTTCATGATGTGGTTTAGGGGTATATTCAGTACATCTTCCTGCTTTGGTAGTCAAAATCAAATGGGAACGGACCTTTAGAATAATATTGTCACTGAATAATTTATACATCCTCCCTCGGTTCACGCCGGTCCCTGTACTGTTTTGGGACAAGGTATTGTGTGTGTGTGTGTGCGTGCGTCCGTGCGTGCGTGTGCACGCGCGTGTGTGTGTGTGTGTGTGTGTGTGTGAGAGAGAGAGAGAGAGAGCCCAGTGCAGGCCAGTCCATTGCACGCGATAGGACGCCTTTGCTGAACAATATTCACAACATACATCAGCTCCACATCAATTATTTAGCAGAGGTTTTATCTGTTCTGCAAATGTGAACGTGTACAGTATGTGTGTGTGTGTGTGTTTGAGCATGAATGCTCGTGTGCGTGCACATGTTTCCTTGTGTGATGATACCTGTATATAATGAGGCCGCCGCATCCCACTGTACAGTCTTTGATCGCAGTTCTCTCCTAATCTGAATCAGAAGTCATTTAAAGTATTTAAATGAATTTACTTTAGTTTGAATGACCTGGTGTACGGTAAAATGCAAGTTTCAAAATGGTGAAAAATGCAGTGACCATGACTGACTTAATACAGTATTCACAAAGTAGTGACTTAAGTAAGCTGAAATTATCTCTGTTTTTACCATGATGGATCTCGAGGAGAAAAAAAATCATAACTTAATGCCACACTACCAACGTTTTTGTTGGTGTGGATGGAGCAGCAAAGCAGAACAATTGCAGTAAGTATAATTGAATCAGCTCAGCTGATTGTCCCAGTTGGCATATTGTCTCAGTGGCCTCGTGGTTAGAGTGTCCGCCCTGGGACTGGGAGGTCGTGGGTTCGATCCCCGGCCGGGTCATACCGAAGACTCAGTGCCTCCCTGCTCGACACTCAGCACCAAGGGTTGGATTGGGGGTAATTATCCCTGCGATATGCTCGCGTCATGTCCAGGGGGTGTGCTTGTACATCAAGCCGCCTCACGCTACAGAAACAGGAGATAGGCGCCTCCTGCCCTATACTGGCCTCATGGCTCGTCAAGCCTTACTTATAAGTGAATCAGAGTAGACCGGTGGACAAAGTATTGGTGCTCTGATAAGGAATCAGTGTAGCCCCGGGGACAGAGGATATTATGTGCATCCTGATGAGGTCAAGGTTCAAAGGCTCAAGACAGGATGCAGGTTAAATCAGTACCCTTGAGCCCTCTTTTCTAATTAGTCTGCAGATGCCTGTAGGGAGCAAATAAGATCACATGTAATAATACGTTTGTGGTGTTTTGTCTTGTAGTCTTATAGTTCAGATTGGTCAACATCAGGGGCTTTGCCAAGAACTTTGCCTCCACCACTACCCAGTCAGTAGGGTCTTCATGTATCTGTCTTAATTTATCCCTTTGTCACTCAGAGAGTGTAACTACGTACAACACACATTTATTTAAGTACTGTGCTTATGTACAATTTGTAGGTACTTGTACTTTACTTGAGTATTTCCAATTTCCGATACTTTTACTTCTACTCCACTACATCTCAGATGCAAATATTATACTTTTACTCCACTACATAGTTACTTTGCAGATTTAGATTATTATTACAAAACATGTATTAACCACTTCAGCCCTATATAGCTTTTATTTTTATTTTTTTTACAAATCTCTTTTGCATAATACATTTTATGCCAATACTTTTGTACTTTTGACATTTGAGTACTTTCTCCACCACTGCGAGCGTGACCAAGTGGACTCCCAACGGGTCGCTTTTGGTTTACATGTTGTCTACTATCATAGTGAAACACTGAGGATTTCACCGTGTGCGTGCAACGTGGAAACATTTCTCACAAACGGACAGGATTTACAGTTGGTACGAAACTAAACGGGACACGTGTTGTGCCCCTCCTGTCACAGCGAGTAAGACCGCCGGTCGGCCTGAACTGGCTTTTTGGAACGCAAGCTGTTTCCTCTGTGAGCAGTGAACTCTTAACGTGGCGTGTGTAAGACTGTGCACTGCTCAGCCCCCATTAGACCAGACTGGTCTGGTGTGTGTGTGTGTGTGTGGCCACACTGGACTCAGACTTGATTAAAGTAGCCCTAGTCGTCTTCATCTTCCGTTAAGGAAGAGGAGCTAGCCAACTTGCATGCCACCCCTCATCCATGGGATCGCTCGCGTCAGTGGTGCTATAGGATATGTGTAAGTGCGTTCAGAAATGGCTCTCCATTAGCATAATCCCAGTGACTGCCAGGGGTCACATTGCTCCCCCCCAGTGCCTTTTGTGTCTTCTCTGTATGTATGAATGTATCCTGGGGTCATATCTTTTTATTGCCATTGTCTAAGCTTCATAAAATAGTCTCTAATTCTGCTTGAGGATTGTCTGTTTTGCATGAATGTGAGAGCACTGCTGCGTACATGCGATACATGACAATGTATTAAATATTTCAACATGAAAATTCACAAATGACAAAAAAGAAATATATATTACAAAATAATTACCCTCTATCACTAAACCTGGATGAAATTCACCTGAACAGCTGCCTGTAGAAACAAATACAGGGATGTGGGCGCTGGGCAGGAAAACATACCTACCTTCTATGATGTCACTGAGCATCATGACATTACCCAAGGACCCACCCACCTCAGACATCAGCAACACTATGATGTCACTGAGCATCATGAAGTTACCCAAGGACCCACCCACCTCAGACATCAGCAACATTATGATGTCACTGAGCATCGTGAAGTTACCCAAGGACCCACCCACCTCAGACATCAGCAACATTACGAAAATCGCATTACAAACATAATTGTCCGGGTGAAAATCACCCAGGTTTAGTGTTCTATATAGGGTTAAAGAAAAGGTCATAATTTCTTCCTTGGCGGGACCAAGTTTCTTACAAATCCATTCCATCTTAACTCCTCAAGATATCCTGCTAATAGACAGACAAACAGACAGAAAACATTATCTCCATTCAGGTTGTAATATACTATACACCACACCATGCATAGATTTACAAATGACTTTCATTTTTCAAATGATGCATTATTGACATTTCTGGTCTGTCATATTTGGGTGAGGACCTTATTTTTATATTGTTTCCTACACATTTATTTTATGTCCATAAACCTTGCACAACTTTACTGTGGATTAGCAAAGCCCCTGCAGGGACAATTAGTCTCACTCTCAACATGAAACGATTGCTCAGATTTTCAACAGAATATCCTACAAGGATTGTGTTGGCCTGGCCGGCCCACCAGGCGTATATTTAAATAAATTATTTACTCTATATTAGAATGCAAGAACGATCATATAAAATCGTATTTAAGTGTACCTAAATGAACCAATTATGTTACATAAATCCCAACATTAATAATGTTCTGAACGTCTTCCGTTCCAGTGGCTCAGGGGTAGAGTGGCCTGTTGAACAGCTTGATGGGAATCTGCAAGGTTCCCAGTTCGAACCCGGGCTCCCCCAGAGTTAGTGTCGAGGTGTCCTTGAGCAAGACTCTGAACCCCTAATTGCTCCTGATGTGTTCGTTGGTGCCTTGCATGGTTTCCTCCGCCATGTGTGTGTGTGTGTGTGTGGAATGTGGATGGGTGAATGTAATGCATGTAAATCTATGTAATCTATGTAAATCGCTTTGGATAAAAGCACTATATAAATGCACCATTTACCACTTACCAGTGTTGTTCTGAAGAAAACAATGTGGTCCAGCTATCACCATCTTCACTCCTGTAGATATTAGTAAAATAATCAGTCAGAGAACGTATAAATGGTGCATTTATATAGTGCCTTTATCCAAAGCGCTTTACATATAGTTGTGCATTACATTCACCCATTCACACACACATTCATACACCGATGGCGGCGGAAACCATGCAAGGCACCAACCAGCACATCAATGAGCAATTAGGGGTTCAGTGTCTTGCTCAAGGACACTTTGACACTAACTCTGGGGGAGGCCGGGTTGGAACTGGCAACCTTGCGGTTACCATCCGGCCACTCTACCGCTGATCCACCGCCGTAAAAAATTGTCACCATCGGCACAAACGGGTCCTACGGTCGGAGTGGTTCAAAGGTGGAATGTTGATCCATCCAGCGCAGGAGCGTCAAGCCCAGGAACGCTTTCTGCATCGGTCCTAAAAATAACTTTCCCACACTCCCAGTGCTCTCTGTCCTGGGGCTGGGGGGGTCAGGACAAGAGGAGTGAGTGGGTGGGTGTGTGTGTGTGGGGGGGGGGGGGGGGGGGGCTTGTCTATGTGTGCGCTCTCCCATATTTGTGTATGCCTGCAGAGAGGTGTGCGTGTGTGTTGTGTTTGTTTTAGCTGCGGAGAGAGAGAGAGAGAGAGACTGAAATGTGCTGGATTTCAACCCCGTGCCTTTTAGAGAGTGTTTTGTTTCTGTTTAGCTGACTTTGGAGGTTAGAGTTGAGGCTCGCCTGCCTCTCTGAAATGATTGAATCGTCATAATAGGACGGGTTCATAGCGGTTTAATTTCAGGCACTTTGTGTAAAACAAAATAACGCTTATATCGTAATCCCTGACCTTTCCACCAGTTTGTCCTCTTTCAGACATTTTCTTTGAGTCGTTATTATCTGTCCTCAAACAAAAAGAATCTCCCCCCCCCCCCCCCCCACTCGTGAACAATACCTCTAAAGTTTGGTTGAAGAACACAAACTGTCCCCCCCTCTTGGTCCTCTTTATCTCCAAGCAGACCAGGCCCATATAAAGACATCCATCTCAGGCTAATCACGGCAACCACTTAACCCCTGCCACTGTGAATATGGTCGGGATTGTATTTGGGAAAAAAAGCATTCACCCCGACGGTCAACAGACGACTTGTTTAAAAGTGGTCGTTGTCCTTTGAGGGATCGGGTCGGCGGGCGGCTGAATGTAAGCGCCGCTCATGAATTTTACGAGGGTCAGGGTCCCTAGTCCTGTGGGGGTTCACAGGTGGCCGTTGAAAAGCCTGATGGAGCTCCGGCTAGGACTCGTATATATATAGAGCACTGAATGGACTTTAATTACACTCAGTAGATTATTCAGAGGGCCATATGAAGGACAGGCCCCGCACTTCAAAAGGCAACGTTCACGAAGGCAATGTAATGAGACGATTGCAATTTGGGGGGGGGGGTTGTTACCCGGTTTAAGGATTACAGCACTTCACACAATCACTTGTGTGAAGTGAGCTCTCTTATCTTCATACATCACCAGGATCATCATATACCGTGCTCAGCCAATCAGATTCCGTGGTACAAACACACAGACAGACACACAAAGCTGGGCATTGGAGGGGCTAGCACCCCTCAAAAAAGTGGGTTAAATTCGTTTTTGTGCATAGTTCCCATCGTGTTATCTTTCCAAGAAAACTAAAGAATGGTGCGTGGGGAAAGAAAGGGAGTAAAGAAGAAAGTTTGAGCGCTTTTACCACAAAAAAAGTACAAGGGTTTCAGATATTTAGAAGCTTTTTTCACAAACGGCACACTTGTTGGGTCTCTCTTAGCTTTTTCACAAACAGCTCACTTGTTGGGTCTCTCTTTTTACAAACGGCACAGCCGTATGGTCTTTGTTATCTTAGGGCAGATTAACACTATGGTCCCGGATGTGCACTCGGGACCACTTGGCAGATGTTGTGGTAGTGTGAATGCTGCGTACCGTTCCCGGGAGCGGATCACCCAACCGTATGGAGGTAGTCTCGGGACCGATTGAAGTGTACTCGGATACGGATCGCTACAATGTGCAAGCATTGAATACAGTTGAATGAAGTGTACTCGCGTGCGGAAGAATCGAGGCCAGTGTGAATTACGGCAACCGTATTCGTAATTTCGTATCCGTATATAACTATTCAGGAACAGTTTGAATCAATCAGACTCGGTGTGAATCCCCCCTATTTACAATACGAGTAAGGGCTTTTCAGATTTGAAGGGGTTTTCAGACCGCAGGGTCTTTCTTAGCTTATTTCCAGGCGGTACAACCATTACAACCTGAGTATATCGTCCTGTGATTTTGTGTGTATGCAACAAACGACGGTAGGATCTGCATCTGCACTTTCATACATGTGAGTTTAACACACATGCACAAATATGTGATTGGGGGGGGGGGAGGCATACTGCAGTGTGTGCCTTAACCAAACTTTCCTATTGTCCCTAACAATGATGAGTGATGATGAGTGACAAGGGTGTTAGGAAAACGGGTGGGGGGGAGGGGGGGGCAGAATGTGCCTCAGCAGCAGCAGCACCGACCCAAGCTCACTGAAAAGGCAGCGAAAGGTCAGCTCTGAGCTAAGCATAATATTTAACAGCACCGCCACTGTATTAATTAATTTTATGCATGCGTATTTCATTATGATGTCTCTCTACAGTGTCCCGTCCTCCAGACCGGTAGTTGGCCGTTAATTGGATATAATTGCATTACATTACCTCCTTGTATGCATCGTTTTTTGAGCGGTGCACACCACTCCAATGACTGGGCTTCGTGTCCCCCCATGTCGATAAGTCTGTCTGTCTGTATGTCTGTCTGTCTGTCTGTCTGTCTGATGAACAGCCATGCAATGCCGGGTGACCTAAAGTGGTACTGTTGAGCATCCTAAAGGGCCTTTCACACTGAGCACTATAACTATCACAATAAAAGTATAACTAACAATAAGGAAATGGTACCGTACAGAGTACAGGACAGTAACTATCGCAATAAAAGTGTAGTTGCACCGCTCAGTTTACACGGGTGTGATTTATTTTTAAGTTGTTTGCCATTTCACCAAAGTGTGTGGTCTCTGATTGTTGTGAGGCATGACATGTGTTATTTACTGCATGATGATGTGTGTGTTATGTGTGATTGTTGAATACAATGTCAATACATGTGAATGCAGTTGGAGGCGTTTTAATAGTAATGCACCGCACTCATCCCTGTCTAATGCCTCCTGCCTCTTGAAAGTTTAATGTAGTACTACTCATCTGAGACGCTATACCCCCCCCCCCCCTTACTGTATGTGTCCTTAACCTACAGCCATGCACATACTGTACACACACTTTAAATCCAAAGGATGTCTCTTACGCAGCCCTAAAATTATTGGTTGGGAGCTGAGGGAGGACTTGCGTGCAAGTGTTTCCCTGGAGGCGACGGTTACACCGAGAGTTGGGTTCTTCTGATGCCCCGGGATGGCGGTTAGCAGCAAACTCCTCTCCTCTCCTTTCCTCCCTCCTCTCCTTTCCTCCCCCTCCCCCTCCCAGCCCAGTGCGCTGATCGTAATGGGGGGTGACAGCTCACCTCTCCCTGGCGTGCCTACAGTCCTCGGAGCGTTATACCCCCCCTCCACAAACACACACACACACACACAAAACCCACCCACCTCAGCCCACCCTATCCCAAATCCCAGAAGGGAACAAAGGTTACTCCATATGTTAGTCTGCAGCTTCTTGCGATCTTTGTATTATATATTATATATTCTGTTCTTTGTATATTTTCCACACTGAAGCCCAGAATGGTTTATTTTCCTTTACGTCTGACTCTCGTCGTCAGGGGTGTCCCTTCATCATACAGATAACTGATCAGGCCCGAGGCCCGGCCCACTAATTAGCATAGATTTTAGGCCCGACCCGGCCCTAAAACGTCGGGTCGGGTCTGGTCGGGTTTGTGCAGAATTTGAGAACTCTACACAGAGTAAAATTGAAACGCCAGTCAGCACCATCTTCATAATAGATAAATACACAAACAGACAGAACAGAACTATTATTTGTATTATTATAAACAAATTCAATATATATATATTTAGTAGGGCCCGGCCCTACTGATTAGAATGCATTTTAGGCCAGGCCCAGCCCTAAAACGTCGCGCCGGGCCTGGTCGGGTTCAGGCAGAGTTTGAGAACTCTATATTGTAGATAGATACCGTAGGTAGGTCAGGGGGGCAGTCAGCCAGATATTTCGTGAAGCCTCATTTGAAATCGGTAGTTCATATAATTGCCTGTTGTGGCGCTGGACTGGACCCAAAAAGCCCCATAGCTCCATAGAGGCCCATGTATTTTGGCCCAACTTCACCTAGACTGTATTACCTTAATAAACATGGTCATGAATACTTTCTTCTTCCAGTCACTAGTTTAAAGTCTCATTTCTAATGTCATAATATTCTTTTTGGAAAATTATGGTCCCATTAATTAAAAAAATGACCATAAAGAAAAAAAAACATCGCGTATGTTCTGAGGGGCGTGGCTACCGTTACAGTCTATGATCGGGATTCCCCTCCCACTCGAGTCAAAATAAAAACCAACGGAGAAGAAGGGGGGAAGTCCCGCCTCGTTGTCTGGGCAGCCAATGGCCAGCTGGTCCAAAACGGAGCCAGCCAATGGCCAGCTGGTACCAAACGGATCTAGAAAGATGGCGACTTACAGTGCAGGAATAACAGGCTTCATTTTACGTCCATGTTAGACCCGGCGAACGCTTTGTCCATATTTTTTTACAGTCTATGAGGTAGGTAGGTAGGTAGGTAGGTAGGTAGGTAGATAGATAGAGTCAAGGCAGTACTGCAGTATGAAACACAGCACAGATACCCTGAAAATGGGATATCTTTCCAGCATGGAGTCAGTTTCCCCCTTCTTCTTCTTCTTGTTTTGTTGTTGTTGCTCTGCCTGCTGTTGGTTCTGTGTGAGTTGCGACTCAGTGGTGTGAAAAAGTCCAGGGTTTCACAGATCTATTAAAGCCTTCATGTTTGGAGAGGGAAGTGATCTGATGGCATCATGTTGTACGCTCACTTACACAGCCTGTTTGTATGGGGACCGTCATGTACTCTCTCTCTCTCCATGCACACACGCCCGTGTGTGTGTGTGTGTGTGTGTGTGTGTGTGTGTGTGTGTGTGTGTGTGTGTGTGTGTGTGTGTGTAGCATGCATTTAAGCCTTACAATGTATATTATCCATGCATTCCACTGATGTATGTATGTATGTATGTATGTATGTATGTATGTATTGTATGTATGTATGCCTCTGTCTATACTTTGAGGTGTGACGGTTTGCCTTTGCTGGATGGGTCAGATTGGATGGGAGAATTTCAGCTCTACTATCTGCATCAGAAATCAAAGGCTTCAAGTCGGAGTCTCTGATCTCGTCAGAAATAAAGATTCCGTCGAACGTCCTTGCACACTCAAAGGACGCTGAAAGTTAAACAGCTTCCTTTGATGCGCACCCTTAAAATCAGAGAGGACCGGAGATGTAATGTACAAAGTTATAATTAAATCAGTAAAGTGAATTTTGTGCACCCTTCCAATAGATTGTGTGTGTGTGTGTGTGTGTGTGTGTGTGTGTGTGTGTGTGTGTGTGTGTGTGTGTGTGTGTGTGTGTGTGTGTGTGTGTGTGTGTGTGTGTGTGTGTGTGTGTGTGTGTGTGTGCGTGCGTGCGTGCGTGCGTGTGAAGGAGAGAGAGGCTGCATGTGCACGCCATTAGATAGCTTTGGCTTGTAAGGTGCGTGTGCAGGGAGGGGAAAAGCAGGTTTGCGTGCTCAGATGGGCGAGGAGGAGTAGAGCACAAAAGCATGTGTAGTGGTGAATATTAGAGCGGCCCAGTGTTAGCAAGGTCTGTGTACAGAAGTGCTTTCCCTTCTACAACGCTCTCTACCTCTCTGTTGTTTCGTCGTTGGTCTGCCCTCTCCTGTACTGCCCCTGGCCCTCTCCTTTAATGTCTTCCAAATCCTGACAGTTTTCTATGTCAGTCGTTCTCAAACTATTATATTACGTCAAGGAGCCCCAGAATTGTATGTATTTGGCCGCCGACCTCCATCTGAAAATATGTAGTTCCATTGAGGCACCCCCCAGAAGTAAAGATTTGAGTTAAAAACGTTCACTCTGAAAGAATATATATTCAAAACATTTTCAGGATTTTTCAAAAATAGCAGATATACTATTTTTCAATAGCTAAAGTATAACACAATGCGTTAGTTATAATTTATAATAATAGACCCCCAGGTGTGGTTAGAATATATAATATGTCTGTGTATTTTTGGTTCCTTCGTGAAAGCTGAAAGCCTTTGTGTCAAAAGGCCCAATTGAAAATACACCAATTTTGTGACATCATAACCCTAACCCCTCCCCCATTATCAAACAACACACAGCTGTGGGCGAGGCTTGAGTTCAGGTGGGTGGTGCTAAGGTGAAGACCAGTTATACTTAATGAACTGGTGGGTTTGGCCACATAAAAACAATATTTTAACACTTTCTGTACACTCTTCTGTCCTCTACATGAATATAACCACAATATAACCACACAAAATGAAATGGGAGTTAAATGCTCCTAACGTTGTTGAAGTGGGACTCACCTAAAAGACCATCCCTGCATCCTATTTACATCACTGGTTGTGTTCTGATTATATGAGATATAGAAAACAGTTCCTGTAGAAACTGTGTGGGCAGTGTATATGTATTTGATGTACAGTAGAAAATGTATTACTTACAGCTGCAGAACAAGTTTAAAAACCAAGGCTATTTGGCACCGGCGCCGTGATGATGGCTGGTGACGTATTCACTTTAGAGGTTTGAATGCGTTGTTCTAGCAACCATAGCACCTCTGTGTGAACCTAGAGAGATCTGACTCTTCCTCATGCAAAAACCTTTACAAAATAAAAAAGTTGTAAAAAGTCTAAATAACTGCTGAATAAGCTGAACATGTTGACGTTTGAACTATACTATATTTCTAGCATAACGTATGTGTAAGTATAGTTAGATCAGATGCCAAATGGCTGTAGAGAACTAGGGCTGTATTTTGCGTGTCTTAAGTACCAGGTCTTATTCCCTAACTTGAGTAAACTAAAGACCTGGAGGCGTGATCAATGCTCTTTGGCCACTCAGAATAGCCAAATGGCATTGATCACGCCTCCAGGTCTTTAGTTTACTCAAGTTAGGGAATAAGACCTGGTACTTAAGACACGCAAAATACAGCCACTAGTGTGCTCACTGGAGTGAGCCCACATTTATGGTCAGGGACGTGCAGAGACTGTTGGGCTTGGGCTTAAATCTCGTAAGAGAAAATAGTCGATGCGTTGAGAGCTTGTAGATCAGCGCAACCCAGCACTCTTTATCTACTGGAAAATGCGGTGTACGACATGGATTCTGAGACAAAATTAGTTAAATGCAAAATGCTGCGTTCCAAGTTCAGGAGACTTAAAGGACCACTTCACCACTTTTCAACTATATATCTTCAGATAATAGGTCCTCACTAATAATCATGATAAAATGGCACGAATTTTTCTACTCGGTCTGTGTCTCATAGGAGGGATGTGGGCAGTTCAGCACTTCCAGTGACACCATCGATGGGGAATACAAGCTAATACAACCTGCAGGCTTTCTAGTCCTGAAAAGTTGCAATGCGAAAATAGAATTAATCGTTCTCACGATAATGAAAATCTAAACATTTTTGTGAAAATAATTATCTGCCGAATGATGATGTCACTGGAAGACGGTTTCTAAACTGCCCACAGCCCTCCTATGAGACACAGACCGAGTAGGAAAAAATCGTGCCATTTTACCATGATTATTAGTAAGGACCTATTATATGAAGATAGGTTGAAAAGTGGTGAAGTGTTCCTTTAAGAAAAAGGCAATCCTCTTGAATGCTGCCTAAAGGGGCATTTGCATTTCTTTCACCATAGTAAATGCTGCATTCGTGGTCTGGAGAGGGCAGTTGTTTTACAGATGGGTAAAATGGGCAGGGACTGAAGCCCCCTTTGATGTCTATGTGTGCACGTGCCTGATTATGGTACAGCTGAACCTCACATGCCCCCCTACGAAAAGATGAGATCTTATTTGGCCAGCAGCTAGGCGCTGGCTGGCTGGCTCAGGGGAGAAGGGGTTAGGCAGTGCCGTGCCGTTGGTTGTGGGAATCAATCTCTGAGGTTAGAATATGTCAGACTCGTGTGCCAAAGGGGGTGTGTTGTGTTGTGTTGCAGCTCCCTGCCTGGCACCCTCTCTCCCACCGGCGCCCTGCAGGCTCCAACGCTCAACCGCAGCCACGCCCCGCATATCATCACGCCATGGGCCGGTTCACGGGGCTATGGAGGGCACACACCCTAAACATGCTACATAGCTCCATCGTTGTAAGCATGTCAGTTGTTGTCCCCCTCATCTCCCCCCCCCCCCTACATCTTACTTTTCTGTTGTGCAGCGTGCGAGACGAGTAGTGCATGTATGGCCACTTTCAGCTTCTAATGGCAGCCCTACATATCAGCGAGAAGGAGGCCCTGGGCTGCTGTAATAAGACTGTCTTAATTATAGGCAGTATCCAGTAATGGGCTTCTCCCACAGATATCGGCCATTAGAGCCGTGTCGCTGACGGGAGTGGTGGTCCGATTGGCCCGCGAAACCAAGAAGAAGGTGATAAAGAAGCCATGCCTCATTTACCTCCGTCTCTTTGTTCACACATCTCTGTATTAAAGTCAAGCGTGAAGATGGCAAAAGGGACTGTGTTAAACAGATTTATGCGTGCCGCTCTGTTGCGGCGGCTAATCTGCTCCTCCTGACTGCATTGTCAGCAATCTGAATGCCGTACAAGGAACGGATTCAATGAATTGAAGTAGTTTTTTGGTGAGAGTAAAAGTTTGAATTCTTGAAGTTTTATGTGTGTGTGGGGGGTGGGGGGTGCTCCTTTTTCCCCCCTCTCCGAATAGACCATTTTCAGAACTCATTAAAATCATATGCACAATGCGCCATGACTTGTGCTCAGTTTGTCTGGTGCTCTGAACTTGTGTAAAAAGACATGTTGGAGGGCGAGTGGCCTTAGGCTTTTCTCTGCGGTTTCAGAGTTCATTTCCAAACCTCAAACCAGCCACTCTTGTCTGCTAATTTAACTAAAACCACAACAGTGTCTTTAAATAGACTTCTGGAGTAGGAAAAGGCTTTAAAATGCTTTACACTTCACTTCATGTCTCCTCACAACAACCATCCACAGAAACATCTCACCTCACTGTGTTACACGACGAGGCAATGCTTTCCCAAAAGGACATTTTGGATGCTACAACACTTATTATCACAGCTAAACGGGGGGGGGGGGGGGGAAGAATATTTCTGATATATTCACCGTGATCTCTGCACTTATAGTCTTCATTAGTGGCAGAACAGCATGCGATCTGATGACATGATATGTTTGAGTAATACCGTAGACGGGGCTCTGCCATCCATTTGAAATGCCATAAAAACAAAATCAAACCATTATAGATGATACACCCATTATTAGTATGTAAATTAGGCCCGGGGACGCCACGAACTGATGAAAGCTTGTCATTGAGTGACAGTCAGAGACACTCGTGGTTCACCGCACTGTATTTAAGATATGTTTGATGTTTTTCAAACTCCATATTTGGCACATTATGCTCGGGTGGCGGCGCACACACCTTGGGTTGGTATTTAAGACAGATTTGGTTGGATATTACCGGATGGCACCGGTTGGTCGGGCGGCTGGATTGGGGGCGTGCAGCAGCGCTGCCGCCGCCCGTAGAACTGAGGAGGTGTCGTCAGGCTGACGGATCACTGTCTGGATGAGAGAGCACAGCGGCATCCCACCTCATTACCGCCCAAACACCGCTAACCGAGGGACCGGCGCACGGCTCACCGTGATTAATACATTTAGGACTGAGGAAAAAAAAGTCTTCTGAATCCTAAAAGCTTTCTGAAAAACCTATGTTTCTATGTCAATGGTGCTCAACCCTTTTCAGGTCAAGGATCCCCATATTATTTTGTATTTGGCCCCCATCTGAAAATATGTTGTTCCAGGGACCTCCCCAGATGCAAAGATTTGAGTAAAAAAATAAACGCTCGCTCTGAAAGAATATATATTGAAAGATTTGCACCACATTTTCACAATATTTTTCAACCGCTAAAGCATAACATAATGCTTTAAACACCAAAAGGGGCCCCCGTCCTGAATGGGTTAAGATGTAAATTTCCTCTAATTGGAATGTAAATTCATACATTTATATGAAGACGTCAGCTGTCAGATTGCAATATTGTGTCCCTTTTTTCCCCTCACTCCTCCCTAGTTCCCCAGGCAAGGGAATCTGTATCGTTCTCCTGCAGCCCATCCTGGGATTTGCCGTTTGTTTAATGGCGAGCCCATTGTCCTGCGCGGCCCCTCATTGTAATAACCCCCCATTCATGTTTTCTGTGTTTTTGTTGGGCTCTGATTTGCTCCTGGCTACCTGTGTTTGTTCCTCCATGCGTGGCTGAGTTGTCGGGCCTTGGGGATGGTGGGGGGGGGGGACTCTGAGACGGGGGTCCGGGGTCATTGTTTGGGTGGCCGTATTTTGCGTGTGCATCGATTACTTCTGCCGAATGTTCCTCAATGCAAATAAGTCTGCTTTGAGAGGAAGCACATGTATCCGAAGTAATTAATTTTACCCTTGAATGCCAGCTGTGGTGTTGGAGTGACGTTTTCCAAAATGAGCCTTCTCACCAAAAAGGTGTTAATTTAGGGATTTGGCAGAGGAAGTTACACTGTTTGCCAACAACATACATGACTGCGTCAGGCTTTGATTTGGGGACCCGAGATCATGCAATAGTGTGGGAACGTTTGTTTATTTACGATATTCACATTCAGTTGTGATGTGTCCACGTACAATTATTTCTCTTGGCCAACAGAGCAGTGTCTATTTAATAAGTTGTCCTTGTTTGTGTGTGTGTGTGTGTGTGTGTGTGTGTGTGTGTGTGCGTGTGCGTGTGCGTGTGTGTGTGTGCGTGTGTGCGCGTGCGTGCCTGCGTGCGTGCGTGTGTGTGTGTGTGTGTGTGCGTGCGTGCGCAACACAAACTGGGTGGCCCAGTAGACACACTTGTCACGTTAAATTGGCACAGGTTCCCCTTTGCTAATGTAACTGTGTTTGGATCAAGTTGTCTGTTATGGAATAAAAGCACAAAACACTGTATTGGTGACATGAGTAAGTAACAGGAACATGCTGACACCACTAAAAACAAGAAACAAACCCTGGGTAAAAGATTGTGTACCTAATGATGTAAAAAATAACTACAATTTCCATTGTTTATTTCTAGACCACTCTAGCAGGCTTGATAGCTGATTTGATGTATGCTGTGGTCAAAATGGTGGCAGATAAGGAAGTAGCGATTGTGCAGTGTGTTGTACCTGCTATACCTTTTTCAATCAATCAATCAGACTTTATTGTACATTACAAGTAACATGGGTGAAATTCTGGTTGTGCAGGCACTCATTGCAATTACGGGGGTAGAGACAACAATCAGAGTTACACAGCTGCAGCCATATTTCGGCGCTGCTTATACTTCTCATAGCATCATCATAAAGTAAGAAAAAAGAAGAATGGGGGGTGGGGGGGAAGCATAGAATGGGTGAGGGGTATTGACAGAGAGGGAGGGGGGGGAGGGATGGAGACATCATATCACATACAGTTAACCTGATAGTTAACTACGGTTAACTGGTGGCCACAGATGTTCAGCTGTTTGTTTTCAAAGTCATATAACTTCAAAGAATGGTGGATCAGGCCCAGGCCGTAGCGTAACGGTCTGGGCACCGGACTGGTGATCCAGTCGCGGTGTGCCGCGGGTTCGACTCCCGAACCCGACACGGCCTTTACCGCATGTCATCCCCCCATCTCTCTCCCGTTTCCTGTCAGCCTACTATCTGTCCCTTAAAAAATCAATAAAAGGCGTAAGCCGCAAAAAAATATCTTAAAAAAAAAAAAAAAGAATGGTGGATCAGAGTTGATACCGTAAATCATTCGATCCTACTGGATAAACTGAGGTTGACTGGTTTTGATAGTTCATCTTTAGATGTGGATGAGGTCCTACCTTGAGGGAAGAGAACAAATGGTTGACATAAACGGAACCATGTCCTCACCCCTCCCAGTGAGCTGTGGGGTCCCTCAAGGAAGCATACTAGGACCGTTACTGTTTCTACTATACATTAACGACATGAGTGTCGTCTGTAATTGCAAATTGTCCCTGTTTGCCGACGACTCAGCACTCCTGATACCGGGAGAAGACAAAAAGCAGGTTGAAGAGGCTCTCGGTGCAGAACTCACCAAAATCTGAACTTGGCTTACCGATAACAAACCTTCATTGCATCATGGTAAAACGGAATCCATTCTTTTCGGGTCCAACCATTCCCTTAGTAGGATAAATGTACATGATTTTAAGGTCCAAGTTGACAACATAGTAATCTCTAGCAATACATATCTAGGCTGTATCCTTGACAATAAGCTGACAGGTGAAAGCATGGCAACAAGGGCGATCAAAAGAGTAAATCAAAGGACAAGATTCCTGGGCAGAATTTCCTCTTTTCTTAACAAAAGGCCTCTCAGGACATTAGCTGGACCCCTCATACTGCCCATTTTTGACTATGCTTGCACATCCTGGTTCTCTAACATCTCAATGGCACGGAAGAATAAGCTCCAAATCTCCCAAAACAAACTAAATCGACTTCTTCTAGGCCTGGGACCAATGACCCACCTATATGCAGAGCATCTGGATAGCATTGGCTGGCTCCGGGTAGAAGACAGAGTCAAACAATTGAAAATGGGTCTGACATTCAAAATTGTACATGCAGCTATGCCCTCAGTGCCCATTTACTTGACTGAAAAAGAGAGCGACACCCACAGCCACAAAACTAGAGGTATCGTAAACAATGATCTGGTGCCTGTACCCACTTACAAAACAAATATGGGTAAATGGCAAATGCACCTTCCACAGCAATGCTATTCAGGTGTGGAATGCCCTGCCCCCTTCCCTTAAAACAAGCAAATCACTGGCCTCCTTTAAAACAGACCTACATTTTCACCTGTCAGCAGGTCAGAGGGAGAGGAGGACCAATTGCTGTTTTAGATACTTGTTCATGATGTTTTTCAAAAACGTTTACAGAAAGTATTAAAACTAGAAACAAAATTTCAAGAAATTTTACTGGGTGCCTGAAGCTCGCCAAGTCTGTGCAGCATTTGAGCCACGGACCACCATTTGATGACATTTAGCCTCTCAGAAGGGTCCATATGGTTACATGTGAGCCAGGTCTCCCCATTGACTTTCAATTTATTTATTGCGCATTACGTTGCCACCAACATTCTAATGCTAACATGCTAACATGCTAATGCTAACATGCTAATGCTATCATGCTAACATGCTAATGCTAACATGCTAATGCTAACATGCTAATGCTATCATGCTAACATGCTAATGCTAACATGCTAATGCTATCATGCTAACATGCTAATGCTAACATGCTAACATGCTAATGCTAACATGATATCATGCTAACGCTAACATGCTAATGCTATCATGCTAACATGCTAATGTTAACATGCTAATGCTAACATGCTAATGCTATCATGCTAACATGCTAATGCTATCATGCTAACATGCTAATGCTAACATGCTAATGCTATCATGCTAACATGCTAATGCTAACATGATATCATGCTAACGCTAACATGCTAATGCTATCATGCTAATGCTATCATGCTAACATGCTAATGCTAACATGCTAACATGCTAATGCTAACATGATATCATGCTAACGCTAACATGCTAATGCTATCATGCTAACATGCTAATGCTAACATGCTAATGCTATCATGCTAACATGCTAACATGCTAACATGCTAATGCTAACATGCTAACATGCTAATGCTAACATGCTAATGATATCATGCTAACATGCTAATGCTAAGATGTCTGAGCTGTAAGGGTCCATTTGGTTTCGTTCAGGGGGGCGGCCCGGTTCCGGCGAGCCGCCCTGCTTCTGAAACGGTCGAGAAATGACAGTTACGTGTTTCCCCGATTTTCTCCATTGACTTTCAATGTGTGTGTGTGCGAGTGGTGGTCAACTTGGTCTAAGTGCATGGAGCAAGTTTCAAGACTGTAGCATGTTGCAAACAAAAGTTATAGCTGTGTAAAGGCCAGCCAATAGGAATACAGAGGGGCGGAGCTTAAGCAATTAAGCCATTACAGCATGTTCATCTTGATGGTCTACGTCCATGTACCAAAATTTGAGGCTGTAGCATGTTGTAAGCAATAGTTGGAGCTGTGTAAAGGCCAGCCAATAGGAAGACAGGGTTTGTGTGTGTGCGTGCGCGTGCGTGTGCGTGTGTGTGTGCGCTCAGGGGGGCAACCCGGTTCTGGCGAGCCACCCCGCGTCTGAAACGGTCGAGAAATGACAGAGTTACGTGTTTCCCCGATTTTCTCCATTGACTTTCAATGTGTGTGTGTGCGTGCACATGTGTGCATGTGCGTGCATGTGCGTTCGTGTGTGCGCGTGTTTGAGAGGTGGTCAACTTGACCTTGAATCATTAACAAAGTATCAATTTCACCTGGGCTAGGGCTAGTCTATGCAAATGCAAACACTATTGAAAGTTAAAACCACACTGATTCAGTGAGAGAACGTATGTCCGAACAAATTGCTCTATCGCAAAAAGTAAACGTCAAATGCGATTTTTGTTTTCGCCGTGAGTGACCCGAGACATTGAGGTACGCCGTGTGCGATCGTGGTATTGGTACGATAAAAAACGTGGTTATGAGAGCGAGTTAAGAAATTGTGTTTGTGATGAAAAAACTGCTGACTCATTAGTGTGGTTGCCCCAAAAGGGGCAACCAGACTCTAGTAATTGTAACACTTTATTATTATTATTGTGGGCTCGCCACAGCGAGCTCACAATAGTTATTGCCAGCCTATATTTATTATTCTTTATTCGTTATTCCACCCTTTTTTTTGGCACCTAACTACTTCTGCATACTTTATACTAGAAATTTTGTTCAAACTTCAAACTGTTCAGCTCTTTGCAGTGATGTGTGCTTGTATTTTTATTTTTACAAAGTTTTATACTTTTTATACTTTTTAACTTTTTAACTTTTTTTTACATTCTTTATAGTGAGAGTCGATGGAAAAAAGGTCCCATTTTTCACAGTTAACTTTTTTGAGCTCTTATTACTCCGTCATACTTTCACTTTGAAACTTCATTCAAACTTTATAATGTTCATCTATCTTTGAACTTTCATTGGTGAAAAAGTTGTTTTGAAAAAGTTTATACTTTTTAAAATATTTAACTTTATTTATAGTTTTTTCCTCCCATTGACAATGTATGGGATTGATCTCTAAATCAACCTCACTTTTGCAGCCTCATTACTCTGGCATACTTTGTCGTAGAAACGTGATTTAAACTTTAGAAAGCTCACACGACTCTGGACTTTTTCGTGGTTCAAACCGTATTCGAATACGTTAAACGGTTTTTCCGAAATCGCAGTTCAATCGCAGGCCGTTTCGCCTAATTAGTGCCAAGTTAGAGTGCAGGGCTTCTTTCACTAGAGTGCGTGAACAGAAAATCTTTCCTTGAAAATTTACCAAACTAATTGCCGTCCCGGCCAAAATATTCACTTTACACGCATGTCCTTTGGTCATTTTGTAGCCACACATGTCCTCTTTCACACAATGTGACCACCAAAACACAGAGACATACAGAATGTGAACTACGGCCTTTTAAGTGACACAAATACAGTCAATCTGCTCATTGACCTCAATTGTAAAATCCTTACGAGGAAATTATCGCGATGACAATTCTTAACTCGCTCTTATAACCACATTTTCGATCGTACCAACACCACAATCGCACATGGTGTACCTCAATATCTCAGGCCACTCACAGCGAAAAAATTATTTGCATTCGACTTTTACTTTTTGCGATAGAGCAATTTGTTCGGGCATAGTTTCCCCCCATTCAGAACCATTGTAAAATAAGAGATCAAGTTGCGCGCCACTCCCAGTCTTTTACACTTCCACAGCTGAGACATATAAGGGCTTAATTACAGGGCTGAAATTAAAGTTACAAGATCTCAATGAGTTGCTCTGCGATACCTTGTGGGCTTGTAGGTCTGCTATTTGTGCAATTGGATGGCCTTTACACAGATAGATCAGATAGAGATGAAAAAGTATTTTCAAAAAAGTATTTTCAAAAGAGTATTTTCAAAAGAGTATTTTCAAAAAAGTATTTTCAAAAAAGTATTTTCAAAAAAGTATTTTCAAAAAAGTATTTTCAAAAAAATATTTTCAAAAAAATATTTTCAAAAAAAATTTAAAAATTTAAAAAAAATTAAAATTAAAAAAAAATTAAAAAAAAAAATGAAAAAATAAAAAAAAATGAAAAAATTGAAAAAAATGAAAAAAATGAAAAAAATGAAAAAAAATGAAAACTTAAAAATAAAAAACTTTTTCTTTCTTTTTTACTTAAAAAGAAAACACTTCAATTTTTTAGATTTTTATTTTTTATTTTTTACATTTAAAGAAAAACTTTAAAAACACTTCTACAACTTCCACATATTTTATTCTGCTTAAACTATAGTTTGTACACATTTTCATACTTTTTTTTACTTTTACTTCAGCTTTAATGCATTTTCTACTTTTCTTTACAATATGCTACAGTCCCGAAATTTTGATTATGGATTTAGAACACAAATGGTAACACCATTACTCCGGTCCCCGAGTTTCAAACTTGACACGGCAATAACTTTATACAAAGCATTTTACGCGAGCCCACGCAGTTTCTACAGGAACTGCTTTCTAGTTATTATTTTTATTATTATTTCACAGTAGTCTTTTTTTTGTCGCTTTATACCTCCCACACTGTACGCTGTACGCACTTTGGCCATATGTCAAATTGACCGGAAAAATCGGGAATCGTGTGCTTGTATTTTGTTAAGAGAAATGTTGTATAGTTTAATTGATATGAATTTATTAGTGAATTAAATTTCCCCATTGACATGAATGGGAAAAGGCAAAAAATCACATTCAAGTATTTTTTCCTCGGAGACTGTAATCACTATAGTTACAAAACTTTTAGGGATATTTCTTAATTATGACTAAAATTAATTAAAATTATAATTTTATAGGTCGGCCTCATGGTGGCGCTATAACAGCCCACTTTACCTTTTGGCTTATAACTCTTGAACCGTAGTTCGTAAAATCAAAATTATTTTTTCCCTGGATTCCTTGGGTCATGACGCATCTCCCCATATAGGCCACGCCCATTTCCGCCATGATGGATTTTCCGCCATTTTGAATTTTGTCCAAAACAAACTTTTTGCTTTTCCTCCTACATATTTCGTCCAAATCTCACAGAAATCGGCACACATGATCTCTGGACATATCCGATTAAAACACCAGATGCAGAATTTTGGTAGTGCGTATCGTTCGGCCGTAATCGTCTTCCGAAGTTAGTAGGAGGGGCCTATATCACAAAAATGCCATAAATCACGAACGGAATGTCCAATCCATCCCAAATTTGAATCACATGTCCGGGGTGGTTCAATCAACCAAGTTCTAAAAGCAATTCCATTTTCATCCATAGGGGGCGCCGCAAATGCGAGAAATGTAACCGTTTGTCGCAAAAACATGAATTTCGGGGGTTAAATCCCCTCCGAATTACTTACGCATGATCTAAGGCGTGACTTGAAATTGTAATTGGCTGGCAATACTAGTGGGAGGGGCATATGTAAGCCACTGCGGCAACCACACTCTGCAATTTTTTAAAATTGCGAATTTTCTAGTTCAAGCAGTTAACATGAAGTTCTATGACACATTATGATGGTACACCTGTCGCTTTCAGGGCTGTAGTTCACGTACCGTATGAATCTGGGCTGTGGTTGTGACATTGGGTGAAAGAGGACGAGTGTGGCTACAAAATGACCGAAACCCATGCGTGTAAAGTGAATATTTTGGCCGTGAGGACGATTTGTTCGGAGAATTTCGCTACAGTTTTCACATTGGCTTCTCCCTCTGACCCGCTCTCTCTCTGGCCGTGCGACACTGAGAGTCGAGATTTTTGCTCAGACCACACACACTTTGAACTGAGATAGCGGGCAAACCGTGCAACGCATTCAAATTCCGTCTGAACCACAACAAAGTCGATGGCCTCGTGTGCTGTTTGAGGTTTAAATCGTGTTTCTACGTAACAGTATGCCAGAGCAATGTGGCTCCAAAGTAACGTGTCGTTTTCTGTTTTTACCCGCGTCTCCCCATTGACTTTGCATGGGGCATTTTTCGCGTCGTTTATTGCGAATTACGTCGGCACGGTAACCCGAAACGGAAAGAAAAGCACAAGCACACCATTCCCGGCCGAGCCGCACGTTTCGATGTATATATTGTGGGGCTTTGGTAAACCGTGCGGCCGGCCGTAGACGTCAAAGTTTCGTGTCTTGATGATTACGATTAAGTATGTGTTGCGGATTTCAACCTGTGTTTCTGCCATTGCATGGCAGGCACCCAGAATTATGTTCTTTTTGTGTGATGGTGATCCACCTGAACTGAAGCCGCACCCACAGCTGTTGTTGTATAATAAAGGGGGAGGGGTTAGGGGAGGGGATGATATTGTGATGTCACTATATCACTGTCATTTCGATGGGGCCTTTTGACCTGGGCCTCGATTGGGCCTTTTGACAAACCAAAAATGCACAGGGAAGACGTATATTTTAATATTCTAACCACACCTGGGGATCTATCATCATCATCATCATCATACTATAATTAACTCAATGTCTGTCAGAAACACTGCCGTATCTCCTCACCGCCTGCACCAATCGCTCCCACTTTTCACACAGGCATTGACCATAATAATATGGAGGTCTTAACGAAGACCTTTTTCCAATTTAACAAATTATAAATTAATAATTTATTAGTGAATTAGAAATGCGAAAACACACACACCCGGCAAGTATTTTTTCTTAATGAACGGCAATTAAAGATATTTATGGGGGGGCAATATCTCACAACGGGTAAGGGCTAGTTAGAGTAATGTTAACTCCATAGACACATACAAAACAGAAAACGTACAAAAACCACAGCTGGAGTGCTGTGATTTTTGTACTTTTAATAATAAAATTTGTTTAAAATATAATTTTGTCCAAACTGTATGATAGTTAATACAAAGTCACTTATACAATTTGGTCGTAGTATTTTGTCTCCTTGCTCTTCTTTTTTTTTATATATATTTTTATCCCACGATTTTGTAACCCATTTTTCACCCCTGTGTCAATCATCTAATGTGATCCTGGGCTCTACACACCCTCCACCAACCTAGTCCCCATATATGGGGGACAAGGGGAGAGCAACGGACTTGAACTCATGCTTCCTTCATGCCCGAGTGTCCAAGTTGCTCCTTTACACCTGACAGGGGGGAGTTTCCCTGGTTGGACGTAGCGCGTGGAAGGAACACGTTATTCCAACCAGTTCCTTTCCCCTCCATCAGGCGCCCCCGCTGGCCAGGGGGAGGCAGTTTAGTGACCAGGATTCTGCTCTTCTTTTTTTATATATATATATATATATACATTTTTATCCCACGATTTTGTAACCTAGTTTTCTTTTCACCCAGTGCCAATTATCTAATGTAATCCTGGGCGCTACACTTCCTCTGCCAACCTGGGGGGGCAGCGGACTGACCTCATGCCTCCTTCTATGCATGAGGAGTCCAAGCTGCTTCTTTTCACCTGACAGAGGGGAATTTCCCCGGCCGCACGTAGCGCGTGGAAGGGACACGTTATTCCGACCAGTTCCTTTCCCCTCCATCAGGAGCCCCGGCTGGCCAGGGGGAGGTAGTTTTAGAGACCAGGATTACTGCATGTTTTTGTGAGGGTATCTACCCTAAGGGACACGGGGAGAACATGCAAACTCCACACAGAAAGGCCCTTTCGCCGTTTCTGCTCTTCTATTGAGACATTTAGATTGTGTCAAAGGTCAAAGGTCTCACCTAGACACAGGATCTGACACGAATTTTCACTATTAGCTCAATGGTAAAAAATAAATCAGGACATTAGGGGCAGTGGTGGCCGAACGGTTTGCTGAGCGGTCTAGATACCGGAAGGTCGCCAGTTCGCATCCCCGGACCGGCACGTTAAAATTACCACCGCTTAATTGCCCTTGAGCAAGGCATTGAACCCCTACCATGAAATGTTCTATGAGCAGGGTGTGGCTGTAAACAAGTCCTTGGCTTAGTCCACTTTTATTTCCTGGGTAAACAAAGAACTTTACTTTGCTTTGCTTTTTTTGTTTTTTAGAACTTTATTAATTTTTTAATTTTTGTAGACAAACAACCCCACATATACCCCACCCTCCCCGGTTCCATCACAAAACAAGACAACAACAACAACAACAACAAAAAACAACAATAAAATAAAATAAACATGTAGTAAAGGATATAAATAATAAATGAAATAAATACAATAAAATAAAATTTGCCTTTTACTAGATTAAGGGGCTACACAGTGAACCAAATTACATGTAGGAAAAACACTTAGGACACATCATCAAAAGAGAGTGAGTCGGAAGACAGTGAAAGGGTGAATTCAAGGAAAGGGGACCATGCAAGCCCTTACAAATTTCTGGCGAGATTTGAACCTGTTGTATCTGAGCTTCTCCAATGGTATAAAGGATAGAACATCCTTGACCCAACTTGTAAATGAGGTTTATCAGATTTCCAATTGCGGAGAATAAGTCTCCTCGCTATGAGTGAAGCAAAAGCTATGAAATTGGCTTGGGGAGAGGTAATTGGTGCATCGTCGTTGGGAACTCCAAATATAGCACAATTTTTTTTCTTTTCTTTTTTCTTTTTTTAACATTGTAACAGTACAATAATGAAATGATATGCAGGTATGCTGCCATCAAATATAAAATGAGTTACAAAAAAAAGCCTTTCTCGATATATATAGACATATTTTTTCTCTTCACCTGGCAGGGTTCGTCAATAATTAGATTTTCTGACTGATATCAATCACGGAGGATGACAACATCCACAGCAAATCCCTATTGAGCCTTCCTTTGCCAGACCACGATGTAAGAGTGAAGCTTGATGTGTTGCGCTGGCTTTGCCAGGCTATAGCCAGGTTTGGTGTGAACACTGATCGACAACGTAGAAGCGGATGTTGAACATTTCTGGGGTTTGTTTGTTTTTGAGGTGCAGCATAGTACTGTTCCAGCTGTGGGGTGTGTGTTGAGGTGTGTGTTGAGGTGCAGCATAGTACTGTTCCAGCTGTGGGGTGTGTGTTGAGGTGTGTGTTGAGGTGCAGCATAGTACAGTTCCAGCTGTGGGGTGTGTGTGCATTTTTTACAAATCACTTGTGCATTCCTGTCAGGCTTAGATGCTCTTTGGAAACATTCTGGGTCACGCAAACCTTTTACCACACAGTAGCTTAAAATGCCAGAGAACATAGTTAACATGTTGGCGCATTTGACATTTCTCATTTTTCACATACTTTATGAATATCTAAACTATTTGTGTGTGTGTGTGTGTGTGTGTGTGTGTGTGTGTGTGTGTGTGTGTGTGTGTGTGTGTGTGTGTGTGTGTGTGTGTGTGTGTGTGTGTGTGTGTGTGTGTGTGTGTGTGTGTGTGTGTGTGTGTGTGTGTGTGTGTGTGTGTGTGTGTGTGTGTGTGTGTGTGTGTGTGTGTGTTTCATTGCACGGCACCTCATGTTGAGTGCCTTTCCTTGTGCGTACAGGTGAGGATTCCCAGGGTTGGGCTGTTCAGCAACCAGGAATTCCGACTATGCTGTCATGGCATGTCAGTGCCTCTCCACCCACCTGTGGCACCAGATCTGCCCAGGGTGCCCTCTCCCAATTAGCCCTCTAACGCAGGAAGGAATTCTAATTAACCTGCTTCCCTTCACGCCCGCTCCATCCATCAACTCAAAGTTGATTCCCGTATCTGACAGCGTGGAAAAAGGAGAGACGGTTCACAGCCGCTCTGTTTCTGCTGAAAACAATATGCAGGCTCAGGCAACATGGGCATGTTGATCGTATGTCCTGGTGACTAGAGGGCTGCCTATCAGGAGTGATAACCCCCACCCACACACACACACACACACGCACTCCCTGACCGCCCAGGTGTCGGAAAAGGAAGTGAATCATCCTCCACCCTTGAAGACGCGGCGCAGCCACTGTACAAGTTGTGCCATGAGGATTATGATGTAATCAAGGCACAACTTCTTCTTTTTTTTTTAAGATATTTTTTTGCGGCTTACGCCTTTTATTGATTTTTGAAGGGACAGACAGTAGGCTGACAGGAAACGGGAGAGAGATGGGGGGATGACATGCAGTAAAGGCCGTGTCGGGTCCGGGAGTCGAACCCGCGGCACACTGCGACTGGATTACCAGTCCGGTGCCCAGACCGTTACGCTACGGCCTGGGCCAAGGCACAACTTCTTCATTTTTATTTTGTCATTTTGAATGAAAAAAGCCTGCATGAACACCTTTTTTATTATTATTATTATGGCGTTATGGTACTGAAATGTTGCCGTATTCCTTTACCTTGGTGCTCAAAGAAAGCCTCACTGAAACAACCAAACCTGGCTATGATCTAGTCATAACTCCAGCCATATCTCTTCACCACTTGAGAAGAAACGTTAGGAGGGACTTGGGCCAACAGAGAGAGGAAAGAATGGGAGAGAGACTATGTGTGTGCGCGCGAGAGAGAGAGACTCAGTGAGTGAGATAGGATGTTTGTCCCCCAGGTATGACAGAGTTACTCGTGCAGAAAGATCCCACATGGAGGTGAGGCATCAAGGAGGGAGAGACCTGGACCTCTCTTGGCTTCCATTCTGTGCGATACCCTGCTTCCCAGAGCACACATCTGTCTTCCATCCCACCCCATGTTCAGTTTCTCTCTCTCCCCTTTCAGATGCATCGCTATTCCATCGCCAATACACGGATGAAGGTCTTATTTAGAGAACAGTAGATATGCTGTTTGTTTGTTCTCTCATGCTTCCTTTCAGAGCATGTGTTTTATAGATGGTATGCTGTTTAGACAGATGCGAGGTCCGATGTGTCCACCTGCTGTCATAGTTACCGTTGTGGCATTTAATTGTTTTCTTGCCACTATTAACTTGACCACTTAGTCTACCCCGTTGTTTTGCGACTATAGGGTTCATGCCATGATTTACTCTGGATCTTGTTTGGTGCTGATGAATGGGGCTTCTATGATGTATGGAAGAAAATAACTGCTTCTTCTTTTTTATCATCACATTTCACACCAAATGGTCAAATATGGCAGTTCTTCAAGCTTTTCGCACATGCTAAGTGAGGGTTCATTCTCTCGCATGCAGACAGTGTGGCTTAGCTCATTTAGACCCGAGGACGCACCTGTGTCACCTTTATAGCTTTTAACCACTTTAACCATTATTTAAAACTTTAGCTATTGAAAATCTGCTATTTCTAAATAGTGAAATCGTGAATAGTGAAAATTTTCAATATATATTTTTTCACAGTGAACGTTTTTTTTTTTAATCAAATATTTGCTTCTGAGGGGGGGGGGGGCGTCCCTGGAACAACATATTTTCTGATGGGGGGGGGGGGGGGGGGGGGGTCCATGACATAAAATAGCTGCTTGAGAACCACTGATATAGAACCATAGGGTTTTAAGAAAACTGTCATTTAGTAGAATGTGGTCTCAGGTCTCAATGTCTTATAGCTGACATTTGGGAGAGTCTTCTTTGGCTCGTGACCAGGCTGCTGTTGCCGTCACCCCGAGCGGTCCGTCTTACATGCAAATATGTGTCGGCTCTACAACCATCAGCCCTTTCAGTCCCGCAGCAGAGCCATCTCATGGTTGCATGCATTAAAACAATTAAGCCCCCCCACCCCACCCGCACAACAACAATCACTTTCGGATGTATCGGGTGAAATTTAGCAAGAAATTATCATTTTCTGAATCACTTCACTCGCCTGGTGTTTGTTTCTTTTTTTTTCTCTCTCTCTCTCTCTCTCTCTCTCCCCCGTTTTGGTCTTTTGAGTTCTCTCTAAAGCGGACAAGCCCCCCTGCATGTTCTTCCATTCTCTGTCTCTTTTTCATCATCATCGTCCAACCCCGGACTTCTCTGTTGCGTGCAAAAGCTCACTGAACGGCGTCCTTTCTTCCCTTTCAGGCTGGATGTCATTGTTGCTGCCTGTGGGGCTGGGTGTATTTATTTAGGGGTAATTGGTGTGTGGATGAGTGAGGTAATGAGGTGCATCCACACTTGGCTGCTCCCCTCTCCCCGTGAGCTCCGGGACGGAGAGACAGAGACAGACGCAGCCCTAGCTGGGGCTCCGTAGAGCCACACTGCTGTCTTCCTCTCCCTGCCTGCACCGCACAGGCCAGAATGGCTCTTTCATACCCAGGTGGACAAACACAATCACTGCTGCCTGATACCTCAATGAGGCGTCGGCAGTTTGAAGTGTGTGTGTGTGTGTGTGTGTGTGTGTGTGTGTGTGTGTGTGTGTGTGTGTGTGCGTGTGCGTGTGCGTGTGCGCGTGCGCGTGTGCGTGCGTGTGCGTGCACCGCGTGCGTGCATTGTGTGCATATGTGTTTGAGTTGAGTTTGTGTGCACATTCGCTGCTGTGCATGAATGTGCACGCGCATGTGCAACGTTGTGTGCGCTTGCGCGCGTGTGGGGGAGGGGGGGGGGGGGGGGGGAGCAGCGTGCAATTGTTTGTGTGCACGTGCACCGCCGAGTCCTTATTTGTCTCGGAGCTTGTTGTGTTTGTGTAAGTGATGTTCCGCGTGTGTGTGTGTGTGTGTGTGTGTTTGTAAGTGCATGTATATCAGGCTGAGTGGGTGTTCAATGGAGCTCGAGAAGGACCTTTTGGCTCTGGGAGCTCCCCTGCCAGCCTCAGACTGGCCCTGGAAGCCCTGCAGAGTTACCTAATGATTTCACTTACACCTCCCTTCTATGCCGGGCCCGTGGAGCAGCAGCCGTCCAACGCTACAGCCTTTACATGCCATTTGCTGCCTCATATCCTGTGAAATTCAATTGCACAGCCCCAACTGTAGCCAGAGTAAGGGATCTCTCTCTCTCTCTCACACTCACACACACACCTACCTCGCTCCCGCTAAATACAAACAGATAAACACATACAGTATTACTTCCTGTGTAGTTCACACCCTTTGTTGATACATGTTCTATAATGTTTCGCAATAATTCGGTTTTTTTATATACCGGTATATAATTTATACATGACCATAATATTGCAGCGTTTAAAGTGTTTTAGTGAGAAATGAGTTGTGTGTGTGAGATGATTAAGTTTCATTCCATAGCGTTTGGACGTAGCGGGCTGCCCACAGGTGTTTGGCCGATAATAATATGCATAGAATGCTTTGTTGTTATCAGGGTAATTGGTGTAGGCCTGCCAGCCTTTGATAGACACACAATTACTGTATGCGATGCATAAGTGGACTCATTTTAGGGCAGGATTTTGAGTTGCTAATGGTGCATTATTCAGCTTTTGGTCTGTCCCCAAAAGTGCTGGGCCAAATCAAACAAGCCGCTCTGGGGTAATTGAGGCCCACTCTACACCCCCTGCAGAGAGCAAGGCAGAACTGTAATCCCCTGACAACTCTGACTTGGCCCCAATCTGGCAGGCTGCCCATTTCCCAGCAAAATGCCTAACTCGGCATCAGGGAAAATGAAGAAGCTGACAGTCACATTTGGAATGCCTCCCAATGCTATTCAGCACCATAATCTATTTTGTGTCTGCATTTGTCTTTGATGGTGGACTATAATAGTGTAATGTTTTGTTTTTTTGTTTTTTTTAATGGACTCAATCATAGATTTCGGGGGAAATGAATTGTTCTCCAAGTTGTATTTTGATCGTTTTACCATTATCCTTCTGCGACGCGAGAGTGATACCAACTCGGGACTCCTGGATCGCTGCCCTCCACACTCTCCTCCTATATCTGGTTCTTGAGCTCTACGGCTGCAGTGCATCTCTGTAGGTGGTGCATGTGCTTCTTGCCCCTCCCATAGAGTCCATTTACTTGTTGTTGCCTCAAGTTCTGGGTGCCTGACACACTGCCCTGCCAGCCTCATCCTTCTCTCTCTGACTCTGTCTGTGACCCGTGGTAGGTGCCCATAGACATCCACATTTCTGATGCAGTCCTTCCACCTAGTGCCCTTTGTAGCATTCTTGTGTAAGACTCCTTGTGTTTGAGTGAGTTTCTCAGTAGAGGATCATCCTGTTAGCTGTCTTGGTGACGTGTGAGCTCAGGCTGATGCCACTGCAGTTGTCCGTCTTGGTGAGGTCGCCTGACTTTGGTACTGGAACGATGATCATTGTGTGTCATAGCTCCGGCTGCTCTCCAGACATGTGTGCTTGTTTGATGTAATCCAACACCACCTCGTCACCAATATCCTACTGTACTTATGCTGATGGCATACTGTACGTAGGCTTCACTTACCATGAATCACTGCTTTCAATATAGAATACTATTATTGGACCTACAGTATATTATTTTCTTTTATCATTTTTTTGTCTAGGCGGTACCGGCCAGGCCCTACAGTATATTCAAAGGACACATTGCCCGAATCAACTTTTGGCTGATTGGGTCGAAACCAAAAGTTGTCTGACTCAAATCTATATTTCTCCAAAAACTCACAGAAACATCTAGCACATTGGTCAGCATAATTACAGGAATTCCAGCTAAATGATTGCACAGCTAGTTCTAAGACAGGAAAAGACTTGGCCCCAGGCAAGTCTATAGACTTTTAATGTTTGTGTCTGTGTCTTTAAACAGCACCCCACTTGTGATGTCATGTGGCAGCCACAGTGGGCACCCCTCCCTTTATTTCACTTCAATAGTTTTGTAGTTACATTTATTTGTTACATTATTATTTGTCTCTTCACTTTTCATGGGATATATCTTTGGAGTTGTGCAAGTTAACACTACTCACTTGCCATTTTTTCTGACACCTTTTTGCCATATATTCACATATATATTAGCTGTCAGCCAACTTTTGGCAATCACGACAGTTGGGAAAATAACTGTGCGCAATTGTGCGACTAATGAATCAATTAGTGGAACAACTTGTTTACTGTAATTTATACAAATCCTATACAAGCTTCACTTTATTTGTGGAAATGTGTTGTGTATTACTTGTGGCTAAATGGATTAAATTCGTAGTAATGCCTTCGACTATGTTTAGCTTAGTTATATATTTTTTGCCAAACGGGGGGGAAAACACTTCCTGAATTGTTATATTGTGTATGCACATAGGATTAAAAGGATTAAAACAAGTCTCTGTATTGCCCGCTCTTGTAGGTGTCACTTACAGGGAGGGGAGCACATGTTTTAGTGCTGTCTGTCTGAATTGTATCTTTGGTCAGCATTCCCCCCTTGGCCCTGGCTCAGTGTTTTAATAGCCATACTAATGTTTCACAATTAACACTCAGTGTTGCTAGCTGTAGGATAGATAGTGGCTGGTTGTGTTTCAGGCAAAATTAGAAACCACGCAAAATGAGAACCACCACCATGGTACTTTTAAGTTCCTAGGGGTTATTATGGGGAACGGGGAATGTGGGGGATTTTTTGACAGAGCAACCAAGGTGATGTCTCATTGCCTTTGACATCTTAAACACCCTAAAGGTGGCCGTGTCCGCCATCTAACCCAGGATGCACCTCACCTAAGCTGCGGCTAAATTTACACACAAGCACCACGCAGCCCACAGGGACAGTGCTAGCCAGGGGAGGAGAGATAGAAAGGGGCCGGGTGGTGGCATAGCATTGAAATAGAGAGGGTGTTGGTGGGGGTTGCGAGAGTCAAATTGTGTTAAAAAAAGTGTTAATTTTGAACGGGAAACACACTGTGAAGCGATGGAAATGGACCAGGAAATGGGTATGACCTTTTGCGACTACAGCCACTGAAAAATCAACCATTAATTTATCCCATAGAGATTTACAAAAATATTATTTTGAACCTACCAGCCATCCAGGATCCTGGTGATTCATGACCATAACATATTTTATTCTGTGAAAAAGATTTCTTTATATACATGTATATGATATACTACATTCAATAAATACCCTTTGTTTAGTCGTTTTTATTTATCTTTTAAATCACAGAATCATAGGTTTTATCTGCATGATTCACCAGGATCCTTAATGGTTTGATTCTAGTCTTAAAATAATTGATATAAATGTTATTGTAAATCTCTATGGGGAAAATGAATGGCAATTTTTTCAGTGGAACCAGAAAACCTCACCCACTGCAATGCCCTATATAGTCAGTTGACTGATTTGGTACTCATGTCTGCATCGTTACTACAAAGAGCTTTACTACAACAGAGCGAATACTTACTTTAAAGAGCATTACCCAAAGTGTGAATAAATACTACTTATTTGTTTTCATCTGTGGTAAGTGGCAGTGGAATAAGTGGGATTATCAGCTACTACGAACCATTCTGTTATCCAAGGATAATGAAAGACGTAAAACTGATCTCTCTTTAGAATCGGGATGCATGATGAAGTCAGGAATTAGGACAGAACGTCGGCATTATGATCAGTCTGCGTCGGCGTAGATTCAGAGTAAATAAGTGTAATTCAGAGTAAATAAGGAAGTTTGTCTGCCCGTTAACCAGGGAGTTAATGGCTGCGCGCGCAACAAAACGGGTCCGGCAGGCCCAGGCCGTAGCGTAACGGTCTGGGCACCGGACTGGTGATCCAGTCGCGGTGTGCCGCGGGTTCGACTCCCGGACCCGACACGGCCTTTACCGCATGTCATCCCCCCATCTCTCTCCCGTTTCCTGTCAGCCTACTTTCTATCCCTTAAAAAATCAATAAAAGGCGTAAGCCGCAAAAAAATATCTTAAAAAAAAAAAAAAAGAACGGGTCCGGCAGAGCGGCGGCTGTCCAAAAATAGATTTTAGCGCTCTTGTTTTATATCGATAAAAAAGTCCTTAACACAATTTTTTGCTAAGGACGTCTTTTATATCAAAACCATAGGGTGCTAAGGACGTGTATAGGCGTCCTTTGGGGGGGGCGGGGGGGGTTGGCCTCTCCTTCTGCAATGTACTCCTTGTTGATTTGTGCATGCGCACTACTGTTCACTTCCTTGTTTGCGGCTCTAAAAGAATGGCTCGTATCTCCTAATCTAGGGAACTCTCCATGGTTTTGACCAGATTGGAAATGTTCTGTCTTCATTTCTGACTTCAGCATGCCTCTCGTTTGGAATATTAATGCTTCTAGAGAGACTTTAGCGTGACCAGCGTGAGGTAAGAATGGAAGATTATGCGTCCCTGTTTTGGGGGGGACGGAAGGGGCCGCTTTTCAGAGTAAAATCTGCCATATCTGCTGGCACTCTAGCGCCTCTATTTTGAAATATGCTGACGCATCCGTTGTGTTAAGACGTGTCCACACGTCCTGAAGCACCCCACGGTTTTATTTGATAGGACATGTGTGGACGTCCTAGGCATCATAAGTGTTTATTACAAATAGCAGTTGGTTGTTTACTTGTTTGCTTGTTTCAGTGTTCAAACAAGTGTTCAGCAAAATTTTTTTTATTGTGTTTCACTTACATTAACTTTTATACTTATTGGATTGGCTGTTTAGTCTTAGATGATACTGAATCATCTCGCATAGCGCATTATCTTTCATATCGCGTTGCCACATTTCAACATCGTATTCAGATCATATTCAAAGTTTACCCTGTAAAACCGAAGATTCACTTCTTTTTTTTCTCCCCCCCATTTTCTTTTCCTAAGAAAGAAGCTGCATACATTCAAGCTGTCAAGAGACAGACAGTCGAATAGGACGGTAACAATTCCTGATGCTTCCCCCAGTGGCAGAGTTCAGGCTGTTTGCCTGTGGGCCGAATGGCCCCGTGAATGGCCTTAGAGGATCTAGGCTGGTCTATGTGTGGCCCGGCTGGTCCAAGTCAGCAGTAATGACTGGCTTTGGCCGGCATGCCTGTTAGTGTGAATGGGGTTACTCCGGGCAACACCTTTTCAGCTGGGGTCCTATGAAGTCCCCAGTATGGTGGTCTTTGTCCGCACAAGGGCTGTCCTCTCAGCAAAAAGGGCTCCTTTTTTGTGAGGACTATCAGCTAGTGATGGATTATACCCAGCCCCTTTTATTCATTTGGGCCATCAAACGGACGCGAACGCATACGCACCCACCCGCGCGCACACACACACACACACACAAACACAGACACTTACAAACACACTGGACCTAATGTCATGTACAATTAAGATGCACACACAGGCCTCTCTTTGGCAAACACACTAAATATCATCTGCTGTTGGGAAGAAACCACCTAACTCCGAAATGTTCATTCTTCAGGGGGAAAAAATCCCGGAAATGTAGAAAACCTAATATTTTTTAAAACAAAGCAATAATGCCTCATCAAAGTTGGTGTTGTGACTTTATATATTGTCAATGACTTGCATGAAAGGGGCTTAGATAGTATTTTATGTAGACACTCTATAGTGTATGCATTGACAGCAACGATATTCATTATCACACACTTTTGACCCACGGTCCCATCACTCCAACTCGGTGTAGATCGTCACTGAAGAATCTGTATTGTCCTTCTCTGTTCAACTCCACATCAAACCACCCTCTCTGTCCATCTCTTTTACCTCCCACTTCTCTCCCATTTAGCCTCATCCCTTTTACTCGTCTAGCTCTGAACCCTCATCTTGTCTGATTTTCTTTTCTTGATTGCATGCTGGTATCGCACACCTAAAAAAGCGGAACTACAAACTTAACCTTAACGCATCATGCCACAACATGTTGTGAGCTTGTAGAAGGCCCACTGTATTTTAGATGTGCGATACAATGTGCAAGTAACTACGTTTAAATTAGGCTTATACACAATCTTGGAAAACCATTCAAGCCAGGCTGAGCTCACGCTGATCACAGGTCTAATTTGACGTGTTCTGGCTCTTCCCTCTGATTCCAAGATAATTTACACTACTATGCACTGTTTTACTTGTCCCGGGACCAGTACACTGTGCCGTTGCAAAGCATTTTGACCCATGCACCTACCTCTTCTCCTATGCTTTCCTTTCCCCTCTGCTATTGTGTAAAGAGATTAAATGCCTGCTGCCCTGCTGGGTTCACCTCGTGGCACTGGGGCGGACAGAAAGACAGACAGCTATACTTTGATCTCTCTTCACCGGGGCGAAGCGCGGGAGAGAAAGTCGCACCACAGAGTACATTAGCAGTCAGCAGGTGTGTGTGTGTGGGTGGGGGAGGGGTAATGAGGGGGGGGTCTGATGTCTGGGTGGTGACAGCACTATGTGATAACATCATCTAATAAAAGCAACTAAATATTTCAAATGACAGATAATGTCCTTCCCCTCGACCCTCGTTCTCCCATTCTCTCTAGTTATGGGTCCACGAACCAGCAGTACAATGCCAGCCCCCCCTCCATCACCACCACACTCCCAAGGGGTCAGCCCCTTACCCAGGCTGACACAGTAACCTCCAGACGACCTTTCTTTCGCTTTGCCGAATGCTTGTGCCTGTAAAAACTGCATGAACCCAGTCAGTCAGAGAAGGAAAAGTGAGGGGAATGAGTGAAATGGAAAGGGTTAAAAGGATGGGGAGGGCTACGCTTTTAGGGAGGCAAGCTTCCGTGTGTGCGTTCGTGTGTCTGTGTGTATGCGTGCGTGCGAGCACGTTTGTGGTGGGCATTTATCAGAATGAATGCAATGGGGGAAAGTGTAAATAACACATGATAAAATATCATTGCTCTTTTTCTCTATGATGACTGATGCTGCACAGTAAGAGTTAAATATCATACTGTGTGTTAGTGGAGAATCCTATTCTCATTGTCCAAGGAGCTATACGGTCACACAAAAAAATGCCTGGGTCAAAATAACCCAAGTGCTAATTACCATATTATGTGTGTCAACGTGTTTAATTGAAAGTATACTTTCAGTAACATTATGAAGCACTGAGAAAACTGTTGCATCTTTCTTCGTCCGAACGAAGAGAGTAACATTATGAACTAATGTGCTTATAATATACTATCAATGTATTACAAATATACTTAGAGTATGTAATAAATGCATTTTTAGTATTTGATAGTATACTTGAAACTAATAAAAAGTATACTTCAAATTCATTTATTTTATACTCCAAATATATTTTAAGCATAATTGCTACATACTCTATATATATTTAGGTCAAATGAGTATCTTAAATATACTTGTACTTATTATATAATAATAAATACATTTGCATCATTCGTAAAAGAAAAGAAGAAAATAACATGCCAAAAAGTGTCATATTGTAAAGGCTTGAGGTATAGTTGCCTGCAAGAAGCATGACAACACAGGAATTGAGTTACAGAAATAACCCAAGTGTTTTACTGTACTTGTGATGAGATGCGGTCAGTTTTATCACAAGCATGAACATATAGTTTATATAAACACTTTTTAAAAGTAAAATGTTTGTGTCTGTGTGGCTGTGCTTTTTATTTTGTATTTTAGGCCATAACAAAGTTACGGTTTAACAGAGATTTTTCTCACACCAGACTGTCTCTCTGTGACAGGGCATCTATGTTGCGCTTAGAAAAATGTGCTCTTACCAGAAGTGTCAGGGGTGTTTTAACCCTGGGAATATTCTATCCGAGTCATGGTTTGAGGGGTGGAATGTGTGTTGTTGGAGGGGTGGGAGGGCACTGAGAGGTGCCCCAGATAGATACTCTGTCATAACCCATGCAGCCGCGCTGGTTGCAGAGACCCTATCGGTAGTGAAGGCAACAATTATGCATGTTTGTACTCTACCATGCCCTCTACGCCTCCCCCTCTCACTCCCCAGGCACCGTGATGTCACTCCAGGGACTGGACCAGCACTCTCTGGCTGTGCCCGAGTCCACAACACCAACTAACCTCCCCCCTACATACATAGATACTGTGGTCATAATGCTCTCACCCCCCTCACCCAACAATGCCTGTGGTCCAAACCAACACCAACAGTGCCCTCCAAAAATAAACAAAACCAAAATGAAAAGAGAGCCCTGCACCGTCCCCCCAGCACCCCCCCCCCCCCCCTGTCAAAGCTCTATACAGTGCTGAGCAGAAGCCCTCAGCGGAAGGTTTACTTGAAGATGACGATAATAAGCCCAGCTGTGTTGTATAGTACAGTCAGATTTCTGTGTCCGTCCGTTGGCTTAAGCCCGATTTATGCTTTGCCGTACGATGGCGGCGTGCACCGAAAATAGCTGATCTGTAACCTCGCAACACATTGCTGATGCGATGCGTTGTGAGCTTATAGATCTGCTATGTTGCACGCGCCCCGACACCAACGTACGCCGAAGCATAAATTGGGCATTATCCATAAGCGGAGCTCTGTGATTGAGCTTTATGTTTAGTAACATGACAGATGCTATCAAAGGCTGTTTCACGTCAGTCTCTGGAGCGTGAAAGGTAAGTAAGGCGCTGGCCGTTTAAGAGAAAAAATATAACAACATTCCATTTGATATTAAAAAACAAAATGGTAGAAATATTGTCAGCTAATCAATTCCCGTCGGGACATGCTCATTTTAATCAAATCCTGTAGGTTATTAGTCCCTTCCTATTCTTCCACTGTTTTTGGGAATATAATTACTCTTATTAGAATGCTTACTCATCCTTCTCCCGCCTGCCTGCTCTGTCAGATGCATTAGCCGTGAAGCAGAAGAATCCTGGAGCCCCGTGCCTCTTTCTGTCTGTCTGCGTTCAGCGGACTGCTTGTCTGCCTAGCCTCTGAGATTATCCTGCTTCAGACGCCAGGTGACGTGGTGAGCAGGTGACCATCACCCCAATTACCAAGGAGAAACATGAGATGAGGCCCAGATTTGCCTATTAGCCTACTTTCTGCAGTTCTCTCTCTCTGACACATGACTCTGTTTCGCACTTACCACACACACACACACACACACAATTTACTCATGCATAACTTTCAAAAACAACAAAACAGAACAATATGAAGGAATACAGCAGAACTGCATCAAGAGAAAATGCATATGAGAAGAAGACGCACATACCATTCTGTGTATTCTACAATTTCCTAGAGCAGGGGGGGATGAAAAGCTCTCCGAGTCTGCGGGTTATTCTGAGGGCAAGGCCGGGGATCGTGTTGCACTCTTCTTTGTAGCCACAAAAGAAGAGGAAGGCAGAGCTTCTCGTCAGCCTTTGTTAGGTGCAGGTGGGCTAGAATTACCAAAAGTGATGGGATTTATGCTGTGCCGTTTCTGCATTTTGTTATAGGCAGGGGAGCGGAAGTATTCTCTGAAATTGCTAGCGTAAAATGTGACGTTAGCTTGGCCCCCAGAATAGAAAAAGAACATCACCTCATTATGTGGGCTTTTGGGTTTGCTGAAGTTAAGACTGGAACCTTCAGCAAATTATTTCCCACACAATGCATGGTAACTTTATCGGTGTGAGGGATTACGGTGCTGGGAGGTGATTTGGCGTGGTTCTATAGTGACTGGATAGTGCAGCAAGTCTGGGAAATTTCTACCCATTTCAGCCAGGAAATGTTCTCTTACCATTTTGACCCTTGTCCTCCTGTGGTAAAGAAATGGGATTGGAAATGGAGGACATTGGACTGGTGTCATGGCCAGACATTAGTTTCCAGTGGGCTGCACTGCAGCTCGGCCGCCCAAGAAAATGGAATCTGTGGGGGATGCCATGCTTCTAATGTGACCACCACTGTCCATGAATACCGTCATATAATATAGTATATCCATCCATCTGTCGGATATTGTGTATTTCACATAACTCTCGCAACTGTCGAAACTTTGCAAATTATTCATTCAGGCATGACCAGTTGGTTGCGATTGATCGGTTGTCATTCTGCTTCCGGTTGTAGCGATATCGACTAAATTGACACCATGTTGCTTGTCGTATATCCGTGACTTAATGGAGCTTATGTTTTCGCGGAATTCCTACAATGGTTGTGTTAAGTAGGTGTTTATGGTAAACATCGTGTCAGTTCCCTGAGCATGTTCCGACATCGGCTAATCTGATTGGAACAGCCAGACCAATCCTCATGTGTTTCAACAGGGTGTTGGGTTTCCCCAGAGTTCTAAGATGTACAGTGACACGGGCCTTTTTGAAAGTGTGGCTAAAACTCTATGGAAGAAATGACTCGTTAAATTAGTACCTAATACTCTGGTCATTAGCAAGCCGTTACCACCAGCGGAATGCCTTTGATGGGTGCTGCATTGTGCAACTGGGCTCCCTCTGTGTGCTCCATTTGGGGGAAATTAGGCTGTTTGTTTCATTTAAAAAGATATATTTATTCTTCATTGTACATCAGGCGATACATTGCATCACAACGTGTTGTCATGTGTGTAGATGCTTGTAGATCTGCCGAATGTTAGCCTATTTTCACAAAAGGTTTCCTATTTTCACCAACGTTTGGCCTATACTTTCGCCGAATGTTCACCTGTATCAATACACACCCACATTGCCCAGGATTGGGACGATAGGGTACATGTGGTGAAAATGAAGTCACTGTTAAAAAACAAAAAGAAAAGAAAAAAACTAACTAATTCAAATCAAACTCAAATTAACGCTCAAGTCCATACATGTAACATGTGTCGGCCCGCAAGTGGAGCTTTTGTGAGTGACCGGTTGTCTTGTAGTAGACCGGTGTCGAGCAGCATATCCCATAAGTCTTTATAGAGTTGAGTGGTAAACTGAGGGGTTTTGTCCATTGTGGGGTGATATTACTAACCCTCTTATGCAAAGCTATAGTCTGTGGGCCGGGCCTGAGGGCTCATTTCAAGTGCTTAGCGCTCGTTTGGGGCTTTGTCACCCTCTCCTCACCCTGTTTGTTTTCCAGCACGGCCTCTGCAGCCCCTCTAGCTGTGGAGCACAGCTGAACCACAGACCTTTAGCCCTTCCTGCCACAAGGGAGTGAACACCGACCGACATCACAGCTCCGACACCACGTACACACAACTGGCGCTCTTATATCGTTCTGTTTCTGTCACACGTGGACTCCAATGACACGCGCACGGACTCACACACATTGACTTGCGTGCCCTCATCGTGGCACATACGCAGACACCCCCCCCCTTCCCCCCATGCACCGACCGTAGCCAATGGTCTGTCTTCCCGCCACCCACTCCTATACCCCATGTCCAGCCCCTTCTCTTTCTCCCAACCCCCCACAGTAGGTTGCCAGGGAGCAGGGAAAGACTTTATACACGCAAGCACCCCACGATGCCTCCGAGGACTTTCCGGATGTGCTTGTTTACATCATGGCGTGTGCAGGTCATATAAAGGACCCCCCGCTGCACACCCACAGCCTCTCTCTCTACTCTCTCTTCAACCAATTGGTCCTTGAGGGGGTTCCAGGTGGTCCCCATGCTAATTGATGTAGAGTTCGTAACCTAACGGACCCTTATAGATCTCTAACTCTTGAGAGCGTATAAGTTCACAATTTCACAATATAGAGAATGTAGAATAATTGTTATTTTGATCAACTTTTGCTTGTTATCTCTCCTATGGTAGACTACGACATCAATAAAGAATGAAATTGTGGACAAAATGTTATCCAACGACAACAAAATATTCTTTAGTTTTGGTCTTAGTTGGTTTAGTTTTGGTCGGTTAGTCTAAATCTCATCAAATAATGGACCTCGATATGAAAACGGTTGAAAACCACTCGCCTGCAAATCATCAGTGTTGATTTAGCTCAGAGAGTGTACAAACGTTACGGGTCCTTTTGGTTACATTTTACTGTGTACCACCTAGTCTGGCACAGTCTTATTCTGGCCTGCGTCCATTGGCCACATCTGTAGTTGGCCTGTCGCTGTTACACCAAAAGTGCATCACATCATTATAACACATGCATACGTTTACGATCTGGTTGACATGCTCTGAATCCCAAGCTTGTCGTTCTTTTTTTTTTTACTTACCGCTGAATTGCTGTATAAAATCAGTCGTTATGGAGCAGGACTGGAAGCATGCAGTGCACGATTCGGCGCAGGAACCAACAAACCACCTACAGACATTGTTTTCTACCTGCTGTTGCTGAATGTTCATAGGAATGGCTTCTGCTAGCTGTCACCGGGCCCTCTTTTTTCCCCCCTCTCTGTGTGTCAAACTTATCGACTGGCTCTTTCCGCACTCCCCCCCTCAAACTTTGATGTCGGCATTGATTGTTCTGGTCTGCCCCTGAACTCAAAGGTTAGGAGAGTTGAGCTGCACTTCTGGATTGGTTTGACCTTCGCTCTGCACATGCTCAGTGGGCTACCCGGAGCCCAGAGCCAAGCAGGCGCGCGGTTAGCCAGGCCCATGAGTGCGTGACAGCCAGACAACGGTGTGATGTCTTCTTCACCCACTGAGGCCGATACGTATATGTGATTGATTTTCCTCCCAGCCTCTCTCCACCGTGTTTCCGCTGCAGTGCACTTAGCAGGGCCGAGTCCAGGCTTGATCAATGCATTGTTTTTCTTTCTCAATCACACTCGAATGAGCGGCAGACACGAAAGGTTACGCAGGCGAGTTTAAGCAGGGGCGGAGGCAGACTTTCTGGAGGCCACCTTGGGGCCCCAACACATGAGTTTGTGTGATTATTATTAGACAATTTTCTGTGCGAGTGAAAAAAGGAGTCTGTGAAAGAGATGTCTAGAAATATTTAGCACATTATGGTTTCCTTGTGCGAACATTTCTAGTGGTTTCATTAGGCATGGGATTTAATTTAACCACATGAATAGATTTGATGTAGAATAATGAAGGAGGGTGCTTAGTATAGACCGCTGAGGGAATCTGGTCATTTAAATATGTGAGTTATGCATCTCTATAGTCTGTTTGCACAGGTTTGTGCGCAACTGTTCTTGCCAATCCCGGCCAAACTGGAACGTCTATTAGGGCTGGGACTTTAACTGATTAATTTCAATCAATTAATTAGAGACACAATAATAATAATAGCGATTAAAAAATATGTTTTTGCACCTTTCTCACTGGATGAATCATACTGATGGGAGAATAAGCCAATCAGACCCCATTGCTTGGCCCAGTGGATGAGACATTTATATTTAAGGAAACTCACTCATTGATTCACTCGATTCAAAATCGGTACTAATTGAAATAAAATGCTTCTCAGGTCAAATCTTTATGTGATTAATTTCGATTCATTACTTACAATGCCTCAACTTAAGTAGATTAACATTTATATGCCGCTCTCACCACTGCTGTCTTGCTAAAGAATTGCTGCTCACCGTCAGTCCACCGCCCCAGCTACCACCTGCCATTTATGTACGGGAGATTAGGAGTCCCTGTGGTTGGGAGATGCGCTTTATCAGAGTACCTAAAAAGCAGGGGCTCCCACTGGCCTAGCGGTCCAGGCGCATACCACATATCGGTGCATCCCTGAGAGCGTGTCGCGGGTTCGAGTCCAGATCCCGATGACTCTGTTCCCTGTCTCTCTCCATGTGTATAAAGGCAGAAAAGCCTAAAAAATATAAATATTTAAAAACGAAAAGAGTACCTAAAACTAAGCAGATCCAATTAACAGTTTCCGTGCTTTGAATGGATTACTCCAGGTTAATGTCGCTGCCATATCGGACATACGCGACTTTTGTTTTATGTGTTTAATCCGCCGCAATGTAATAATTAAAAAGAAAATCCGTCTTCGCCGCGGAGAAAGAGAGTAGATGCATCTGTTCTGATGAGGAAAACGGAAATCGTCACATGCTGTGGGCTGCTAGGGCTTCTGGGAAATTGAGGCCAATGCAAACGAATAGGGTTCAACGCCTCATGGAGGAGGCTCCTGTGCTGCGTCTTCCGGGTGTACCAAGATGGCGGGTGGTCCGGCCGTTCATAACAAACGGGGGAAGCTTTTTTCGCTCGATTTTCGCGGATTAAAAGCCCAAATAATTCAGCGTATGCTCTAAAGCTAATACAACAATCTCGGCAGTGAAGGGGGGTTGATTAAAAGTCTGGTAAATCGTTTTCCGCAGTCAAACTGTTAATTGCCAAACCATAATAAATATATTGCTCGTTTTATCCATTCATGAGTTGTCCTGACTGTAGCAACATGGAGCACAAGAAAAGCAGTAGTTTGTGCGCTTATGCTTGTGCGTCTTGTCGGTTTTGTGCGTCACAGCCCCAGTCACCTTACCTTACCATCTCTGACATTAAATGATAGGTCCTTGACCACTTCGCAAGGCTTCACCTTCCCCCCAAGATAATCTTTAGGGCTGCATGACACTCACCGTCTTCTTGCCTGTCTCCAAACAAGGAAGGAAGGAAGGAAGAGTGTGAGACGGGAGGAGATCGCATGAGCACGACTCGCCGCTGATTTGTGAGCTACAGCAGTGGTTCCCAAACTTTTTCACGTCAAGGACCCCCAAATTGACACTAATTAGCTCGCCGACCCCCATTTGAAAAGTTATGCCAGGGACCCCCATAATAAGAGAACATTTTTACGGCTATAGCAGTGATTTTCAACCATTTAAATTTCAAGCACGCTCAGTTTGATATGCAATATGCTACGGATCCCCCCATTTAATGGCATTTCTACTGTATCTCTGAGACCCCAATTTGTATTGTAAAATCAATGTCAATTTGACTCTGAGAGTTTACAAATGGTATTTGTACACTCAGAGTTACAGACCCATAAGGTTGGTTGGTTCCCAACTATCATTTAGCTGGGGACCCCCTAGAACTGCCTCAAGGACCCCTGGGAGTCCCCGGACCCAACTTTGAGAACCACTGAGCTACAGGAGCTATAGAAGAACACCAAGACAATGTGTAAACTTTAAGCATGCCTGCAGATGTTTAGACAATGGTTATGTGTAAACTTTAAGCATGCCTGCCGATGTCTAGACATTGTCTTTACCTAAAAAACAATATGATGCTGAAGTATAGGATGCAGTCCTGGCTGTCCACCCTGGGGCTGCGGGGGGGGGGGGGGGGGGCTCTGTATAGTCCCTCTGAATTATCTCCTTGTAATGATGCTGTTAACCCCTACACCCCCAGCACCTAGTCATTAGGAGGGTGATAAGTATCTGTCGTAGTAAGGACTCTCTTAAAGCTGTATGGCTGGAGGCCGTACGGTTTGGGGGCTGGCCGGGCGGGCGGGCGGGGAAAGGTTTAATGGGGTGGGGTGGGATTGGGTGTGGAGGTTTGTCGGAGGACCTTCAGGTTTCAGATGTCCTCCTATGGTGGTTTCTTTCAGGGTGAAATTACAGGTTTTAACTAACTCATGTACCGCATTTATTCCTCCTACGGGCAATTCAATTCAAAGCAGCTTTATTGGCCTGAGAAAACACGTTTGCATTGCCAAAGCCATGTGTCAAAACTCAAAATAGAATAACAGTTGGAAAAAGGGGAAAGTATATACAGTTGGAGGGGGACAGGGGGTACAGCATTTTGTAAACAGAGCTATGTCACATTGTGTCGCTAAATAGCAACAACTTTTGCATTCACATTAGGACAAATGGCAGCATTTTTCCTCAAGACTATTTAAATAGCATACAACCCCCCCCCCCCTCAGATTTAAGATGTGTTTAAAGGTAGCAGCTCTGTTTACATGTGCAGTAGGTCTAGCGTTCTACTTGGCCGACAGACACTCCACCAGCAGGCTGCTTTCCGCCATTGTTGTGCACACACTTGACTCTGGAGATCTTCAACCTCCTTTGACGCACTCAACACCTCTTCAGTACTTTGTTCGTGGAGTGCCATTGGCCGGTCCTTAGAGGGGGAGAGAGAGAGAGAGCTGCATGGGCAGCCCCTCTAAAGCTTTACAGCAGTTAGCGTGTTAGCGTTGGGGGGGCTTTACGTGAGTGGCCCTCATTAACCTTCTAGCCTCTTTGTGCTCTGAGTTGGCACAGGGCTGCTCGACTGATAAGCTTCACTAAGGAACCAGTTACTCTGCTATAATCACTTGATTCTAATGACTCTGGTATATAAGCCAACTCTAATCATCAGTGTTACAAATGCCATTTGTGATCTACACAAATACAAGTGCACAGTCTGCACACGCAGACACACACTTAAATGTACACGTCCACATGTGTACGCACACTTTCTAGACCCTCTCGCCCTTTTAATCACATGCCCTACGAAACACATTTTCAATACATCCCTCCACATAGCATGTGCACGTGGGTGGACTGAGCGCGTGCACGCTCGCGCACAAACATACACACACACACACACACTATATTCCCCATGAGCTGTAACAGACCTAAAGCTCTCTGAGGCATTTAGCAGCATGCTAGCAGGTTTCTCCCACACTGCCAGTACTGAGGAAAGTGCTGAAGCATCTAATGCAATTTCAACTTGACAAGGGCTCTCCATGAAATGAACATCACTGGAGTGTACCGCCTATGTTGATGTTGTATTTGTTGTCTCCCTTCCATTTGCACTAATGCAATGCTCTCTCTCCCCTCCCCTGACCCCACACACTACCCCCCCCCCCCCCACCCCCCTTCTCTCTCTCTCTCTCTGTCTCTGTCTCTCTCTCACCACGGTATAGAGGCTGCACTTGCCTCCAGACCTGTCAGAGACAGTGAGTCGTGTCAGCAGAGGGGAGCTAGGAGGAGCAGCCATGGCGGGCTCAGCCTGTGGCTCTGGTACTTCCGGCAACAAGCACCTGGACTTCTAGAAACGCCCCCCCCCGCTCGGTCACTGGGGAGGGGGGGGGCAGCCGACACCTGGAACTGTCCCGAGTATTGTCCTCTTGGACTGACTGACTGACTGCAGCAACCAGGTTATTTCCCTCACCCGCGTATTGTCGGCCGTAATCACCCTGCCGACGGTTTCCACCTGCCAACTGTCCCATCCAGTGGTTTTTCCCCATTTATACTTGGTCGTACAACGTTGCTGTTCTACGAGCTCGTAGCGCACGGCGGTCGGGCGATCATCATGCCACCTGCTGTGAGCTTGTTGTCCGGCTGCTTGGGACACCGTCGTCGACTCGTCGCACAGAGAATAAATTAGGGGCACGAGCAAAATCTCCACGGTACCTCAACACGTGAGGGAAACGCCACTCTGGATCTCTTCTCTTATTTGTGAAATGAGCTCACAGCCAGCCAGATATAGAGCTCTATTTTATTAGAGCATTAAACTACTCGATGTAGATCGGCTAGTTGAATTATTCATTATAACATTATTTTCAAAATAGTAAAAAAATGAAAAAGGCAAAGTAGTTTAGGGATAAGGGGTTTAGCATAGATGAAAATAGAGCCCATATAGCCCTAACCTAAAGCATACTGTTCAAGCTTCCTGCTTTACAAAGAAGATGGGGTGGGGAGATCATGGTCAGCACTTGGTTTTTCCATACTTAACTTTGTAGCTATCTCTGTCGGCTGTCGTGATGATAAAATAGTGAGGTAGTGTACTTTTAAGTATACTTGCCTCGTCTAAACAATTCACTCCTGTATAAAAAAAATTGTTATCCCGGAGTCTGTCTGTTGTGACTCCTGCTCAGACTATTTATTAGTCATTAAGAACACATTCTTATGTACAGCACGTTGGCATCAAATTCAATTTAGAAAATAGGACTCCCCTAAACTCGCACATACAAATAAATAGTTTCTTCTGCCTTAACGCTACATTATTGTATATATTTTGGTCAGTTATTTCTTTGGATAGATGGTCCAACAAAGTGTCTTTTCATTAATTAAACAAAATATGAAAAAACTATATTTTCTTATTTAATTGTGTGTGTGTGTGTGTGTGTGTGTGTGTGTGTGTGTGTGTGTGTGTGTGTGTGTGTGTGTGTGTGTGTGTGTGTGTGTGTGTGTGTGTGTGTGTGTGTGTGTGTGTGCGTGCGTAATTGGGTGAATGTAATGCACCTTGGATAAAGGTACTATATAAATGCACCATTTACTGCGTGTGAAACACTAAAGCAAAGGAAGCACTGCAGAAAGTGTTATGAATCTCTTGATCTCAGGTCTGTCTGTCCAGTTTTCAGGTTAGAAATGAGATCAGTCCATCTGACCCCAAGATGACGTCTACTTCCAGTGGGAGGTGAGTAGAAACCAGAGGGTAGTCAGTGGGACCTGGACTTGGATGCTGACTTCACACCTCATCAGGCATGTTTGCTGGATGAGCTGCTCTGCCATGACACAACACAACCCCCTCCCCCCCAAAAAGTACAAATTAGGTCAAACGTCGGTGACAGAGAAACTAGATAACGTTATGTGAGTAATAAAATATTTGAGTTGTGTTCGTTCTTGTTTTTCACCATTGATGTTGGGCCACAATGTGTTTGCGCTGCTGCATGTGAGGACTGGCACCGTTGGTAACCATCTGCAACACACGTGTGTGGGAAAAGGCAAGTGTATAACCTGACAGCTTCATGCATGGTTGGATTCCTCTTATATGTGGTATATGTCTGTGCAAGAGAGAGAGAGAGAGAGAGATGTCACACACGTAACTGTTACAGGTGAAAAGAGCTGCCGCTGTTGAGATCCAAAATGCAGTTATTCGTGGGTATTGCTGTTGAAGAACTGACAGAATATATCTTTTGAGATACATTTTGACACGTGTTTATTATGCTCCTATCCATTTGTCTGTTTGCACTTGTTATAGAGAAATTCTATCTGACTTCACAGGGAAAGTTGTTTCGTGCCAGTCAGTCATGCTTTATGTAATACCATTGGTGCACAGTGCAGTGTGCACACCATATATACAGTATCAGTGTTGGTGGATCATGCACTCTCAGTTCAAGTAAATGGAGGAACTGTTTTTTTATAATCAAAAGAAATACAATATATGAAAGAAACGAGATGCAATTATTCCTATGCTCTGCTCTGTTTCAAAATGTTATTTCATTTAATTGACAGTGCAACATGTATTATTATTATTAGAATTTGATTATATGTTATTTGATTTAGCACAATATAACCCTCAAGCCTCAACCCGTATACAATATATATATATATATATATATATATATATATATATATATATATATATAAAATATATAAACACAATAAAAACATTTAAAAACATGATTTGTAAACAAGATACATATTATTTACAAATTACCAGTGTTTATTTTGACAAGTTTTAGTCATAGTCTCTTCTCTCTTGAATAGTTTTCATCTAGTTTTAGTCACATTTTAGTCACCTGGAATGTTTTAGTGTTTAGTCTAGTTTTGTCGACACGTGTCACGCTGTGACGTGCAGTGAGCTTGTAGATCTGCTATTTTTTGCATGCAACCAAGTGTAAAATGACTTCTTCTCTTGTCCACTAGTCACATCCTATTGTCTAATTTGACGAAATTGTCAATATATTTAGTCTTAGTTTTAGTCAAAAACAAGGACGAACATTTTCTGTCATAGTAGTCGACAAAATCAACACTGCAAATAACATGATTGCAATCAGTATGCAGTATTATTATCATCATATTTTGTATGACTTTTTCTTACAGGGACATTATCCAACCCAGCTTGGTCTCCTCCAAGCCACAGTATATGGTGTCTCTTGGATCTTGGGATGCAAGCGTATCTATAGACATATAACGGTAGATGCCTCTTCCGGCTCTGGGGCGGATGCTGTCAAGAGAGGACAAGCCTTTCCCGAGATTCCTTGCAAAGCAATTAAGGCGGAATCTTTCCAAGCTTCCACGTGTGTCACAGAAGGAGAAGTTTGGTAGGCCAAGCAGAGGCGCGACTCCCCCTTTCCCAGTGACACTTGCTTTGGCAATGTATACGTGTGTTTCCTCATGCCAGTAAAGCTCCCTTGGATTGAATTGCTATGTCCCGGAAAAGACGCGCTGTGATTGGCCAGTAGTCCCTTCCGCTTGACTTCCGCCCTTTGCTCAAGGAAGCTCTTAGAAGGAAGTGAAGTGGTCACGTGACTCGGCTGCGCCATGACACTTTCATGGACACTTTCATGGGAGCCAAACTCACACCGGTAGTGCAATGAATACATGGCAGTGAATGGAGCCGGCTGGACGAGCTCATAACAAACATTATACATGAACGATTGCGAGCTTTGTCATATAATTGGTTCAGGAATATGAAAGAAGACATAAGTGATATCACACGTTTTTTCCGAGTGGTTGTTTTTCGACTTAATAACTATTTATTTTTATTGAGGTATTTATAGAAGAGCACATAGTAGGTTTTCTGCCTGGGCTGCTCTCTGCTCTTTGAAAAAATAAATCACATTAAGTAGTATGCACATCAAAAAATAAGACAGCCTAAAATAACGTGTTATATAGCCTATATTTTTTTTAAGATATTTTTTTGCGGCTTACGCCTTTATTGATTTTTTAAGGGATAGAAAGTAGGCTGACAGGAAACGGGAGAGAGATGGGGGGATGACATGCGGTAAAGGCCGTGTCGGGTCCGGGAGTCGAACCCGCGGCACACCGCGACTGGATCACCAGTCCGGTGCCCAGACCGTTACGCTACGGCCTGGGCCTATATAGCCTATATTATTTTATTTTCCAGAAGCGATCACTTTACAAAAGGTCTCAGTCATTCATAAATAATGTTTGTTCATGAGCTGGTCACTGAGCTCTCATTGACTCCAATGCATTCTGCCAAACTTCCGGGTGTAGTTTGGCTCCCATGAAAGTGTCCATGAAAGTGTCATGGCGCAGCCCAGTCATGTGACCACTTCACTTCCTTCTAAGAGCTTCCTTGCCTTTGCTGCTAGGAAGTTCTTAGCTTGGCTGGAGACACGTCCAATGAACTGCAGCGGCCAATAAGGCATCTATTTTTTTGAGCGTATCCACCTGTTTCGACGGGAATGTACTGGGCCACCATGTGTGTGCTTCACTTCCTTCAGCCAGTGTTGCCATGTCGGCTTATTATAAGTGACCTTTGGCTTATTGTTTCTGTAAAGTCGCTTGTAAATATTGGTAACTGCTGGTTGTGTTTTTTGGGCTTGTTTCTAAACTGTACAGTAGTTGATTATTTGGGCTTGCTTCCTAATGTTGTTGAAACCAGGGGTTCCCACATGACGTCAATTGTCCACGGACATCCATCTGATAATATTTTGTGCCAGGGACCCCCATATAAGATTTGTGTTGTTAAAATGTTTTTAATATTTAAATGTATTCTCAATATCACATCACAATAACAGATGTACAACCGCACGTGTCGCTGTGAGCTTGTACTGTATATCTGCTATTTTCATTTGTGCTTGTTAGACCTGGCCGCTTGTTTCTCTTGCAAAATCTGGCAATGCTGGTCACATGCAGCAGCAACAGGAAGAGGAAGTTATGCACACACACAAAACGCAAAGGCTATGGGGCACTGGAAACAGATCGAGTGAGATAAAGCGTGTTTTTGTCTGTTCTAAAATTCAAAAATCTCATCATAACCAATAGCCAGATTGAATGTAGAAATGCTCCTCCTGGGATCTAAGAACATCTTTCAGGCCATCATTAAGCTCGATCCACAGCTAGTTGCTCGTTCAAATCAACACTGGACCGAACAAAGCGAGTGCTAAGTTCTCTGGAACTTTCCTTGACTTGACCTCGTTCCAAACTCTTATCTCTTATCTTCTCACTTATCCTGTGGTATCCCCATGCCGTGTATTATTCAGACTTCCACTAATTGCTGTCTTTCTTGCATTTTAAATCCCCTTTTTGCCATCTGTGTATTGTTCTCTGTAATTATTAATGTTCCTCCTTCCTCTTAGGAAGCTTGTCTGACGTCCCACCACACACTGCTGTGTTCTCCAAACATTATTTCTCCATTCATGCTGTTGCTGGAATTGTAAAAGCAGCGGCCTATCATTCGTCCTCGAAAATGGAATTGAGAAAAGAGCGAAAAAAAGGAAGGACATTTCTCTTCAGACACTGATGAGCATCACCTCTGAAGCTGTACTCTTGCTAACTGTCGAGGGGTAGGCAGTGAAGTGCAGGCATTGTATTTTTAAGGGCCTGTATAAAGGTTGAATGTTTGGTTTTAGTTCAATGTTTGTTTTAAAAACGCCATTGACAATGAAGGAAATATTAATGTTTGTTTCAAAAACGGCATTAACAATAAAGAGAATTTAATGTTTGTTTTGTCACCGTTTGTTTTACATCACCTAATCATAGCAACATGAGTTAGAATTCCCTCCTCGATGATGTAAGATGATAAGAGCGCCCCTCACTTCACACGGGTGTGATTTTTATAAATCAATTTGAGATATCTGGTGATGTTAACTGTTTAGGCATGCTGCGTGAATGTTACCTGACTTCACTCACCTGCAAACCACCCCCCCACCCCTCCTTTTAGACTCTCACTCTCAACTGTGTGCCCTTTTTTCTCTCCACCCTTTCTAATTTCTCTCACTCCCTCTTGCTTTCTCTCTCTCTTTGATACACACACCATCTCAGAATCATACACACATAGGCGTGCGCGCACACCGAGAGAAAAGCCCTCTGCGGCGGCAGCAAGAGAAGCAAAATAACTCACTCTGCCACACAATCGGTCCTGTGCCTCTCTGTCGGCACTGAATGCTTTATTCACCCTCTTTTTTTCCCCACCCCTTTCTTCCCTATAGCTTCCTCCTCCTCTTTGGTACTGTCTCCCCCTAACTTTTTTTTCTTCCTTCTTCTTCTTCTTCTTCATAGCATCGTAACTCTACCAAAACAAGGCCAGCCAGCGGTGGTGAATTGCCTGACCTTTCCCATTGTGTGGTGCTAGTGTTGTGCTGTGTGGTCTGTGTGGAGCTGGTGCAGAGCAGACCATGCATCAAGAGAGAGGTTTGTTATTTTGGACACCTTGGTTTGGTGGGAATTGGAAATCTTGTGTGTGTACGAGAAGACCTTCCACTGGATTGTTGTTCATGTCGGTTGATTTCCAACTTTGCACCAGACAGTGACACATCTATTCCATTATTGAGGAAGTGTGTCCGCTCGCTCAACTGGTTGTATTAGATCGCATTAAACAGGCAAAAGGGAGGGGAGGGGGAAAAAAGCTTTTCTTTTAGACACAATTTTACTGTACAAAATGTTTTATAGTTTTCACAAAATACATTTAGAAAGCTCCATTTTAAATAAAATTAAATTGAAATATTTAAGAGACAGCGACATTTTTTTTATCTCAGAAGCATTGCTCAGACGTAAACCCAGTATACGTGTTCATGTTCTACGTACACATTGAAATAAAAACGCTTAACTCAAAAGAGCATGACAGATGATGCTAGAAAAACCCTCCCATGGTCTTTAATTATAAATAATGACTGCAGTCTAACGAACTCGAAGCCAATGTAATAGAACGGAACTTGTTTACAAAATTTTGCAACACAAGACTAATATCCTTAAAAAAAACATTGTGTACTAGATGAAATACAAAGGCTTTGGTCTGTTTTACAATCAACAATGATTAATTCTGATATGTACTTGTAAACAACTGCCAAACACTTATGTTTAAAACTCTTGTCAAGCAATGTTTAATCATAATTATAGGAATTAAATATTTCTAGTTGCACATTTTTTTTGACCATAGGACACTATAATACAACTATACCTAAGAGACAAATTGTACCTGACCCTAAAGAAATGTATTTTATGATGCATGAGACATTTATAGAATATTCTTGGGGGATATAAATGAAATCAACTTTTATTGGGAGAAATCCTTCTGGAAGATTTCTATAGGGAAGACAAGTACTTTACAATTTGACATAAACAAACTGGGTTATATCGATAAAGCAGTCTACCATTTACAGGCTACAGGCATTTCTCCTGCCCGTTTTCCACGCGTAGTGTTCTCCGTGTTCATCTCTAAAGTCAATCCAGCCACCAAAGCAGGAGTCCAAGCATCGTTCCGCGTCCCACCATGTTTGCACACCTCTTACTCGTTGCCATTGGTCCGTGTCAAATAAGCCTCCTATAGCCCGTGCCTGGTTGGTTGACCTGCCCATGGAGGAGGGAGGGAGTCAGGGCCACAGCCTAAGTGGGTGGATCGAATTTGAACTTCCTCTGCTAATATCCATTATGAAGGGTTGAGACGAATAAATAGTTGGGATTTATTTTGACTGTTTCAGTCTTCCCTCCAGCTTTTCCTCCTCTTAAATGATATGCAACAGCGTCCAAAGACCATGCAACTGTCTGGTAGAAAGTCTCGATATAAGCAGATTAAAACGATAGTCATGGCATCTCTCAGGTTCTTCTCTCAAATATACGCAAGATCAGCGTGGGTTTCTAGTGGTCCGTCTATCAGTACTTGATCTTGATTTGTCATATTAACATACAAATGGCCATTTACAAACACACCAGAGAAAAAAGGAAACAATGACTGAAGTTTGAAATAGAAAAAAAAATGTAAGTTTTTGTTCCATAAAGATGTAACACCGCGCACTTTACAGAGGTCCTTTTTTTCTGTCTTTCCATTGTTGTTCTCTCTCTCCCATGTCCTCATGTTGAATGTGCCTAGAACTACACAGGCAGATCACAGTCCCATCATCGCAAAAAACAAAGCCCAGATGATGTCCCCAAGGCTCTGCCAGAGTGTCTCCTGTCCCCTTCTCTGCTCTGCTGTCTTGTGTATGTGTGAGGAACACTGTCTGTCGGGAGGGAGGAGGGCGGTCATGGAGTGGGCAGTTACAGGGTGAAGTAGCTCTTCTCTCTACTGTAGTCTTGACCAGTACTGAGACATGTCAGGCTCGCCCCCTGGGACTTGGACAGGGACAGACACTCCAGGAGATATGAGTCCTGCACACAGATATAGGAAGGAAAGAAACATCAGTAAAACATCCAATCTGAGAGTCAACGTGACGTACATACTAAATCAAATGCGTCGTGCGTATGCTGTGCACATTTACTGTGACAGCTTTTGCTATAGTTAGCCTTACAGCATAGTTAAAAGTGTTGCAAATCAGCAGAGGAGCGTCCAAGGCGTAATGAGTCACAATGGTCTCCATATGGGTACACAGAAATATATGCCAGCGAGCTCAATAAATTGAGGCTTCGGCAATGGCATTTAAACGGATAGAGGACAAGCGCAAATGAATCAAATTAATTAGCAATTTAGCACAGAGGAAATGCAGCTATGCATGATTAACTCTTCATGAGTATAACCAGTATATATGGCCCTCAGTATAACAGCATTCTAATGGGATGGAACTAAACTATGGGCTGGAGTTGTTGGCTTGACATGATGGCATTGAGCAGAAATGAAATTAGCGTCTTTCGTGCAATTTGAGAAAGAAAATGGAATGGATTGTGATATTGACCCTCAGATATTTAACCAGATTTTCAAATAGAGGGAATGTGAGCATGGTTATGTAGTACCCCCTAATTACGTGAAAGGTGGCAAATATGTATCTATCTGTAAATCAGAGTGTGCTATTTATTTTTCTTATTATTTTTTCATTAATTATTTCCAACCAAGGTTGCTTCACAGTTCATGGTGGAACTTTCTGCCTACCTGTTGAGGTGGTACCAGAAGTTGTCATTGATTGGCTGTTCATATGTGCCTGCATATGAGGGGGCGTGTATGTGTCGTAGCTCCGCCCATTCACAGGCGGACTGGTAGGCAGCATGCAGGAATAGGAGGAGGTCTGGCTGGGCTATAATGGACGAGGAGAGAACGTTTCATTAGCCAGGAGGGTGGGAAAATAATTCAGATGATTTACTTAAGTAAAAATACTGCAATATAGAACTGCTCCGTTACAAGTGAAAGTCCGGAATTCAAAATGTAGCCTACTAAATATTGGCATCAAAATGTACTTCAAGTACCGAAAGTAGGCCTACTTATTATGCAGAATGGCTCATTTCAAAAAGTATAAAAGTATTTTTAAAATAGCTGATCTACAAGGTACAAGCCCACAATGCGTTGCGATGCGACGCATTGTGAGCTATTTTCAAATGGCCGAAATGTATCTAGGGCTGACCAGAGCCATTGAGTAAGACAGAGTTACGACATTGAGGGGGCAGAAAACAGCCTGGTAGTCGCACGAGCCCATAGACTCCAATGCATTCCGGTGCAAACTTCCGGTTGTCCCTTTTAAAGGGACAAACCAATAGAAGTCTATGTAGAAGAGCCTGGCCCCATGAAGTGAACGGAGTTGTCGTAACTCTGTCTTACTCTATGGCTCTGGGGCTGACGTGGTTAATGTATGTTTCGTAATAATAGTCAAAGTAACTAACGAAAGTTTTCAAATAAATGTAGGCTAGTGGAGTCAAAGTAGGCTACAATATTTGCCTTTGAGATGTAGTGGAGTCGAAGTAAAAGTATTGGAAATCAAAATTGTACTTAAGTACAGTACTTAAGTAAATGTACTTGGTGAACAGTTTTTCACACATCAATGCAATTGAACACCCTTTACGTCTGTGTGTTGGTTTCAAAACAATATTGAACCAATGGAAAGTATTAAAAAGTGCTTCGGCGATAACCTCCTAACGCCATTGGATTCTCAACTATGCCTATACATAATGAAGTGACAGCCTATAAGATTTCATTTGAAGATTAGCCTATATGCTCCTTGTAGCCTACTTTGCAGATTTTTTTTAAAACATCTCATTTCGTGACTGACTCCCCTTCCTAACATCTTAAAAGGAAATATCCATAGGCTACAAAGTCACTTTCCTAAAGCTATAATACTGAAGGTCACAGGTCAGCACTTACTTGCATAGGTATGTTGTTGCCCATCGTGAAGCTGGGCATTGGGGGCAGCGCACTGTAGGTGTTTGTGAGTGCTGTGTCTGGTCTACCCAGCATTGACCCCGAGGAGAAAGACACTAAGGAAGAGGGAGATAGAAACAGTAACCCATTAAAATCTGCTGAAATCATTGCATTCCACCGGGGCAGGAGACCGTTTGATTATAGCGTTAATTGGTTGCATGCGCAAAGTGACGCCTTTCTTGACAGATTGATAGGCCTGGACAGAAATGTAGCTCTGGTGATTGGCATATATATGGAAGGAGTTTTAGCTCTGCCTCTGCTGTTGTGCCGTGGTGGTGTGATTCGTTAATTAAGCATGAATCAAATGAAAAGGTCTGCTCAATCGACCGTTTGTGTGCATAAGACATCAATAGAGACTTCCATGCTGCATCTTTATGTAACTTGGATGCTCCCAACAAGCTGTGGTGAAATATGCATTTTGATTATTTTACTTATAATAAAAAAATAGCAATACCATGTAGAAATATGTAGCCTCAATAGGTAAAAGTCCAGCATTCAACATTTTAATTGAGTAAAAAAATAAGTATTGTAATCAAACAGTATAGGCTACCAAACATATAAAAGTACTCATACTCATTGTGCAGAATGGTTTGCAAGTAACCTAATGCACAATGTTTTAACGTTTAGCTAATGGTTGCAGGTGGGTCTTATTGTAATGGGTGTGCTATACTGTAATAGCCAATGATCAGTTATTGTACGCTTTATATTATAAATATCATCTGTGTCTGTAACTATCTGACAAATCATGTATAGGTGCTTTAATGCTTTTATCTTATATGCATTATTATAAACCTGGGTGATTAAACCTGCAGGGACAATATGTTTATGTGATTTGTCGAGGAGTGTGTATAGCTTCACGATGCTCAGTGACATCATAGAAGGTAGGTTAGTTTCCCTTTTTTTATTTTATTTTACTGGCAGGTTTTCGGGTGAATTTCACCCGGGTTTAGTGATAGAAATCATCCCAAAACAACAGGGTGTGGTGAGTGGTGCATGGTACAGTAGGTGAGCTGTGGTCTTATACGTGGGAAGGGAAGGGGCCTACCATAGTCATACATACCCGGCGTGGTGGGCTGTGGAATGGCCTGGTAGACGCTGGTGCTGAAGCTACTGCTGATGGGGATGTGACTGGAGGAGTTGTTGGCCTGACGACGTTGGTTTCGCAGTTTCTCCTCTCGCCTCCATTTCGCTCTTCTGTTTGAGAACCATACCTGCATATACATACTTACGATTAGTTTCCACTGAGAGCCTTTTATTTACACGTAGTGGGCTATAGGCTAGGCTAGGCTACACCTGCCTGTTGAAGCGGGAGGGAGAATTGGTTGGTTGTAAAGTTTGCAATCAGTCGCACTCACTTGTATTCTTGCTTCAGGCAGATCTATTTTGGCTGCTAGTCTCTCCCGTGCGAAAACATCAGGATAATGAGTTCTTTCAAATTCTGTAAAAAATACAAAATTATTTGTTAAATCACTAATACGATATGATTCGGCTATATGATACAGCCCTGTATGCGCATATAGAGAACTAGCCTACTATGAGCCTTTCTGAGGCTAGGTTATACAATGGCCTTAAAACGCATATCTTTTTCATAGTCCATTCCCACCTTTTTCCAGCGCTTCAATTTGCTCCTGAGTGAAGGACGTGCGATTTCTCTGTAGTTTTCTTTTCAACTGAAGTCGCATTTGTGTCTCATCCGAATCTTCCCCATTTGAGCTGATGGAGTTTGTGTTTTCGCCTGCACCGTCTTGCGGTTGACAGCCATCTGCAAAATGGGGGGAGGGAGAAACAGCGCCATTAAATTAAAATATCGGATACATTTAATTAGGATAATTAATTGATTGATTAATTAATTGTTCGTGTTCAATTAACCTATCGCAAATTGAATGCACCGCAATGCAACACAATTACTGAGATAAATAACCTACCATGGTTGGTTTAATTAAAAAAAATCTAATGTCTCAAGACCATAGAGAATTCCATGCATAAGATATTCAGATACAATATTGAAAGGGGGGTAGTTTGCAGTTGGACTGTTTATAAAATATTGTGGGAAAAACAGCTTCGCTAAGGCTAAAGAGCAGCAGCAGCGCAAACTTATCACTACTCCCAACAATAGCGTATGTTCTCTCAAAAGGCGAAATGTGACAAGAAGATGTGGCGAGCCTCCTTTCAGAGGGCCTATGAAATGTATTAAACCCCCAAACGCTCTAGTCTAGCTCCCCCTTTTAAAGCAGAGCAATGCGTCAATGGCCCGGTCCCATATGGGCGTTGGTAGAGCTATTGAGTTGACCACCAAACTTTTTGAATGGAAAAGAAGACGCTTTTCACAACGATACAATACCGTGGAGGAGTATAGGGAAACCATTAAACTGTGGATGGACACAGCGAGGGACGAGGGCAGTATTGCCATATTGTGTGAGAGAAACAAGCAACCATGGCCCATGGGTATATGAAAACAAGCCCATAAGAAGTGACCGGGCTATATATATTTGAAAATATATAGCAGATCTACAAGCTTGCAAGTTGCAACCGTCGCATCATTTTCAATAATTCAAAAAATGTAATTCTGGAATATATTTTTTAAGCATTTTTTCAACACAAATATTGTCCCTGCATGCCATAACATATTTTCAGATGTGGGTCTGCAGACAAATATGCCTATAGGCCTAATTATTTGTGGGTTCCTTGACATGAAAATGTTTGAGAATCAAACAACATTATGAAAATGCCCAAAATAAGCAACTTCATGGTAGAAACAACAAGCAACCCCGCGGCAACCCTGCAACTACGCCTACCAATATTTACAAGCAACTTTACGGAGAACAAGCAGAAATTCGCTTATAATAAGCGGACATGGCAACACTGGAGCAGAGACCATCAGCGAACCCTCCGTGGGCATAATATATAGGAGGGGGGGGGGGGCAGTGCACTATTGGAGGAGGAGAGAATGACAAAAGGATTCTCTCTCTCTCTCTCTCTCTCTCTCTCTCTCTCTCTCTCTCTCTCTCTCTCTCTCTCTCTCTCTCTCTCTCTCTCTCTCTCTCTCTCTCTCTCTCTCTCGGCGCGCAGGGCAGGGCAGGGCTATAGTGCTCTGGTCATTGTGTGCACTACGAGGATCCCCATCCAGTCAACAGAGCGCTTTAGAGTCGCAGTGTGTTAACCTCTTATCCACTAGCATCATTAATCACGTCCCCCGGCCAGCTACACGCCACTCAGGATCCACTGTTCTTCAATTGGAAACAAATGAGTGAGGAGAGGAGAGAGCATGCATACATGCAACCCCCTGAACAAGCGAAAATAAGGCCAATCTATTCACTGCGGCCTCCTGGTTGTGAGGTCCGCGGTGTAGTGCATGCCTTCAGTTCTGCAGCTAGAGAGAGAGGGCGAGGCTTATCAGACTAATGTCTGTCCTGTTGTTGTGGTTGGACATCATTATCATCACGGCGAGAAGTTAATGTGAAATTAAGCAGGGGGTGAGCGTTGATAGTCAAAGGAATGGTTCATGCGATCATAATTTGACTGCATGCAGTGTTTTGAAATGCAGAAGAGTTTTTTGTATTTCTTTCTTTCAACATTTGTATTTAAAAGTAATTAATTATACAAAATATTATATATGTAGATAATTTCCAAGATAGCTAAGAAACATTTGATTAAATAATATTTGACAATTTTCCCTATAGTCCTTTAATGTCGCCAATAATAATATGCAAATTGCTGAGAATACAGCCTGCTAGTGCATGGTCAATGCTAGGTTTAACAAAATTCTGTTATTGCATTTAGGGAAACGGGGGAAAAAATACTAGACTATAAATAATCTGCTGCCAAGTAAAGTTAACCAATGGCATGTATGAACGCTGGCTGCCTGCACGCCATTTATTTTTTTCTCCACTATGGATAGGCCTATAATCCATAAAAAGGAGAGAATGTGCAGCCTATTATTCGGTCTGCAGACCCACTGACGCTAGGTTGGGATTTGTTTTCTTTATAAAAGCGCTGGGAAATAAACTCATTCTTTAGTATCACGATGTGTCTCAGTCAGTGAGGCGGAAAAGCAGCAAAGAGAGATACCGAACCAATTGCGGCACCTTTCAGCTGCACAGACCGGATCAAAACACTCTTGAGAAACCGCTTAAAACTGAAAGAGAAAGTGAGAGACTAAATCCTATAGACGGGATTTAGTGTGCCTTATAGCCGAGGAATACTAGAGAAAGAAAGAGATAAAAGACTCAAATCGGTGGAGTTTTTTTATTCTTTCCTTTCTCGATAGAGTTGTCTTCTTTGGGGCCATTTATATATATGCTTGCTTACTTAGTTGTTGGCGGATGGAAAACATATTGTTCCTCCCTTGAGACTATAGTGGACTCGACTAAATGCTAATTTAATTTAAAATGTGCTAATTTAATTAAAAACAAAACAGGCAAATTGTAACTTAAGCACAATAATAGGCTAATAATCATTAATGTATGTAATGTAGCTATAGTTAATTTATTTGATTGGTTGGAAATAATAATAACAACAAATCCATATATAGTTAATTGTTTATTATGATTATTATATTTAATTACAAAACGATAGTAATGTTTAATAATTGAAATGGTCTAATGGAGATTACACCTATACAAGTGATTGCAAAATTATAGTAAATATTTTATTATCATAATAATAATATTAACATGACCCTGTCCGCTTCACTGCTTGTTAATAACAACAGCTCCACGTGTCATCAAACAAATGCAAAGCCATTATTGTCATGTGAATTGCAGGCAATTCAAAATAATATGGTCTACTCTAATGCTTCCTTCCTTATAATGCTTGTTTAATGAAAGGCTATCAGTGGCACAGCAACGCCACACATACAGGTGGAGTTCTTAAACCAACTCATCTTATTTGGTCAGTATACACACTACACAGTAAAATCCTCAGTGTCAATTTATCCATCATTAACTCCCGACAGTGTAGCCAAATTGACCTTATAAGCGCCCATTTGGTTGCCAGATAAGGTGTCTCATGCATGGGCCTATAACATAGCAGCTCCGCCATGCATCTCTCCACACTCCTGAATGTTGTCACAATGAGAGACAAAGCTTTCGCTAATGAGCAATTACACATACTGTTCCCATAGCCAATCATGGCGTGTGAAGGGGAAAAAAAACTTTCCTTTGTACTAATAATCCCGCACACCGTTCGTTCAGCACCATTCCATTCCCCCAGCATGCATGGAGGAGAGCAACAAGGACCATGCGGGCTATTGCATGGACAACCTCTGCCTGAAAGGACAAGCCGTTGTCACGCACATCCCTGTCTGGGACAGAGGAGGTATTCAGAGTGCACATGCATCATCATGGCCTATATATATATGGCAGCCATCCTCTAATCGACTATAGTCTTAATTGGGGATTTTGTCCAGCTAGGGCATCAAAGCGTGCCAATACAACACATTCCTGTAAAAAAAAAAAAAAAAAAAGACAAAAAAGCAGTGCACCATGTTGCACCAGAAGCTATTACACACCACCAGCAAATATGGTTAAGTGAAATTAAGCCGCATACATCTGTTTTGCTGTATAGGATAAATATGCATGCTGTGATTGTTTTAATTGTTTTTTTGTTTGTTTTTTACACACCTGACTTTATCTGTCAGAGATCTACATCATTACATGAAGTCTGAGAAAATAATAAATAAGGTTGCAATAATACATAATATAAAATACATAAATAAAATCCAGGGTGCGCATTATTGTTGCTACCATGCAGCTGTATATACATGCAGCATTGCTTCTCTATAGTTCTATAGCATGTGATAATGAGGCTCACCTTGGTTGGGCTGCCCTGGCACCGATGTCCCGGGGTACCAGCCGGGGCGGGTCCCCCAAGTTCCTGTCTGACCGTTGAGCATTCTCAGCTTGTCATACATGCCATCTGCGCCCATCTGTTGCTTTTCACTAGCCAGGTTGCGGAGGACTCTGTTTATCGATGACACCTGAATGACAAACGAAATGATAAGAATGGAATTAGATTAATTTGTCATGCTGTACAGCACACACTAAGTGTGTATAGGTATGCAACCTTTCAGTGACACAGACATGTGATGTGGTATGCACAGGTGCACATGCATGCACACATAGACACAAATGCACCGTGAGTGAGGAGTTGCATGAGAAACACACAAGCTCCCCGACTCCCGAGGCTATATGTTATAACTTGTGTTTGGATGGTGCACATATGCCACAGTGCGTGCATGTACAACTCCACACTATATCCAATGCAGTGGATGTAATAAGACTGAATGGTTGGTTGCCCATCATCTTTTCCTCCACCGCATGAGAAAAAGTCATTTCATGTGTAAAATTAAATCATGCACGGCAACTTACGGACAGTGTGGTACAACTTACACTTACACTGGGTATGTTGTCGTTGGTGCAGACCCCCTCCGACAGGAGCCTGTCACGGATCTCCCACGCGAAGATAGACGGGCACTCCCGCTTGTACTGAGCGATTTTCCCGACCACCTCTGGAGTGGCCACCCTCGGCTTGCTGCCGCCTATCGCCCTCGGTCTTATTGAGCCAGTTTCATAGTATCTGCCGAGGATTTTGCTCACGCAGCCATTGGACACCTGGATAGAAAACAAACGACACAATTCACATACATTATTTAGGACTATTTGCGAAAAATGTGAGATAGCTCAAACAATTATAAGCTTACGTTTTCATTGTCCAGCACTTGGACTTTTGCATCATCATGGGTCTATAAACACAGAAAATATGCCTTGAATGGTATATTAGGCCAAAAGTTGTATATCAGATCGATATACTAAAAAAATATACTTTTATATAAAAATGGAAAGTGGAAAGTGGAAAGTCTGCTATAAAGAAATATGTTGGCTTTACAAAGGCGATCAGCATTATCCTTATGGAGCATATGCTATTAATAAAAAACAATAACATGGCATAATTGAATAATATAAGTTTAAATAACAATCTTTCAAGTGAAACTGTAGTATTCATTAATTAAAACGTATAGTCTATATATCCGCGGTAAAATAAATTGGTCTCACCTGCAGAATCCTGGAGATATCACACGGCCGCGCTCCACTATGAGCCAGCTCCACTATCTTCTGCCTTGTGGAGTCTGGTAATGGTCTACCGTTTACAAACACTCCTCCAAGCTGGTTCACACCACTATGGCCTGGGTGAATGAACACAGAACCACACATTACATTACAGAGTCTACAAACCACCATAGAGCAAATTATGTTTCTTGTAACGGTGAATCAAATGGCATTAAAGCTTTCGACACAAACGAGTTTAATTAGAGGAATTCATTGTCTATATATAGGTTGAAATGACAATACATGTAGTGATCCAATTATCTAACATTGTTAGTCTCGTTCGGAGCACCCCAACTCAACATAATAATTGCAGTAATTTAATAACGCATGCAGAACAGCGTCGGCTATTATCGTGTATCAGCAGCTTCAAATTACCGTATAACTGGACCAAAACATATAGGCTATAATAACTAATGAAATCAACTACAAATCGCACAAAACTTGTCTTATATATTTCAGTCGCGAGGAAATTCTTCAAACCTCAACAAAACTACAAAGCTTCAGCTTTTAAAACATACCGTTTAGCCCTTCACACATTTGCGCATAATAACCAGGACAGTGTGTAAACTATCCTAAAATAGGAATCACGCGTCATCAAGACAGGTGCACTTAAAAAAAGGGGGGAAAAAGAAAAAAAACATGATGCTCTGTAGAGAGATATTGTCTTAATAATATAACCTTTTTGAACGAGTCTGTATAAAGTAAATCGTATTTATAAAGTCGTCTCTGTTCTGTTCTATTATATATCGGCTATATATCTCAGCCTGCAAACCTGAATAAGCCAAAAGGGAGAGCCGACTCCCCGCAGAGTGGCCGAGCCGCGCTCCGTGCCTCCGCTATGCCTGCTTCCCCCGCGCTGCCGCCCGGCGCATTGACTGACTCCGGGAGCAGAGGCTCCTTAGCCATAAATAAGCTCCAAATATAGAAGAGGGGGTAAAATATGATGAGCCCTGCCTGACATTTGTCTTTAAAATAAAGCTAGCTGCACGTCAAAGTTTGAGCTTAATTTCTGGAAATAGGCGGAAGTCGCCTCGGATCATGCATGGGAGGCTAATTGAAAAGATCAGTTGGAGCACTTGTGGCAGGCATGTCACTTTATGACACCGCTCCGCTTTTGAAAATCGCATCGTCACGACAAATAGTAGCATGATAAAACGACCCTTTCTGTCCGCATTTGGATATCACTCAGACAAAATTGGACGCTACTCGTTTACCCTTCGAGCGGTAGACTTCGTTTTGAGGTGGCCAGGGGGGCTACGCGCGGTCACAGAAGCGAGGGCGCGCCCGGATTCTTAACATATTAAACCTGACATGCCCCCCCCCCCCCCCACCCCCCTCTCTCGTTTGTATTTGACAACAATGCTCACAGCCACTATAAATCCTGTTGTGTGCAATCGCTATGCTGTCTGTGCCTGGGAATATGTTTTAGACTTATGCTTTATACAGGGGTTATTATATAGGCCTATACTTAATCATGTATTTATAAATAAACAGTTAGGCCTGTCACTGTGCTCGGAAACCGTATAGTTGTTTTGAGCGAAACATAAATCTGTTAAACAGAATTACGCATCTCTTTGGCCACTATGTGTAATAATCCTCCAACGTGGATCTGATTAATAGCAAATCCATTATCATCCCTTGCTTTCGGTCTTTGGTAATTCCAGGATTAAGTGGAATTAATAGACTTCTTACACCGAAATTGGCCTATACCCGCATTAAGCAGTCATGCTTTGTGGGTTTTTCCATGGCTGCTTCATCACCTCTGATTTATAACTGTCATATAAATCCACTGGATCGATAAAGCCGTCAGATAAGGACGTCACATTAAATAGCAAACTCTCCTAAGGTTAAGTCTTAATCATGGCACACAATTCCCCAAAGTGCTCATGAGTCGATCTCGCCCGCTGGCGCTGATTATGCGCCTTGTATTCTATTGCAAGTCGACTAATAGGAAAACATATGGTGTCAATTTGGACGCTCCCCACCATATACACCCAGGAGTTATTAGCACAAAAGCCACCGGGGCCGTGCGCGACCTTTAGACAACCCAAAGGGCCGGGCCGGGCCCAATGATATCTCCTCGACAATTCGCATGCAGACAGACATCACACGCCAAAGCCAGGAGAGCATCCCATTAACATCAATCCGCAGCAAAGCAGGAGCAGAGGGTGTTGTTCGCAGCTTTGATAAGGCCTCATCATCATCTCAATAAAAGACAACTGGGCAGGCAAACGTTCTCTGTGATTGCGTAATCAAAGCATATAGTGCGCTATATAGCCTGGTGAAAGGATGGATGCGCACAATTAAGTCCGCCTGCTGTCCAAAATATTGTTGCGTATTTGTCGGGGTGAATAAAATATCCATTAATATATATATATATATATATATATATATATATATATATATATATATATATATATATATATATATATACATATATTAACTTATATATATTATATATTAACATTCATAACTTGTCATATATGGGTTTTAAACAGTATAGGCTATATAAATACTCCATTTCGCACAGGTTACAGCACAGACACGTCATCAAGGTGAGGAGAATTATATAAGAGGAAATCATTCCACACACCTTCATCACAGATGTCATACACCTCTTGTCCAGCAGCAAGAGAGAAAATGTTTCATGTTTAACTTTTTTGCTTTAATACGCCAACAAGACATTAGAAAACTCAAGGGATATATACTTTAATTAAACATATGAGGCCTATATGAAAATGAAACCGCTTCAACGATATGTTTTCTCCCTTAAGGCACCCACGACAATGTGGTTCTTATTCAGTCATATATAGTGTGTAAAGGCCTACTGTGTATGAGTATCTTCCTTTTAGTTCCTGCTCTTCCCACGAAGAATATGGGCTAATCTACATAAGACATTATTGCTATTCCTCATGTTTCATGCAAGGCCCTTCTCTATGCAGCTAATCTTGTATGCAGCCTGGCAGTCAGCTCTAACGCTAATGCATACGGCTGTGCAATTATTTAATACCAACTCAAGCAGAAACAAAAATCTCCCTTTCAACCCAGCCCCCTCTATTCTCTCTCTCTCTCTCTCTCTCTCTCTCTCTCTCTCTCTCTCTCTCTCTCTCTCTCTCTCTCTCTCTCTCTCTCTCTCTCTCTCAAACAAGACACATGATTAACTTGTTCAATAATAACTAGCCTACATATCATTACCAAGAATAAATTAACAGCAATGAAACGGCCATCAAACAACTGAGGAAATTTGATATAATCGCCTTCTCAGAGTGATGTAAATACACAAAGTTTTTCAAGAGAAAAAAATCTATCGCATAGATTATTAGATTATTGTGCTATACTATTCATAATGTCAGTGGGTGTTGGTTTCATGCAATTTTTAGAATGTGCGGTTGTTATTAAACATTTAAAAGTGAAATATCATGTAAAACAACTTACTGTTCTGCATCATTGAGGCAACGCCAGACTCCCACGCGGCTTGGTTGTGGTATTCTAAGCATCACAAGGAAATAACAAAGTGGTTAGCATAAATTAATAAACCTATAATAGCTATACAGTATAACGTTGTTGTTGTTGTTTTTGTTTTGTTGTTTTTTGTATTATTTGCAACATTGACAAATAATTCTCATCTCCTTTCATTTAATTTCCGGATAGTCTGGTGTTTATATTGCCTTTAGAAAAAAATCAATTTCACACAAGAGTTATATCCTATAGTGTGTATGAATTTTAATATATTAAACTTGCCTGTAAACAGAGTTGACTGTCCACTTAAAACAATTTTGTCAATCATCTGCCGTTTTCACTACTTAATGTCTCCCTAGGACAAAGCAAAACAATATATTAGTACAGCCACAGCTATACTGACGTCTGCGCCCTACATTTAGAATTGTATTAAATGTTGCTGCCAAATTAGTAAATTAAAATTGACATGACATGGGAGACCTATTTTTATCTTGGTTATAAGGGAGGGCTGCTTCCGGAAACCAAAACCAAAACTATAAGGCCTATTCTATTGCTTTATCGCCATTTCCTACGTTTCTCTCCCCCCTATCATAAAAAGCCTTCAGCAGCGACAGACCAATTCATATTTCTAGCAGTTCGTCTCAGCAAGAGGTTTATGATTTTCTTTTCTTACCCATTACCCTCCTCTTGTGGACCCTATCGTCTAAAGTGTACAGTGACACACGCTGTCTAGCTCGCCTCAGTGCTCTGCAAAAGTCCTAAAGCGGGAGGGGGTAGAAAGCTGGTGTACAAAGCCTGCTGGACTCCAACAATACACCCCTTTCTGTCCTCCATCCATACCCCCAAACCCGGGGCGAATACTCGGCCCTCCGCGACTAGCAACACAGCTTCCCACTAAACGAACCAACAAGTTCATAATACAAAGAGAGCCGAAGGCATGCACCCACCCACCCCAAACCCCCTCCGGGAACATACACACACCTCAGTGTCACCACCACAGACGACCGTGACCTCGGTCGGTGCTACTGTTGTGCGTGTGAATGTGTTTTTTTTTTTGTTTGGCAGTGTTTTTTTTTCTCCAGGAGAAATGAAAAAGTAATTTCTTCTCGTTATAAATATTTGGTAGTTTATATATTGTGTTTGCTGGTTGCGGGGTTGTTAGGCGGTTTTAAAAGACACAACAGCCCAGTAGGGCGCTCAATTGGAAAAGACAAACGCAATAAAGAAAGCTATTGAATGGGGACAGCTAAAAAGGGGGCCAGGGCCAGGGAAGGAACCTCCAAGCACCGTCTGAAGTTTCATTTTCTCCCTCTCTACCAAAGTAGTAGGCTAGTGTTGTGTGCAGTGCCGGGTAGCGGTGCTGGCTGGCTATAGTCTGCATGTAGACAGAGCCATTTTGCTATCACATTGCATTTGAAGGCCTTGCTTTACTAATAAAGGCGCTATACGGCATTCAGTCATTAATCAAAATCAGATTCCTTCACACTGGCCCATGCACCACCAATGGTATGGTAATTGCCCACGTTATAAGTTATTTAGCATTAACTAGTCCTATACGACTATAGTTCATCCTATATGATTCCTATAATGAATCAATTTATTTGTGTTTATATGCCAAACACAACACACTTCAACACGACATCCGTTAGCGCCATAGAGTTATATATGGTTAGCACATCTTCTTTTCAGAAAGGGGAGTCGGCGGTTTACAGCTTTTAGTGTAGGATATTATAGGGCCCTGAAGTTAATCATTTATTTAAAGTCAAAAGCTCAAACGTTGCCTGTTGTTTAGGTCTAATCTGCATCTCTTTTCCTTTAGTAATCCGACAAAACAATGCCTTCTTAATTCAACATGTTTATTCTGATCCCACGTTCATAACATTCAAATGCATAATTGGTTTTCTCATAGGGCATATATTTGATAGTTTTTATACATTTTCTACTTTTTAATATATTACAGACAACTAAGTATGCCATGTAGACAAGTATTTAAAACAAACAAACAATAAATAAATGTGATATAATTTGTAGCCTATTATATAATTTGAATTGCATATTTTTTGTAGACAAAAATTGTACATAATTGTCTTAACTGTGCGTCCATGCTATATTTACACTTTTTCACAGTTTCACAAAATAAGCCTATTATATTTCTGACAAAATAAGCGACTAGAAATGCAGCAATAAACTATATGCATATTATGTATGTAATAACACTGGAATGTATGAATCATAGTGTCCAATGTTATGATGCTTTTCTCACTCTCTTAGTCTATAGTCTATTCTGCACTTTAATAGCCTATATTCGCTTATATAATGTCCGTATGAAATATTATTAAAAGAATGCAGGAAACACATAATTCAGTTTTCTTTGACACACATAAAGCTAGAAGGGTCTCCCCCGAGTGAGTCTTTTTCTTTTCTTTTTTTTTTAGAAGGCGCATGGGTGACTCGCCTGCATGAATCAAGCTGACACCTTTCCTCAACGGGTCAGTGCGCCCCATTCTCCACGATGATCACTGTCCCTGGCCTAACGTGACTTTTTACTCTTTGCTGTCATAAATAAAGCGGTAAGCTAGCTATAGCCTATCCGTAGGCCTAAACACAACAACAAAAACCGAGCACATAAAATAGACAGCTAAGTTAAAGGCTATATATAGTTCGCACGTCCGAGAGAAAATAGCCTGCAAACTCCAACAGCTTTATATAGGCTATACACACAACCTCACACCTGTGCTTGAACCCCCGAGTCAATGTATAATAATAATAATAATAATAATAATAATAATAATAATAATAATAATAATAATAATAATAATAATAATAATAATAATAATAATAATACATAATGTTAAGTGTGTAATTTTATTTTAATAATTATGTCCTACATTTATAACTCTGTTTTTAGCAGTAGCTATCCATTTTAGTTAAAGGATCTCACCTTTTTGGGGCATCCTGCGTCTGTCAAAGTCCTTGGCAAATAGCCTATAGTTTTCCACCCCCAGGAAAGACCAAAAATGTGTATCGGTCTCTTGCAAAACTTTTGTGGAGGAAAAATAGTTTCCAGTGGTGTGGTGTTTCGGTCAGCGGAGACGGAAGGGATATCCCTGCGAAGGAGACAGAGATTGACAGTGAACTCAGATGTCAGGAGCACGGAGTTAGCGAGAATGTGCGCTCGCGTGTGAGTGAGCGAGCGAGCGAGCGAATGAGAGAGGGAGAAAGAAACAGAGGGAGGGAGGGAGGGAGAGAGAGAGTGGTAGAACTAGAAGGAGGAGGGTGGGGGTAAAAGAGAATGAACACACCTATGCTGCTGATGGGTGATGGAACAAGTGTATTAATGTATGTGTTCCTGGTCTGTTCTGTGCCTCGCCTCGCCTCCCTCCACCGCTCTTCACTGGCCCATTAGCGCGACCCGACCTCTGTCATCATCCCCCATAGAGAGAGAGAGAGAGAGAGAGAGAGAGAGAGAGAGAGAGAGAGAGAGAGAGAGAGAGAGAGAGAGAGAGAGAGAGAGAGAGAGAGAGAGAGAGAGAGAGAGAGAGAGTGTGTCTTCCCAGCCCACTAATCAGCCCACGCATGCAAATACCCTTCGCTCAGTCGCTGAATATTGTCCTATGCAAAGCAACTGCCTCGGAAATGCCCATTGGATGGAAAAGCTCTATTCTTCCAGGATGAATTCATTGGGTCCGCGCTGGGAATCTCATGCAGGCATGCTCCAACCTGAGGGAGACCACGAAGCTATAGGAAAATGCGCTATAGTAAACCGTCATAAATTGTATAGCCTATATAATAGGCTATATACCAATAGGCTATTTGTTTGATCAGGGTCTCGGTGGACAGTATAGTGCTGCAGCTCATGCTTCTTACTTCTTGTGTTGTCTGTTTGAAACTTTTAATATTTTCTTTTCCTTTTTTTTTTTTTTTTGTCTGACTCAGTGCCTGTGGACTGTGGAGATGAAAAGAATAAGTCCTTGTTGTTATAGACTATCTATTACCGTCTTTCATCAAGTGCACTTAAAATTCGCATGGCTCAAACTCACTAACAGTAATCCAATTCCAAACGTTTACCACGTGCCTTTGTTGACTCTTTTCGTCCACCACCTTCGCTGAATAGGCTTACCCCTCCTGTCAACAAACAGCAAACACCGGCGGCGTGCGTAAAGAGCGCGCGCGTTTAGACAAGCTCTGGTGCATTTTATGGATACACATTTGCGACGCGCGCGCGGGCAGCGTCACTCCTATGACCTGACAGCAAATAGCACGTGTAAATAAAGGCTAAAGTAAAGCAAATGACTGTGTAGCCATGACCACACGCTCCCAAACTTGAGCTAGTTGAATGGCTGGCTATTAATGCACACCTCAACGCACCCGAAAGCAACCCCTCTGTGTCACCGTGTTTGACCACACACACACACACACACACACACACACACACACACACACACACACACACACACACACGCACGCGCGCACGCGCGCACGGAACACGGGCTAGCATGCACCAGTCTTCAGTGCAGTGAATCCCCGCCGCTTATTTCAAAGAAATAGAACCGGTGCAAAGGAATACTGGCTGTATTGTTGTTGTGGAGCCAAACCAAAGCCGAAAAAAGATGCGCGTGAAAGGCCTAGACTTTAGTGAAAGGGAGATACATGGGAATTGGGAAGGAAGGGGGAAGGGGAGGTGAAGAAGGGTCTTATTATTTATTTATTTTCGGGAGTGGGGGGCATGAAATGAAGTCATGGAGGCCTACACTTGACTTCCTTTGACATGTGAAAAAGTAGGAGAAGTCAGGGCTCATCAATAAAGCACTTCGGAGGTGAAAGAGGGCTCCCTAACAACCATCGCATTCCTGACTATGGGTTCAATGAGTAGACAAACGACGCTGCCATGAGAGAGAGAGAGAGAGAGGGGGGGGGGGGGACTGCGGAGGCCTGAATGGGGCCCTCGGTGGGCGCGCCAGATAATGAGCCGAGAGGGACCAGCTCAAACTGTCACCCAGGGTCCCGTGGTGAGGAACAACACTCTGGGCCAATACTTTCCATCAAACAACCCGTAAACTAAACGAAGCACATTCATCTGTTTCTCCTTCTATGCGTTGGTTCTACTCATTTAGACTGGTGGTGGCCATAATAATCGTTGCATGCAGTTTATAAACTAGACTGTGCGGCCCAGATGACCATTTAAAACAAAATTAGTTTTATATAGAGGCCACCATGAGTTTTAGGCTTACAGGCGTGCTCTATATTTAGGTCTGTATATACCCAACATTATAGAACGGTTAGAACCTATAGACTTTAGCCTATATCCAAATCCAAATTTGCTGCAGGTTTTGTTTATGGAAAGCTACACGCTACATGTTTGCTAGAGACCATTGCTACTTACAGAATAGTTATTCAAAACAGACACGTAGCTTAACTGTATATAGAGCAATTATAGGCCTATAGCTACCAAGTAAAATGTTAAAGATAACAGGATTTTATACTAAAACTCACCAGGGCATAAAGTTAAACACACGCCCCCCTCCCTGCAGTCCCTATACACCAATTACACTAGCCAGCACTTTGTGGTGCAAATGTTTTGCCATTAGCTTGCTACAGTGTGCAGCTGACAAAAATGCTCACCACATGCACTGACCCGCTCCACTGAAAGACAGGTTCCCGAATGAGTCAAGTAGTTTTCTTTGGAAACAATATACTTCCCATCAGATTATTGATTTCTTTAGTTAAGCTGCAAATCCGCTCCGTAGAGCTATAATTCTTCGTCTCCATTCTCAAGAGATATAGGTTTTTCCTCCAGTTTCTCTTCCATGCCACGTAAACCTGCTCCCTGCAAGTATCAATTTAGACACTTGGTGAAATACACTGACAGTTTATTTCTTTGCTTATAAATTAAAGCCCAATTGTACAGTTCAGATAAGTGTCTGCAAACGGATAGGCTGATGATGCAGAAAAGCAATTAGCCCAATTCGGATTAGCAGCCACTAATGTCCTGGGCCCTGAAAAGGAACCTTAATCTTGTCGCTATTTTCCCCTGAGGCAATGTGGTCTTTGTAGGCTACCCCTCTAAAAACTTTTAAACAGAAAGAAAGGGGGGGAAAAATCATAATGGGAGGGAGTTGTGGGCAGAGCGCGATGACGTCATTTTTAGACTGAGAAAGGGAGGTCTATTAGAAAACATAAACAAAGAGTTGGGGGTCCATCATGGATCTGTCGTGAAAAGACGACCCAGTCAACCAATGAGAGAGGACGTGGAAACGAATGTAATATTGTCTCAATATGTGAGTGCACTATAAAAGCCCGAGTGTATATGAGAGTATAGGATATAGGCCTAACCAAATTGACTCGAAAGGGACCATTTGGTTATATTTGGATTTAGGAGTTAGTCCTTAAATTATGAGTTTCAAATGGATGAAAAATATAACACTCGGATTTGAAAGTACAAATTCGGGATATACATGCCATGCATGCATGTCTTGTTGTCACCATAGCTATAAGTGGAACGGTTTGTTTTGCAAGAGACACTAGAATAGATCATACGTTGAATAAATGCTGCATTGCAGATAAGACAGATATTTCCCGGACATCACTTCACCTGCAGCAGTTGATGCTGGCGCTGCGGATTCAAATGATGACGAGTCTGACCTATATATAAAGTTTATAGGCCTAGTCTAGTTTTAGGAAGATTGTTTTTATCAGAATTAAAATATTACTATAATCTGATAAGTTTATTATTATTACCCTTATTATTATTAGTATTATTATTATCATTGCTGTTTGTCAGTACAGTCATATACAGTCATGTATTATTCATGCTGTATGCCTTTTGAATGGCCAATGGCCTGACCGATGTCATTAGCATGCCTATAGAAGATATTTTAAAAGTGTAACCACAAAAACACATCACATATATGTGCTATAAGCTATATTGCTTGGATCAAACCAGAGGTTATATATAGTGTGGTTCCATACTATTACCACGTTCTTTATATTGTAATTCCATTTCCAATATAAATCGGTATATATATCATTGTGCAATATAGTGGCCATCATGTCTAAAATGCACAGTTGCAGCAGATTAATAAAATGCACCGTCACGAAAATACTGTATTGTCAATTGTGTTAACAACAGTGGCTGATTTTTTTTTTTAAATCAGTATGTGCTAATGAAAGTATAGCTATAGTAATTATTCCTGTTAGCTGATTGTTTAGATTGCTCGTTCGTATTTGGGTATTTGTCAGAGCAGAGAGCATGGTGGTCCTTGATTGATGCAAGCACATTAGGGGTTGCTATAAGGCCTACGTCCCACCTGCCTTTGCTATGCAGCTCCTGCAAAGACTGGGTCAATAGTTGCATGCAGATAGTATAGGCCTAATCGTGTCACAGGAGAGAAAACATGGACACAACAAACACCTGCCTATACCTGGACCTAAAAATAAGTATACAAATACTCCTGTAATCTCTGAGACAGGTCCTTAAAAAAACACCTTAACTCGGGATTTAGCCTAAAACCACCAAAAATGCTTCTTTTGAGGTTCTTATCTCCATCACGTGACAAATAGTTCTGCTTAGTGTTTTTGATCTTTCATGAGGCTTGTATATCTGCTCTGTTATCATGCATCATGTTATAACAGCTAACAGGATATGTTATAGCCTACTTTTCATGCAGGTAAAATGATGGCCTATAAATCGCAGCTTATTCCACCACCTGTTTGTTATAAGTCAACATGGCTATTTCCACAATCCATATATTTATGGTTTTGGGCCAATAAAGCAGCTTATAGGCTAGTCTATAATAGTCCGAATTGGATGCATGCATGCATGCATATGAATTCAATTTACTGTCCACACGTTTAGATCAGTGTGCGCGTAAAGCTCATAATAGCCACTCTTTAAGAAGCATCATTGCTCAGTGACGATCGCTAATTACACGCTATGTGAGTCTTTGATAGATGACAACATAAAGAAGTCACTTTCTTATACCACCATGTTCGACATGGATATTTAGACATGCATCTATGATAGCGTCACGTGGATCCAACTAATTGATATTTTAACCCAAATTTCCTAAAACATTTGGCCTGCCCATTTCCCCACATTAAATTAATACATTTTATAGTGCCACAGCGCCATAGTTTGTAATTATATGATTATAGGCTTAGCCTATATACCCTTCGAAAGTGAAAAGCAAACAAATTCGGAGCGGTCTCCTGTCAAATGCGCCGTGAAGCTATTCGTGAACGCAATGCATTTATGTTGGCACTATTTGTTTAATATTTTTTAAATAATAAACGTTCAAACTCACCAGAGCAGCAGAGCAGACCCTGACCGCTATATCCTCTGCGTAAATATTTGGTTTGTTCCTTCACGCTTCATGAGATATCTTATAGTATATCAAAAACCACACAAACTTATAATAGGTCCCGCTTTATACCATCCGTTGAGGAGTTGAAGTGTCAATGAGACTGAGTGGAAAAAAGCTGCATCGCTGACCAACTTTCCCTGAGCATCGACAGCCTCAGCTTGGCAGTGATTGGCCAGACTACAGCGACGGTCCCACGTCACCTTCCTTCCTTCAGCAGGACAGGCAGAGCATGGCGGGTCCATGTGGTCCGCAAGCCTCCTCACCGGCCCATATTGGCCACAACATCTTAATCACATGTATGCATGTAGGCAATAACAACCTATTTGTATTGGTTTCATGACATTTTCAGTAATAGGCTTATAGCATATACATTATTAATTTATTAAAAGTTTTGTTTGTATACGGAGCGCTATAGTCTTATTGTGAACAGAACAGTGCAGCGTTGTAAAGTACTATAAATATGTACAGAGGAAGACAGTCCTTCATATAACAAATGGAATCACGAAGGCTATATCGTATAGATTCACAAGCAAGTGCAACCACAACATTGGGCCTTTAACTTATCAATAGGCCCATATCAATTTAGAAGGGGAATGCATTTTATTTGAGCAGTACAATTAATGTGTCTGCATGCATATTAATATACGCCAATAGGCTGGCTTGGCCTTTCAGGATACAGCATATTCCCATAATATTCTAACTATATACAATATAGGCCACCAATGACATTCCAAAATCACCTGAAAGAAAAGCTCAAAAGTCTCCTGAGGTCAAACTGAGAAGCAGGATGGGGCATCACAGGACACAAGCGGTGGAATCGACCTTAACACGAGCAAAATTGCAAACATAATACGCAGTATTTATTATTTTAATCATTTATTTATTTACTTTATTTTTTTGTATTCATGTTTGTATTTGTTTGTTTGTTTGTTGGTTTTTGTATTTATTAACAGGAGCGTGCTCATTAATTGTGCAACAGGTGTAGACAGAATGGGAACCACCACAATGAAAATAAGACTATCACGGAAAACACATTATGTTTGTGACCTTATTTAAACCCTCTGAATGTCCAATTCATGGAACATTAAAGATTGGATTATATAATGCCCCAAACGTGTTATTTGTGTAGTCTCCCATTATTATTATTATATGTTTCATCTGTAGGAAAAAGTCCTACACTACAACAACGTTTTTTATTTATGTTGTAGCCCGTATAGCCTACTAGCCCTATAAAGTTGTCATCCGTAACTCGTAATGGGCCTTCGGTTTCCCTTTTACTAAGGCAGGCTAAAAGCCTCGCAAATCCCATTTCACAACCTTTTGATGTTTGTGTCAATTTGAACAAGACATGTGAGCAAATGGACAACCGCTCCGCCGCTGGTCTCCCAGGAAGAGAAGCGGGGCGGCGCAGGTACGGGGCAGTCAGAACTGGCTTGTGTTTGGGACCATTATTTGGAGTAACAACCATTAAGGGGCCTTGATACTGTGCAACGCAGCAGGGTTCTCGACATCCGCGCTGGAAACGGCACGGCTCGGGTCCGCCGCTTATCAGGCTGTCAATAAAACGAGATGGGATACGGCGGCTGTGACCAGGTGCTCCCTTTCCCCTTCCCACACAGACACGCTCTTCAGAACCCGATCAGGCGGAAACGCAAATCTGTCCAGCCGGTTTTCCCTCTACCGTCACCACGCATCCAACAACTCTCTCTCTCTCTCTCTCTCTCTCTCTCTCTCTCTCTCTCTCTCTCTCTCTCTCTCTCTCTCTCTCTCTCTCTCTCTCTCTCTCTCTCTCCGTACATGTGACAGTGGCTGTCTCTCTAATATACAGTGACAGTGTCACACTGTGTGTGTGTGTGTGTGTGTGTGTGCGTGCGTGCGTGCGTGTGTGTCTTTAAGTCTTTTAAGTTTTGAAAAACAATCGTATATGTTAAATGTATATATGCATGTGTCTGAGCTCAAATTGATCCTTTTATCTTTTTATAGATGTGATTTGCTTGTTAAATTACAATACGATCTCCCTATATAGAATATGCTGTAAATATAGGGAACATATTAGCTATTATTTATTTTCCAAAACGGAACCCTTAAGCTTTCGAGGGAATGTCAATCCCTTGCTCACTCAGACTGATCAAATTTAAAACAAATTCTGTAATGATCGACCTCCCCTCTCTAGCCATGCAGAACATTATGCTGCTATAGCCTCATGTCTGCGTCATGGCGGGCTGATTGTTTGCTGCTGGAGCACACTGTCTGCGACCCGACCACGGACCACGGTTACTGGACAGCAGACACAGCCTGCCTGCCTGCACGCGGGTATGGGCTGGTCAAACGCCCACTGGTTTGATCCATTTGGATTAATAGGACGCAAGGAGGTAAGTGAGTCTGAATATCAACAAGCTAACATGGCTATTGTTTCATATATATCACTATATATTCTTGAAATGAAACGTTTATTCTCAGTTAAAACTATTTCGCCTATAGACATCATTATTCAAAGAAAGGCCTTGATTTGGCAAAAGGTGTGGTGCAGCTGAAATCATTGGGCCCATAGTCAAATGGGCATATGAGCTCAACCTTTCGATTGATCAGGCATATTATTATATATCACTTCAGTTTTAGACATAGTTTCCAAACTAAAGAGTATAATTAACCCCACACCATTATCTCGCTCTCTCGCTCCCTCTCTCATGTCTCTCTCCCCCTGTGTGAAATGTTTTAATAAGCCATACACGCTCTGACTGTGTGCTGTTTGATTTGTTTTCTCCCCATGCCATGCTGCCCGGCCCTGGATCGAGACATTAGCCGAATTCCCCCGGGGTGATTGGATGCAATTTGTCCGGAGTAGACAGGCACCGTCCTGGATGTTAGGAATTCACTTTGGCTCAACGTGACAAGGCTCACTTCGATCTATTGCATCTGAAAGTGCAGCAAGCGTAAAGATGCCATTAAGTGTCCTTATTCTTATTCTTTTTCTTTTCTTTTTGCAAGATAATTAGATCTTCAATTTGTTCAAAAAACAATATTCACAACCATTCAATTTGTCACACCTCTAATCTAGAGGCCTCTATAATGATCTGATTGCGCGTGGTCTAACTATACTGCAGTGCACGGGAGAGAACACGAGGGGATAATATGCTCCAAAGCTGTGACCCTTAAAATTAGATTAAAGATTGACAGTGGGTTGGATTAAAAAAAAAACGCAAGATTGACACCTGCCAAGCAGACTTTCCTGTGATTGATTCAGATGCCCCGTGCTGGCAACAATAATGCTGCTGTTTGCGCAGGGCTGAGTATACGCGCGCATTCATTTATCACTCACTTGCCAGGAGTCGTGGCTGCTGTAGTCAGTGTCCGTGTCGCGCTGTGAGCTGACAGGGGAAAATAGGAGCTAACGAGCTTGTCAGATATACTGACAAGACAAATGAGAGCTCGTCACTCCCCCTGCATGCGTTTAATAACGTTTTAATGGAAACGTATTGCACCGTTCAAAATAAAGTGTTAATAATAATACGGTGGACTTCTATGCGCGAGCTATATAGTGGACGCGGCGACGCAGTTAATTGCGCACGGCGAGGTACAATTACGCATCAGTTAAAGTGGTGTTGTTGGATTCAGCACCACCGAGAGCAACTGGCAGACCACCTCGAACTTGAACTTTCTCAATCTTGTCCCCCCCCCCCCCCCTTTTCCAGTGGTATATTCCCAGAAGTTGAACACATTTTGCAGAAGCGTCCCCTTCATACAAATTGTGCTGAAGAAAGAAAACACTATAGTCTATAGGCCGTGTCAGGCACTATAGGCTCTAATCATCATATATCAATCATCATATACATTATCTCATTCCGGCCAATCACAATTGTCGTCCTTGCACTTTTGTTTTCAATGTTTGTCTTTACGTAATGTTTGTGTTTACACAAACACTCAAAACTGCATGCATGGCCATTATCGCCCCTCAAAAAACACTCGGACAAGTTGGTCAGAAGAACAGAAGAATTTGTTCATTAAGAAAGTAATTATCAGGGTCGATTCTATAAAGTGGGTTAAATCAACATAATCCACATGATTTAGCTATACGTGGATATACATTGTTTTACCATTATTCTGTTTCACATACCGAGTAATGTGTTTTATTACATGTGTGCGTTCTGCCTTGTGAATTCGGCTGTTTTCCAGAAACTTTCTGCTAGAGTCAAGCAGCTGCCTTGAGTCAGCAAATCAGCAGTGATACAGTAACAGGAGAATAGATGGGTCACATCAGAAATCGTCCGTGCACATTAAAAGCATCAATGTTTATTTCACTCTGAGAGTGTACAACATTACAAATACAACCAAATTGACCATTATTGGACCAACTGGTACTGTATACCTACCTGCAGACAATGTAGGTCAAATTTTCCGTTGATAAAGCAATTTTAGTTTTTATGTGGCCTTCAGAACAAAACGTTGAAAATGCTATAATGAAAAAGTTTCCTTCATACATAGGATACTATAGTATAATATTGTCTATGCAGGATTCTGGAAACCCGTGAACAGATCTGAGGGTGTGCATTCTTCTGTGCAACAATTGCATGGGGTTATGTGATGCATGCCTTTGTTAGCTTCGCATATAAAACTAAGTATAGGCCTATAGCAGGTGTGTTGCAACTTGCACATCCCTTTCTCTATTTATAAATATCGTGCTTGTTCCATATTGTTTGCTCCCTATAGTTGACGGCACCTTAACTTTGTGTTTGTCTTATTTATTATATTATTTGTAATAAAACGTGCTAAAAATTCTATACTAAAAGTGTTTATTTGGCTCGTAATCATGTAGGGAACTTATTTTGGCGCAGGCTAGCAACTTTGTCAAATGATACAAGTCCCTATACCACAGGTTCTTTGAATACATGCAGTGATGCTAGCAGCACCTCCTCAACCACCCCAAAGAACTGTTGCAGAAGTTTGGTATAGGCTATAGCATATACCACGGTCCACGACGCAAAATTATAGGCCTATATGTCAAAATCAATCTTATATGATTTTGTGTCCAATGTGCCCAATACAACAGCGCCAGAGAATTCAACGTTGTCTCTAGGCCTGAACTATTGTCATTTGTCAAACTTTTTCATGTCAAGGAAGGACCCCCAAATTAATATTATATATTTGGCTGCGCGGACCCCATCTGGAAATATGTTGTACCAGGGTCAGGGGCCTCTATCTATAGGCCTATACACAGAATATTTGTTGTTAAGATGTGTAAATGATAGTGTTTGGGTGAAATCATGTTTAATTTTAGACATATGCCTATACCCGCGTTATTCTCACACTCCTGATCATTTCTATCCTGGTGTGGACTGAGGGAGGGGGCGGGAAGTTCGGGTAAAAAATAGCCATCATTTCACTAATGACATCACCTGCCCTGACGCTGCTCTCCGCCAGGGTGGGTGAGCACTGAGCAGGGAGGACCAAAGCACCTGCTCAGCAGCAACATCGGATACACTAGGTAATTACAGCCTTCTTCTTCAGAGTTCATTTAAGAATAAAGTGCTTTCTATTCTAACCGTTAATGTGGAGATAGATTTGAAAGAAAGATATGATCAATAAACTAAGTCTTTGAAATAATGCATGGACAAATAACTGATCTTAAGCTTATAGGCCTAAGCCTGATTGAGCCTTATTTAAGCAGCATAAGTAGGCTACTATATAGTCTATAACGTTTTTTTTTTTTTTTTTTTCTTTTTTTTTTACGCGTCGCATATTCTTTTCGGCAAAAGACACCGTGCTGGAGAAACCATAAATGCGGCTCAAGCGCATGACGTATTTGCATTAAGTTCATATACATAATAGCCGGGCACCACGGAATATGCAACGCCGAATGTGACAAACTCAACACAGATCTCAGTAAATGGATGCAGTAGCAACTCTGTATATATAAGTGAACTCACAGAGATACATATAACCCGGGCTGTGTGTAAAACAACACACTAAATCAGGCAATAACGACGGCAAACCGTCTGGAAAATGGACACATATAGGCTAGTGCAGCAAGAATTCACTTAGTTTCCTCCCTCCCTCCCTCCCTCCCTCCATCTCTCTCTCTGTCTGGAATCTGGATGGATGACAAATTCTATCCTGGAGTAAATATTTTTGAGGATAATTGAACTGATTGTTATTTTGCAAGTTCCTCCGTCTTGAATATAAAAGGGACGGTGATTTTCAGACCAAAGATATATTCATAAATAATGTGACGAATCTTAAAATATGCTAATGTATAGCTTAATTCACGATGCATTATTGATATGGTTAGTTAAAAAGAAAGAAAGAAAGAAAGAGAGAAAGAAAGAAAGAAAGAAAGAAAGAAAGACATCATGTTCTTGAGACATAATATGAGTCGGATGGAGATCCAGGCCTTCAGTCAAACGTCATGAAGGAGGTCCTTTCTGACCTCCGGCTGCACTTTCACCTGGCAAACCCCGCATAGAAGGGAAAGAAACAGTCATGACTATTTCTCAAAAAGTCAACAGACAAGAAAAGAAACCAACGTTTTGATTTGGTTATAGATAATTAGCATTGTTATAGAAGCCATCTGGCGATTTATTTTTGGGAGGAAGAATTGTCTAAAGAATCTCATAATCTATTAAAGAAGCAGATCATGCAGGACAAGTTCTCTGTGGAATATTGGATAATATTTCAGAAGATGATTTGAGGCAATTCAGGCAACCCAATAATCCCTGTTATTATCACCCCTATAACAGACCACATTTCTGTCGCACAACAAAACAAGTATAAGCATACTCTATACTGTCTCTAGGCCTACTATTAAAATACAAAATGTCAGTCCTATATATATATATACTTCTCAGAGATATGTAAAACATGAAACGTTTCTAAATCTAATCACAAACGACTCGTTATCAGACATGATGTGTAATTAACAGAGCCATGCATTCCCTCCGCGTGCTGTGCTGCTTTGATATGAGCGGGCAGCATAGCCTATACAGACAACAGCGGTGAGTGGAGGATAAAGTCTTTATTATTGCTTGAATCCCATCTGGTAAGAGTCTTGCCCAAGATCCCCCCTCCCCTCTCAATCGAGGTTTTAATTAAAGACGGTTGAGGGCCATTGAGAACATGAAGGGCAGTAATTAAGACTAACATTGGACCCTATAACAGATGCAAACCCTCCTGCGTTGCTGAAAAAGGCACCTCAAATGAGGCCGCCATGCACTAAATCAAGACGCATATTAGGCTGATAGTGTGTCTGTCTTCCTCAGGCCTATGGGTTAATCTGTCGCCCTGAGAATAGAGGCACATTCCCACTCAGCGAGGGAAGTCGAGAGAATTTGGTTTCGTGTGTGTGTGTGTGTCATGCTTGTTTTCATATTTCTTTGACATCTATTGATTTGAGGACATCTGTACGATTTTGTCGCAAGAAAGAGCCCCGGTCAACCTGAATTAGCGTGATGCGTGCGCACTAGTCCGACATCTAAGGACTCGGAGTGAGACTTGACAAGGGACACAATTATACAGACTACACACGCGCGCGCCCGCGCGAGTTACAATGCGGGGACAATTAATTTTAAATGAACGTTGACACGTTAAAACCATTATCGGTATAGCAAGGATTTATTTGCGCACGTAAATATCCTAGAAAGGTATCCCGTCTTGTTCTTTGAATTTATAATTGAAGCATATTTGAAAACAGCTTATGTTTAATGTATAGGCCAACTCATATCAATAAACTTCAATTTCAAAAGAAGCATTTCCGTGAAACAAATCAAGCACAACATGGCAATAACTCAAAATTGCTTAATAGCTTTATAATATAGCCTACTTATAGACTTACAGACAGTGCATGTCTATAGCTGTTCCAGGTATAGGCATTGGCCGAAAGACATGAGACAACACAAACAAAACGTGTTTTTGTGTTGTCTTGTGTATAGCTATAATCATTTTAATTATATAACAAATGACAATAGATTCTAAGTGGCCGGTGTGGCAGCTATATGAATATATTGCCATCCAATTCAGCAATAGCCATGCACTGCACAAGCTCGCGCGTGCACACACACACGCACGCACGCACGCACACGCACGCACACACACACACACACACACACACACACACACACACACACACACACACACACACACACACACACACACACACACACACACACGCACGCGGCACACACACGTTCTGTAAGTTTTCCGTGGATGTTTGGGTGCCCATCATGCACTTCAGATGCGCAGGCAGATGGGCAGGTAGACCTAGGCCTATATTTGCCAAAATCTCCCGCAAAGTTTCATGCACGCCCGCCTATAGGCTACCCCGCGGGAGAGCGCGCGTGCACAACGCCATGTGCCACTTATGGCTTTTCAACCTCGACACCTCGCTTAATTCTTATATAGGCTATAACTTTATCTGCACCTAAAACGAATCACTCGTTTCTTTTGGATGGAGAGCTGCATTGTATCAAACATGGATGGAGAGCTGCATTGTATCAAACATGGATGGAGAGCTCAGAGCTGCATTGTCAAACATGGATGGAGAGCTGCATTGCATGTGATTTGTCTTAATGGTGCATTTGGAGTTGAGGATCCTCTTCGCTGCTTAATTGAAATGAGGACTCCCCACTTGCGAGCGCGCGCATGCATGCACGTGACGCACGCACTCATGACACCGGCGTAGCCTACACGTGTTCACGGGCATTCTTGCAATTGATAAGCGATCAAGGAGGACCAGCCCAGGTCTGTAGTATCGATTAGCCTATACCGGTATAGTTTATGAATCAAAGCTTAAACACCCCAAAATGTAAGTAGCCTAGGAGTAGGCTAAAGTAGGCTAGAGTAAGCTAAAGTTGTTTTGTAAAAGCATGGCTATATCGAAATGTGGACTATATCGAAATGTGGACTGGATTATGAATATGATTAATACATGTCCCACAGCCGCTGTTTGGAACAACTAGACCCGTTTGGACACTGGCCTACTTGGAATGATGCAAGTTGGAAATGCATGTCCCACCAGGTATTATGTCTCTAATGTCTGTGTTCCTTTTATGCCCAGTTCTTTGTCAGGCATGCCCAAATATTGTCACATACTTGTGATGTACCGTGTACGTATAGGCTACAAAGACTTGGTGCATTTATAGATAGATACACTGTAGAGTCAGGAGTGATAACTGATAAGTGAACTCTGAAATGGTAAAAAATGAACGGGTTAAACTGTGTGGATATTTCACTTCACCGTGTATCCTGCATGTCATCGCCACTTGTAGATCTTTTGTGCCCCCTAGCGTCAGATAGAGATAGCAAAGCTTTTGAAAACCACACCATCTAATTCATTAGGCTATGCCTATAGTAGCCTATATGCTCATGTCACGATGTGCCAAATCCATATCGAAAGATGACCTCTTAAAACAAATATATACAAATATATGTAATGTTTATTTCTAGTTGTCTCTGCAGACTATAGGTTATATTTATGTCGTCCTATTGATGTTTTAGGCTATTATCGTTAGGCCTATGCTTGATGCTTATAGTATAATAACTCAAGTTGCTGGGTTAACATCATAAGATAAAATGACATTCAAACTGTGTTCATACATTCATACTGTCTGTCAGGACTCGGCTATAGTTCATTGCTTTGAGTGCCACTGTCAGTATGAAATTATGTAATTATTCAATTACGAAAAGGATAGCCTATACTTCACACAATAATTTCTAAATAGTAGTCTATAACAACTGTTCCTGATCAGTGATCACCAATGAGTCTTCATTTTGGTAATATTGGAAAATATAGGTCTCATATCTTAAGACTTATATTCTATAAAGAGCATGCCTTAGCGAATTATATAAAGCCTTGATTAGCCCATAGGGTGCATGTATTTCCTAACCTCACAGGAAGCCAGGGGTTAGTTTTAACCTGCCACGGGTTAGTTTTAACCTGCTACGCATGTTGGGAGCCACATGTTCGTTTTAACATGCCACAGGTTAGTTTTAACCTGCCACACATGTCGGGAGCCACAGGTTAGTTTGAACCTGCCACGGGTTAGTTTGAACCTGCCACGGGTTAGTTTGAACCTGCCACTCATGTCGGGAGCCACAGGTTAGTTCTAACCTGCCACGTGTTAGTTTTAACCTGCCACACATGTTGGGAGCCACATGTTAGTTCTAACCTGCCACAGGTTAGTTTTAATCTGCCACACATGTTGGGAGCCACATGTTAGTTCTAACCTGCCACGTGTTAGTTTTAACCTGCCACACATGTTGGGAGCCACATGTTAGTTCTAACCTGCCACAGGTTAGTTTTAATCTGCCACACATGTTGGGAGCCACATGTTAGTTCTAACCTGCCACGCATGTCGGGAGCCACGGGGTAAGTTATAACTGGCCACGGGTTAGTCGGGAGAGTTATAACTGGCCACACATGTCGGGAGCCACAATGTTGTCGGGCTTTGCCTGTCCGTGTCGGAGTAGTATGTCTAACCAACGTATACACCCCAGCCTGGAGTCCTCCTATACCATATATAGGCTAATAATTAGGCTGCTATAGCAGTGGCCGCGTGGCTGATTAAATACGGTGTGTTTTCTATGCTAGAATGTGGAAGGTTGACAAAGAGGCATCATCATTGCCTTTGTGTCAAGCTATTTCCTTGAGCACTGACTATAAAATCATTCATAAATACAAATAAAATAAAAATATATTGATTAATTGGATTGGGTTAGGGTTAATTGAAGCATCCACAATAGTTGGCAGTACATATGCATACATTGTGTTATATTGTATCGCTGTATAGGCCTATTTGTGTCTTGCAGTATTGCTAACTAAATGTTTCTCTATTTCTCTCCATCACTCTCTCTCCGACATCTAGCATTTACTTGACAATTTCTGCCTTTGAGTGCATGCTTTAAGTGGAGTGTTTAAAAAAAAATCTACACCTAAGATAGAGACGGACCAGGACAATTTAACAGGCAATTTAACTGAGCGTGCATGTGTTACTGAAGCTGTCTGAGAGTTTACTCCCTGCCAGAATGGCATGGCATGATGGATGCAGGCAGTCTGGGCATGGTGAAAACGCACGCACGAACGCACGCACGCACGCACGCACACACACGCACACACGCACACATGCACGCACGCACGCGCGTACGCACGCACTCACGCACGCACGCACGCACGCACGCACGCACACACACACACACACACACACACACACACACACACACACACACACACCCTCAAACACACGCACACACACACACACACACACACACACACACGCACGAGGAAGAACCCAATCCTATTCAATACACATGCACTACACAGATCCACAGCCTGTACCCATGCCATATTTTCCCAATACGAACGCATATGGAGCCGTCGGTGGCCAACCCCCTTCCATTAAGTCAACATCTTGTGCTGGCGGTTGGAACAGTGTGGGGCTGGAGTCAGGTCGTCCAAAAGCGTCAGTAAGAGGAGGCAGAGGCGTTTGTCATCCTCCTCTCTGGGCACCGTCCTCCTGGAAGAGAGAGAGAGAGAGAGAGAGAGGGGGACAGGACAGGACGGGGACGGGGGACGGGGGGGTGACGGGACGGAGGGTGGCTGAGCTGCGGAGCATCTGGCTCTGGATGCTCCAGCTGCAGGGATAGGAGGGGACAGGAGCTGCACTGCAGAGCCCAGGGAGAGAGAGACTCGTTCTGCAGCCAAAACCACCACAACACCACCTCTATCTGCATGCAGCGTGGCGGAAGTAGGGTGTCAGTTCTCAGCTATAGGCTATACATGGAGATGTTGTAGATGTCATGCCGCGGAGAGGTATAGCAGGACACATTGAGATGGCATCCAGAGGAAATGAACAGTTTTAGAAATGAAATGGCATGTATAATTAAGTACAAACATTTCGTTGAATGCCATATTTCCCTTTAGACTCGTCTCTGTCTGTCTGCCTGTCTGTCTGCCTGCCTGCCTGCCTGCCTGCCTGCTTGCCTTTCCCTCCAGAAGTTTGCCACAGAGGACCTGTTTTGGGGGACAGGGTTCTGGAATACAGATGTTATACAGTAGCTTGCCCATTGCAGCTGGTGTTGGGACATTGTTGTGGAGATACAGTATACTTGGTAAATTTCCTTACTCCAGGTACAGAATGCTGATCTTTGTTCACCTATTCTAGTCTGATGATCTTCTGTATAGCTTTTCCTGGGATATATTGTACCAGAGCTTTGAAGTGTCTGTCTGCTGTATGTATAGTCTTGCTTTCAGCACCATGAGTGAGGACAGAATATACTGCTTGATAGATAAACTCTAGGCTCTAGAAAACTCTAGGCTTCCACCATGAGATTATTCTGTGTTTCTGCCCTGGTGAACTAGAGCTTGCCAAGATATAAGAATTGATCCACATTCTCCAGAATAGCCATAGCAGTATCGGAGATGCCTCCAACACAGCCTAAAATGCTGGTATCAGTATCGATACCAGAATTTATGTCTAATAAGTTCTGTACCAATCTGATGTCTTCTTGCACATTTTTGGCAAATGTTCCCCCCACAATAGGCATGGGTGGGTTCAAGTTGTTAAGGCCGTCAAGATCTCGGCTCCCACCTGAGCATCTGACCATGAGGACGTGGCTTGGACTGCTCTTTGTCTATGCTGTCCCCCTCAAGCATATATACTGCCATGAGTGGCAGTAGCTAGAGACAGCATCGCTCTTGGGTTTCTCTCTACCACAGAAAGTAGGTGATCCCTGGGGAACGCACGCACGCATGCACGCACACACACACGCACACACACACACACACACACACACACACACACACACACACACACACACACACACACACACACACACACACACACACACACACACACACACACACACACACACACACACACATTTAGTTGGGATCTGGACAAGCCCCTTTCCATCTGATGTCATTCTCGTGGCAAGGACAGAGTCAGCTCCCACAGAACAGACACCCTGGCAGCAAATAGGCTGAGCACAGTGTACATTAAAACATATGCATGCATTGGTGTGTGTGGTTTGCACAAACACTCCACAGTGCAGGGAAGGTGCACTGTAATGCCAGCTGACAAAGATGCAGAGGAAAATGTCACCCAAATGATGACCCACAAATCAGAGGCCACAGTCACACGCAGTCACAGCCTAGAGACAACATTTAGCATCCTTCCTCAACCCACAAATGTTGATTAGCCAGTGGTGGATATTTAGCACCAGAGCCAGTCACCTTTGAGGAGCACTTTGTCACATATGTATTGATGATTCAAGGCCCAGGGATGGCATTTAGCATTAGTACTTAATGGTACTGGTCAGGTCAGGCTGATTGAGGAGAAGATTAAATGAAATGTTTTGAGGGGGGAACAAGAGTGAAAATCCTCAGAGGGGGAATATATCCTACCCTTGTGTTAATGCGTGACCTTTGCTGAGGAAAGATCTAGGGGTCTAAGTAGGAGCCCCTTCATCAATCTGAGACGTCCTCAGGGATCCCATTATGTCTCTGTAATTTTGTCTCCGACTGCATGGGAGAGGTCCTGCAGAGTGCAACAGCACAAATGCTCTTCTAATCTCGGCCAGCCAGGTGCAAGTACGTTTCCTGTCAAGAATATATTCCTCTTTTGTGTTTGTTTGTTTGTTTGTTTGTTTGTTTGCAAGGTCTACTGTGCAGGCATTGTTTTCCAGGAATCTCTATAATAATGTATCCAATATAGTCAAGGGATGGACTGTGGATATATATACGGTTCATAGTGGACATGGTTCATAACTGTACCCGCTCCACAATCACACCAACATACATACTACAAATGTAAGAGTCTGTAAATACAAGCCAAAAACAAACAAATCCTTTTTCACTCCAAGTTATTATGCAATGCAGTCTCTTACAGCGTCTTGAAGACACTGCAGTGGTTAGCTAGCCTGGCGTTGGCCGACACGTAGCGTGGAATCACTCACTCCTCCGATACGGGGAGGAAGCGAGAGTGAATCTGCCCGTTATCAGTATGGCCAAAGCCAGGCTATAGTGGTTAGCCAGGGAAACCAATTAAATTAGCAGCACAGATCAAGCATCTGTTTGATGTCACTGACGCTGTGTCATGGGTGCTGACATATGCAATTGTGTTGATCAGCTCTGGGTGCGCGTCTCTATAATGTGATGAATGTCACACTCCCCAAAACACAGAACACAAAATGAACGCTCTTTCCTAAAACTATAGACCATTAATGCCAATCATTTTCTCGGGCTGAGAAAGGCTGGAGAGGGCCAGCAGCGCATGCAACACAGACCCCACAGTCCAGCCCCCAGACAGTCCACCGCTAATAACCACAGCTAATCTTCTTTTCATGGTCTTCATTACGAGCTGTCAGAACATAAATTGAGAGTAAATTGCCATGTTTATTAACACAGTACTAAAACAGCAACCTTAACTGTTCTGCCCCTTCATGCAAATGTTAATGGTTAACAATGACCAGGAAAATAAATTAAAAATCTGTGTAAAATGATACTGCAGCACACGCATGCACACGCACGCACGCACGCACGCACGCACGCACGCACGCACGCACGCACGCACGCACGCACGCACGCACGCACGCACGCACGCACGCACGCACGCACGCACACACACACACACACACACACACACACACCCCCCTTCCTATACAGTACATACATACACACACACACACACACACACACACACACATGCACAGATCTTCACCGGCACCGCCACAATATAATATGCCTCCTCAAACATTATGTCCTCTGTTGATGTCCCCCATTGAGAACCTATTCAGACAGACACTTGCTTGCCACATATTTTCAGCTTGAGTAACGATGGTTTGGGCTATGCTCCACGGAGCACCACATTGACAGGGTTCTGAGTCCGAGACTTTCTGCGGCCTTTGCCATATAACACAGTAATTACTAGATCAAATCTGCTCAAATTGAGGCAACGCTGTTCTGTGATCCCTCCTATACTAATCAGCATGTTGAGGTATGGCTGTGGGACTATAAATTGCTGACTTAATTAAAACCAGGACCTCTCTGTCATCTAATTACAGGGAGAAAAGGTTATTGCTTCAATGCAATTTTCCAAATATGATTCCTTCACAGTTATTAAAGGCCCAGGCGTCCTTTATTGTTTCAGATTTTTCAATATGGAAATGGCCCCGGTGACAGACGTAATGACTCGGGGAAAACGCTTCATCTCGATAGCGGCCTGGCACGGCCATTTGTCTGAGATAAGTGGAGCGGACAGGAACGAGGAAATGTCATGGGAGGCATCCCATGATTGCCTCCACTTTACAGTTGTCATTAAACAGAGCAAAGGTTTCTTTTCTCCTGCGCGGCAGCAATGAGAAGTGTATTAATCTATCTAGAATGGTAGGGGCGGTGAGTTATTATAACTATGAAAATGCACACAGGAGGGAGGGAAATGTGGAGGGTAATCACAATGTGAGGGACTCCATATTGTCTGTTCAGTCAAACCAGGAGGGAGCCTAAACATCAACGAGATCAGTCATAGAAAAGAGGACGGCATACAGTCTCCGGCCTACACATGTGTCACGCGTGACGTTTCAGTCTGCGCCATTTTGAATTGTGGCTAAACGGTCAGTTGAAACCAATGGGAACCAGTGCAGAAGTCGTCAAAGTTTTTGGTCGTTAGTTTCATTAAACTGTTGTTTTATCCACTTTTCAGACTTTATATTTTGCTGACTACTTCGCGCCAAGCGTGTTAGCTTGGTATAAACAAAAGTTGGCGCCCCGAAATACCCGTATGTTCCTTTTCGTGGCTGGGGAACAAGGAAAAAGTCCGTTATGTTGCAGTTCTCGACACTACAATACTTGACCATAGTGTTGGTGTAGGATGATGAAAAAACAATAAAATGTAGGTTCCGTCTATGTCAGTGAGATGTAATGAGGCAGTCAAGATAACACTGGGTTTCTTTACCACAAAACAAAAAGATCTACAGCATCTATGAGTTCAGGAGGCATTACAACGTGGTGTGAGCTGGTATAGATCAAATTTACAAATCTACCGAGTTGCACAATGTCAGCCTGTTATTTGCAGGTTAAATGTTTGACTAATTACTTCAATATGACCAAAGTGATTAGGCTTTGTAAGACACATAATGGCTGAATCGACAAAAGTAGAAAAGGTGATTAAACATATACTGTCGTTGTAGTCACAATGGGACTATGGATCAAGTACCAGTAAAATGCAGTGCACCCTGATGGATGAGGTTACATTTCAAAACGAGTAAAAGTTAATTCACGCCGAAAAGACCACAAAATTAATTTCCCACTTACGGTCAATGAATCAGTACCAGATATCCGATCTTATTCTCATCAACTTCAACATAATTGTCACATCACAGGTTTACAGGTGTAAAGTGGGTGAAAATCATTGCAAGCATCGATTATTTACAGTTCCCAACTTAAGGAAGGGGAATAATTATAGAGATAGAAAGAACGTCAGATATGTAAAATATTTCTAATATGAGCAGAGTGAAATATATATACATATGGTGATTAATGATACAAAATTAGGCACTGGAATGGGGCAGGTGAAATAGCAAGCAGATATAATAACAGTCAGATACCTGTTAGCTATCCAATTTGAGCATTGTGGCACATAAGGCCTTATCCACTTTTCACGGTCAGCTCAGCTGCTGCAGTCCTCGCTTCAGACCATGATTTCCATCCTGCTTGGCATGAGAAAGAAATAAATTCTTTCTCATGCCTGCAGGTGGTTTTTAAATTGGTCTTCCTTTTCTTCCTTTTCCTTCTGGTGCCCACATGTGACATGTCAATGCTATATGTTGCAGTCGTTGTTGTGGTCCTGCCGTAATGTGTCCAATGATCATCTTCCATCTATGCAGCTTCACTTCCTCACTCAGCGGCTTCATCTCACCTCTTTCTAGCAGCTTTTCAGTAATGACGTGATCTTGCCTTATGGAACAAATAAACTGCCTTGTTGTCTCCTGTGTTCATTGTCTCCACCAGGCCGAAGGCATGGGGAGAGAGTATGTTTTGCACTCCATCCGTCCGTCCGTGTGTCCGTCCGTCTGTGGACAGCTAATCTCCGGCACAGTTGGCTTGATCGCAGCCATACTCTGCACACACACTCCCTTCATACCACAGCTGAACCTCTGCCCCAAGGTGTTCACATTGGCCTCTTGTAGCGCCACCAGGAGGCCACTTTGTGCAAACAATCTTTTGGACAGTACACCTACAGATTTTGTTCAAAGATCACGCAAATTGGTACGCAGTCTCTATAGAGCCATTCAACGAAACAGGTCCTTCAGATCTTTCAGACTCCATCCTGATTGGCTATAAAATTGGCTTTCAAAGTTCATGAACACATCGTGTGATTTCCGTAGAAATTGTGCACGCACATTCCCACTAGGCAGAGGAAGAAATGCCACTTGAACATTTTCAACTCAGCCTCAAGGTGGCGCTATAACTGGCCGATTAGTGTTTTTACCTCTAACTGCACGGATCTGTGTAAAACTTTGTATGCACACTCCCTAGAGGCCAAGGAAAAACCTTGGAAAAACCCCACCACACATCTAAAATGCACTTTTTGGCCAGAAAGGGATTTTTCTTCAACTTTAAAATTCTTGTCAATGAGATTTTCTCTTGGCAATATCGGTAGAGGGTGCAGTGGAGTAAAAATCCCTTTCTTTGAAAAAAAATCATTTTATACGTGTGGTGGGGTGTTCAGAGTGCGTCCAATAGCAGAAGCCGCCTTTGTATTGGTGAGTAGGTAAAACATTATTTATATTTACACTACAGACGAGAGGCTGGTCTGCATTTATGCGAGCACCAGAAGTTGACAGTCACATAGCTCTAAGTGCGACGGCATTAGAGCTATGGACCAGAGCTAAGTGCATGGACCCTTACGGGTCTGTAACTCTAACAATGGACCTATTAAATGCAAATTGGGGGTCCTTGCAAAGAAAAAGGTTGAGAATCACCGCTTCAACAACAATCGGTCTCAATCAACTATCGGTAGAGGGTGCAGTGGAGTAAAAATCCCTTTCTGGGAAGAAAAATCACTTTATACGTGTGGTGGGGTGTTCAGAGTGCGTCCAATAACAGAAGCCGCCTTTGTATTGGTGATTAGGTAAAACATTATTTATATTTACACTACAGACGAGAGGCTGGTCTGCATTTATGCGAGCACCAGAAGTCGACAGTCACATAGCTCTAAGTGCGACGGCATTAGAGCTATGGACCAGAGCTAAGTGCATGGACCCTTACGGGTCTGTAACTCTAACAATGGACCTATTAAATGCAAATTGGGGGTCCTTGCAAAGAAAAAGGTTGAGAATCACCACTTCAACAACAACAACAAAATGCCTGGGATGTATCAGAAGTTACGGTTTTAAATGATGGGCAAATAACAACAGGACATGGCAGGAAGAGGCTACTACAACAGGACTGTACAATCCAGGACACTAATGCCCTGTGTCTCCCAGCATAGGGTTTTCATAATCACATTAACCAAATGCCTTCTGCAGTGTGTGTAATCACATGGTTAACTGAACATCCCTGTAGCTGCGGCCCCCTCCCTCCCCTTCCCTTCCCTTTCCTCTGTGAAATATTCATGATGAAAGGCCCATCCACAATCCAGTTATTCTCTTAATGCCTAGAGTTGTTCATCCATGCTACTATTGTTTGGGATTAATTATACTATAATGTCCTGAGTACCTTTTCCCAAATATACATGTATACACTTCACAAAGTGGGACTATACTGATCCAAAGCGAACAAAATGTTAAATTCCATACCTGGATTTAAATTTGCCTACTTTACTTATGCTAAAGAAGAAGAAGGAAAAAAGAAAGAAAAAAAGTGATAATTGACAGATAAAGTATTTCAATTTGTGAGCTTGAAATTCAAGTTGATCATGTGATGCGTCTCAAAACTCAAATTAAACAAGCCTGCAATTTTAACATATCTCAAACTTTACCGTCAAACAAAAAATGTACAGTCAGTAATAATAAAGAGATTTGTGTCCCACTGGGAAAACATATTTATATTTCCTCATCTCCGCACAACACACTGATTCAAATTGACTGGGCAGGGCTAATTTAAATACATTAACTATTCATTAATTGAATAAAAAGGCCAGTTAGCCCCAGGGTCATTTTATAATCATAAACTGGGGTGTACAGTTTATGCAAAACAGCAAAGTGCCATGTGCTGGCTTATTATGCTAATGACAAAATGCATGTTTTTTCCCGGCCATCCAGGGTGATTAGGCATGACAGTGTTGCAAGTTGTTTCCAGGGTACAGACTCTCCAATGCTACTGCATGTTGAGATGAGGTATATCTGGATAATGGACTCTTATAGACCCTTCAGTTGAGATATGATTGCTCTTCTCTCACACTGCCTCTATCTCACACACAGCACTGTTCAAATTCTCTGTCTTTTGGCCTAATTATGTTGCGGTCTTGTCTTGGTCTCAAACAATGGTCTGACATTTCAAAATGTTTGAAACAAAATCACCTTCTATTTAAGCCTGCTTGCAAGTATATGCAATAAACAACAAAAAGAGAGTATAGGCAACTTACTGTGGGGATAATTCTGTGCTGTGGCTTAAAACATACAGTACAGTACATTCTCTGTCCTGGTGTGTTTTGTATTGCCTTTACAAACGTGTAATGCTATACAGCCTACAGTCTAAAGAGAATATTCATTAGCAGTTTATCCTACCATCATGACGCCATGAGGCCATTTTGAGGGCACGCATCCGCCTGGGTGACAGCAGACTGCTGGGCGAGCGCTGGCACTTTGGCATGGGGGGTCAGGTCGACAACATATGTAATGAATTCTGAAATTAAATTAATTAAATCCATATATGGAGCGTGTAGTGTACAGGGTTTGATGAGGTCATATGCAATGTCAGAACAGGTTTGTGTTTACACAAACACTCATAATTGTCAATTTTTGTGTTAGGACAACATATTTGGGTTCACACACACTAAGGGAAGTTGTATTTATACAAGCAGTTTCGGGAGAAGAGACCTCCTTCTGCTTGACCTTAACCACTCCTCCCTCATTATCAACAACTCCTCCCTCCTTATCAAACTCACCTGCCTTACATTATCACCCGGCCAATCCCTGGTGCAAACACCACAGTATAAATACACCTGCGATCTCAAAACCAAGTTGTTTGTTCTGCTCCACGACAGACCAAACATGGGTTGTGAGTACTGCACTTGTAGATCGGCTATTTTCACTATTCTTCAAAATCGCCATCCTCCTCCACCCCAACCTCCTCCTTCCGCCTCTATTCTCTAGGAATCCAGGGTGGGCAGTGACGGAGCAGAGACGACCAACAGCTCATTCCGAGTAGAGCAGAGATGAGCATCAGCTCCAGAGACTATACGCCCCCACCCTGAGTCTCGCCCTACCTTTGGTTCCTCACTCCACTCCATGCATTCATCTCATTCTGTTTCAATAAACTGTTAATCTTGAGCGAAGGTGTGGTCTCTTACTAGTGAAAAGCTGGACATAGGAAAGATGTCATGATAAGACATTAGGAGAGCTGAATCAAGATCAAATCAAGATTTGGCCTTTATCTCTTGGACAGCAGGTCACTAAAATTGATTTTTCCCGGCATACCTTGGATCATGACACAACTCCCCATAGAGTATAGGCCATGTCATGCCCAATGTCTGCCATTTAGCATTTTCTTCAAAACTATGATTTTTTTTTACTCCTACTCCTACAGATCTATCCAACACTCACATTGTTCCACATTTTCTCTGGAGTCATTCATCACATACAGATTTGTGATGGCTTGCAAAGTTTGCAGGTGTTTATGTCCCCATACTAATAATTCAAGAGCACTTTAGGCAATTGGATATTCTAGCTTGATATTTTACTTTTTGATCGACCTTTGAGATAACTTTTAGTGCTAGATAGTTTATTGTCTAATTTGCAGCCTACCGGTATGTAAGTAACTTCTATAGGCTGTATAACTCTGTAGTTTATTAGGATATCAGGAATCAACGTTTCGACCCCTCTGGGTCTTCATCAGGAATGGATATACAACAAAGTAGGAGTTTCGTTGCTGTCGGGAGGAAACCTCATAACTCCATTTTGAGGTTTTTGAATAAATCAGTGCTATTGAACACCCTTTACGTCTGTGTGTTGTTTTGAAAATATTGAACAAATGGAAAGTAGTAAAAAGTGCTTTGGACAAAACCTCTTAACTCCGTTGGATCTGCTAAAACAACTAACTCCACCACCTCCCCCTCTCATGGAAGTAATTGAAAATATATAAAGTCACAACTTTGATGAGGCAGTATTGCTTTGTTTTAAAAATATAGGCCTGGGCCATGGCTCAGTGGTCCAGGTTCCACTCCCGATCCCAACGCCCCCCCCCCCCCCCCCCCCATCTCACTCCCCATTTCCTGTCCGCCTACTGTCTGTCCCTCATTTCCTGAAAAATGAACATTTTGGAGTTATGAGGTTTCCTCCCGGCAGCAGAGCTATACAGGTTGACAAGCTGTCTTTGCAATGAAGGTAATCAGAGTAGTCAAATGACCCCCCTCCCCCCACATCTACTGACAAATAAGATAACATACAACGTTTGTAGAGCATAGTCAAGTATCCAGTCCAGGGTGGGCTGAAACAATGGTGCAGGAAAATAAATAATTAACTGCGAACCAATAAATATCAGAATAGCAAAGAAACAACTAAGCCTACAAATGATAACCATCAAATCAATAATACAGATAAGGTACAGCAATTGCAGTACAGATTAAAGGACATGGCATAAGGACAAAACTGCATAAACCTTTTGTCCAAACCTCACACACCATGTTCCACATTATCTCTGGAGTCACATGCATCATACAGATTTGTGATATTCCATATTGCTTGGCTTGTACAGTTTGTGGGAGGGATCTATTTTGCAATAAATGCCAAAAATCATCAGATGAATCCCACATTTTAATCACATATATTGAGGTGCTTCTGCACAGCAAAACCGGGCAAAGGAAAACCTTGCAACTAAATTGTGTTATGGAACATAACCTACTGTGAAGCTGTTCACATAAAGTTTACCTACTGCTACTACAGGAAAAACATGCACATGTACATAATGTTACTATTTTATTTTCTACTCTTTTAAATGCTCTTTCATGAACTCTTATTCTATCCCTTTGTTTACTGTGCTTGCTTGCTTGTTTTGTTGTTTTGAATATATGCTATATATATGCTGCTGCATTGTCTGTAAGGAAGCCAAACAAAAAAAAAATTTTACTCTCATGTAGGCTACCTGTACACAAGACGTAATAATAAAGTACAACTTTGAACAACAGCAATTTCACATATCTATTAGAGGGCACCAAACATGTGCTACAGAATTCACCATATTAGTCTAGGCTCGGCCGGGAGGCGAACCCAGGACCTATAAATGGCGCGAACATTACCAATCGGCTGCAACGCAGCAGTGCATAGCCTACAGTCGCCCCTGCACCTGCAACAACCAGGAGCTATAGGCTCGACTGACTGGAGGGACCTCCACAACCAGGCAGGTAACGTGCTGTCGACTATACCCGGAATAGGTCTGTAACGCAGTGGAACGACAGAGGAACCTATTCACACCGCTGCCACCAATGTGGCCTCGGCCTGGGAGGCGAACCCGGGACCTATGTATCCCAAAAGGCATATACCAGTCGGCTAAAGTCAATATCAGTCACTATCATCACTTATCAGTCAATCATTGGAATACGCTCAGGCCTCCAACTGAGTTGGTCTTTATCTCAACGAGACGAAAACTGAATACGTAAATATATGCAAATCCAACAATAACCACATTATAAAAACACTTAACAACACTCCTCTGAAACGGGTTGATGACTACAAGTATTTGGGTTCATATATATCTTCTTCCCAAAAGGACTTTCAAACTAGGAAGGGTATGGCCTGGTCAGCCTGCAATGTCATGCATATAGGATCTGGTCATCCCAGCTTAGTAAGATGTTAAAAGTAAAAAATATATACAACCGTTGAGCCGATTCTACTCTATGGCTACGAGATATGGACACTTTCAAATAAACTAGAGAAACGGTTGGATGGCATATACACCCGCCTTCTAATGAGAGCGCAAAATCTGTCTTGGAAGAGCCACCCATCGACTAATATAATATACGGCAACCTTCCCCGTGTTTCTTCTTCACTAGTCCAATTCAGGATAACACTGTTTGCCGGCCACTGCTACAGAGCTGACAATGAGGTTATATCTTCCCTTCTTCTCTGGAGTCCTGCCTCAAAGTAGACCAGAGGTAGAAAACTGTCGTTCACTGGGTTCACTGGGACACAATGTATCAGTAAGCAGGAACTGGGGGTGGCAATGAAGGACCGGGAAGTCTGGCGTGGCATTGTGAAATCCATGATCTCGACTGCGGTTGAAAAATGATGATGATAGATCTCCATATGTGGAGCTGACCTGTTCTGACATTCCATGTGTTGATCTGACCTCCTCAAACCCTGTACATTCAATACACTGCCATCCTTAGATCTCCATATATGGAGCTGACCTGTTCTGACATTCCTTATGTTGATCTGACCTCATCAAACCCAAGACACGCTCCATATAAGGCCAGTACATAATTCATTCCATTTGTTGATCTGACCCCCCATCATGCCAATTAAGCGCCAGCAGTCTGCCGTCACCCAGGCCGGCAGGCAGATGCGTGCCCTCAGGGCGTCTTACTGGTATTAGTGTGAAATGGCCTGGGCATAGTTGAAATTAAACATCCAGTGCATAATTGATTTCAGATCTTGAATGAGCATCATTTCATTCAGATGTGTAGTGTTTTATGATAGATATAGATTATGCAGAGGCCTTCTGTGTTGGTTATGGACAACCGTGGGTCCGACCGACTCGACACCGGGCACTGCACTCCCTGTGATGGTCATGGTGGTGGTGGGGCTAACAGTTCTCTAGTTACGTGGATTACAGACGTACGTACAGACGTACACAGAGACTAGATTATTATTATTCTTACATGTCAGAATCGATAAAATACATCTACGAGAGTAAATCTTACTCTCGTAGTGTCAGTGTGCATTTTGTGCACAGTCACAATATTTCATTTTCGCAGGCATCATCTCCCTGACTGGCACTGCTCCAGCCTGCAGCATGCACTGTCTGCAACCATAGTCTGCAACTCATCTTGCAACGTGGCGCCGGAGGTCCTCTCGTGTGTTACCGACAGCGGATGGACCAATGTCATAGGTACTCTCAACAAAAGAGGCGGGGGTTGTCTGAAATCAGCAATGTGATTGGCTCTGCGTGAGGGGGCAGCGTGACCACGTATTACGTGGTTGCGTAATATTCTCAGCAAACCCCACACGCAATATTGCCGAAAACCCGCTGCAGTGTAGTTGACAAGTTGTTCTTCAGTGTTGTAGGCTAACTACCGTAAATGCTCACATACAGTGCTGAGCTTTTGCTGCTGGATGCTCTGCCGGTGTTGCACTCCTTTGGTAAAGGCAGAGATAGACATTAGTGTGGAGGAGGGACCCACGGTCGAACTACCTGCACTTTTGCAGTTTACAGATTCTGTGTGTTCCATAGTAGTAGTGCCATCATCAAGCTCAGAAACAGCTGACTTGACCTCAGGCAAACCCAACCTTTATTTCTACTCTGATGATGATGGATGTGTGTAGTAGGTACGTGGTGTGCGCTCTGCTTCTTTGTGCCGTTATTGCCGTAACACTAGTGCACGGTAAGCCAACGTTAAGAAAGGAAAGGGTCCACCATATCCCCGATCCAGAAGTGAGCAGGCAGCAGCAGCAACCCCACGAAGACAATAGGAGCTACCAGTACGACCATGAGGCCTTTCTGGGCAAAGATGATTCCAAGACATTCGATCAGCTCACCCCCGAGGAGAGCAAGGACAGGCTTGGGTAAGGAATTGGCTCAGATTATAAAGCTCTCATCTGGATCAGAGAATTCTTCATGCTGTTGTATGATCGTTTTGGACCAGAGAATATTCTCTGTCTGCATGCAAGGAATTATAAATGCCAGACATTTCAAAGTCAAGACATTCAAAGCCAATTAGGGCTATATTGGGCCGAGGACATGTGTGTAGTTAATGTTTCTTTCTGTAAAACTGCTGCGTGTAGGCCTAGTTATCTAGATTCGGTCCATTAACATTTCAACAAGTGGTACTAACTTGAGAAACATTGCGTGTTAGAAAATCTTAATGAAATAACGGAGCATTATCTATCATGCCTAAAGGAAGTAAGAGTCGTCGGTGATATTCGCACACATTCCAATGGTTATAATTGCCTAATGCCTAGGCTAGCTCTTAATTATAGATGGCACATTAACATTTTGAATGGTGTCAAAGTTGCAGTCAAGTCAAAGCATATATACAGCTGCAGTGCTAGCTATCATCACATACTGTAATGTATTGTACGGGTCCACTGTCTGTCTGTACATGGAAACTTGTGAAGTAGCTCAGCTACAGCTCTGGTCCATAGCCTTACTGCTTTGATTTTGCCATGCAGGGCAGAATCAAAGCAGTAAGGCTATGGACCAGAGCTACTCGGCTACCATGTTGGCTACTACAACTCTGAGAACACTTGGCATCATGCAACACACGAGTTCAGTTGGCTGAATGGGCGTAGTCCGTGTTGTGTTGGCGCTTTACTTGCCACAGAATTCCCTTTCCTGTCATGATCCATAAGAGGGAGGATCTATTCTAAGTATGTATGCAACATCACAACGTGGCAACTGAGAGAGAGCATACACTTGTGCCCACTTCACAATTACAGGTGCTCTCTCACTGCTGGCTGGGTGTCATAATATATTATACGCCATGACATCTGTATTTGGATTATATCTATCTGTATTTAAATAAATTATAATTTAATGTTGCTGCATGTGCATTCTCTTTACCTCACACAGTAAGATCGTGGACCGGATAGACGGTGATGCCGACGGTCACATCACCGCCATTGAACTGAAGGCTTGGATAAAAAGGGTTCAGAAGCGTTATGTATATGAGAATGTAGCCAAGGTGTGGACCGATTATGACCTGAACAAAGACAACCACATCTCGTGGGATGAGTACAAGCAAGCCACCTATGGCTACTACCTTTGTAAGAATCAAGTTCTCTATTCAGATTTGGGCAACACATTTTGAGTTTACTATTAGTGTTCTGGGATCACTGATTTTTCTTTCCATCTTGGCAGCCAATCCAGATGAGTTTGACGATGCGACCGACCAGTTCAGCTTCAAGAAGATGCTCCCTCGCGACGAGCGGCGTTTCAAGACGGCAGATCTGAACAGGGATCTGTTTGCCGACAGAGAGGAGTTCACAGCATTCCTCCACCCTGAGGAGTTTGACCACATGAAAGATATCGTGATTTTGGTACGTCCTCTCCACACTGCCATAGGAACATGATGTGTGATTAGACAGTTAAACCAGAGGGTGCATATCAGACTGGAATACAAAACAACTCGCCCCTTTACCAACTCGCCCCGGGTGTACAGCTGGCGGAACAGCGCGGCCTGGTATTCATAAAGTAATCTAAGTAAATGATGCTTAAACGGTTACCCTAACCTATTATTATATGTTATTCCTAACCTTAACCTCAGTAAAACTATGCCTAAACCTAACCCTATTCCTAAACTTAACCCCAGTAAAACTATGCCTAACCCTAAGGGGAGGGGGGGAGAGAGTGGAGTTGCACCACTCAGTTCACACGGGTGTGATTTTTGTACTTCGCCCAGCAGATATGGGAGTTTTTTGTCATTAGTCATGTTTTCAAAATCTCTGTGGGTGATTGTAATCTGTGTGAAGTATGTGTCTCTGATGGCACTACATGGTTCTCTTTACTTATGTGACTATTTACACTGTCGTTTGTTTACCAGGGTTCATGCTTACTCTTATCTCGCTCTGGATAAGAGCATCTGCTGAATGCCTAAAATGTAGAAGTATGATCCAATCAGTTCGCTTGCCTTTTCTATTCAATTTGTTCAGGTTGAGGGCTCCTCAACCATTTTGATACATTTGCTACATTTGGATATAACTTCATAATGAAGAATCTTTAACTCTGCCTGCAAATTACTATCTAGTGGGATAGTCTGACTATTCCACTTAAGACTTCAATTTCGTGTTGCAAGTAATGCACTGTCTCTGGGTCCATAAAAAAATGATGACCCATTTGACAGAGTTAATTATTAATTAGTTCTTTTTTAGTGTTTTAGTGTTACCAAAGTCATGCTCAAGTAGTGGTATCTTCAGTGATTAATTGTGATGTCTCAGTCTGACTAAAACAAATGTAGTCTTTACCAATATAATAGACAAAATGTCTAAAATGTTCCAAGACAGTTAGTTCGGCTGCTATTGTTTTTTTAACACAGTTTCATGGTTAACCACATGAACAATCCTTTAAGCTATAAATCAATTAAATTCCACTTAATCTGATGGCTCAAAAGTCCAGTGGTATGAAGACTCATAGCTATACTGCCTGGAGGCTCCTGGAGCCCAGAGTTTCTATTTCATTACTGTCATTGAAGGTTACACTGCTGTTGACCCTTGCATCCACATTTTATGATATCAATACTTCCTATTTGTGTGCAGGAAACCCTGGAGGATATTGATAAGAATGGTGATGGACATGTGGACGAGGATGAGTATATTGGTAAGTCGTTCATCTGTAAGGCTCATCTACATTTAATAACTACAACAAAATCCAGAGTGTTCATTTGATTTTGAGGGCTCTAGTTTGTGGGAGGTATACCTGGCACAATAGGCCTTTCGGTAAGCGCCACCCTCCTCCCGCCCCTCCCCCGGTACTGTTGCTAAGTAGGACACTCTTGCTGCTCCTACACTGAGGACCGTTTTTCTGAAGAGGAATAGAAGTATTAACATCAAGAACATCCATACTATAATAACGCCATGGTGAAACGTTGCTGATGAGCATCTTGCAACAGTGCTTCATAGGTACCCAGAACATTTGGGGCATTTTCTTTCGAACTGCTCGAAAATAATAATTATCTGTGATACAATACTGTGAATATCACTGTCTTATCCGAGGCTAATGCTAACAGTCAGAGACAAACTGTTTCACTCATTCACCCTCCCTGCTACTAAATCATACTATTACCGTCAACTTTTACTAAACAATGGTTAAATCAGTCGTCCAAGCACACCTACAGCACTGTAGGTGTGCTTTGTAGCAGAAAATCAGAAAATCATCAATTTTATTTGGCACATCACTTTCAGCTGTAAACTAGTGACCGCCGCCTCCTCCACCTCCACATTGTAAACACTGACATGTGCATGTGCGCACACACGGGAAAACTAATAAAAGAAAATGCCCCAAACATTCTGGGTACCTATGAAGCACTGTTACAGGACGCCCAACAGCAACGTTTCACCATGGCATTATTATAGTATGGATGTTCTTGATGTTAATACTTTTATTCCTCTTCAGTAACACAGTCCTCAGTGTAGGAGCAGTGTCCTACTTAGCAACAGTAACGGGAGGGGGCTTACCGAAAGGTCTATTGGCCTATAACAACAGTGCAGTGTTAAGTTCCACAAGCCACATTCAAGACAGATTCAGCTCAAACAAGGGGTTAAATTAATTTCGCTCCTATGTCACTAAAATGTGGAACGCCCTACAAACAGCCGTTATGAAATGCGAATCCCTAAAGACTCCTTCAAAACCGCTCTCAATGAGAACTTGCAGGTGTCTGCAATTTGAAACTGGCCCCTGTAAAAAAAAATCCCCCCACCTCTTTATTTTTATACCGTACAGTGTATATTTGTATGTCTTTTAATAAAATGAATGACCTTTACAAGTCTTAGGGCTTTATCCTCTTAGCGGATTTTGTATTGACCTGTACTTTCCTTGAACTGTACCCATTCTGCAAACTGTTAAACTGTATGGCAAAGTCAATCAAACAATCAAACAGGACAGGTGCTTAAAGATGGGGTGCCGTGATTAGTTTCCACCCTAAAACATGATCATCAGGTATTATTGTATACGGAGGAAGAATTTTTTCATTAAAGTGTACATTATTTGTTAAAATGTTGTTTTTATGTGGACACTTCCACCAGTTCATTAAGTATGCCTGGTTTGCCTCGTGGGTAGTGATGGGTGTTGATTCACCTGAACTGAAGCCGCACCCACAGCTGTATGATAAAGGTGGAGGGGTTAGGGGAGGAGATGATATTGTGATGTCACTATATCACTGTTTTTTTTTTCTTTCATTGGCACGTTTGACTGTCAAGGTTTCAGGAAGAAACCCTAAATACAAAAGGAAGACATTATTGCACATAAAACAACCACACCAAGTGGTCTAATGAAGTACTGTCACCTCATAAACGCGTGAAAAACTGGAAAAAATACAAAAATAAGTATTGTGAGGCAAACGTACAACAACCCTCACTGTAGTTCCCTGGTTTTTCAGCACCCCCCCCCCCCCCCCCCAACATCCCAGAGGAATAGATTCTGCCCTGTGTTCTTTAGTGTCCTAATTACAGAATCAAAGCCGTGCTTGTTGGAAGCTCTGGGAAACTTCTGTGAGCCTGCACGTGACATAAACCCACTCACTCCATTCCCCAGTCCAGATAGAGTGGTGCTGCATGGTTGTGTCTTTTCAGACCCACAGAACTTTGTTTAATCTCTTTCTGGTGCGTCTGGTCATCTCTACTCTGCATCCCCTGATTACAAGACATAAGCAGTGATCATCACGGCTGTACGCATGCCTGGCTTTTTGTGTGCCACATGCTGAATAGTTATGTCTATTGGGTCTCTTCCAAGGTTATGGCTTAGAATGTTTCATTCTTTTTTGGTAGTGTTTTAATGCAGGTTTTCAAGTTTTTTATTTTTTGAAAAGGTTTATTTATTTATTGCACAATGTAACCCTGCTTCCTCCAATGTTATATTCCTCTGTGGTTTCAGCTGACATGTTCTCCCACGAGGACGGCGGTCCAGAGCCAGATTGGGTCAAGACTGAGAGGGACCAGTTCTCAGACTTCCGGGACTTGAACAAGGACGGGAAGATGGATCAAGAGGAGATCCGCCAGTGGATTCTACCTCAGGACTACGACCATGCCCAGGCCGAGGCCAGACATCTAGTGTACGAGTCGGACCAGGACAAGGTACAAATATGTCTGTTTTCATGGACTTATGGCGTCTTTTATATATGAATAATACTGTAACTATAATAATAATAATAAAACTTTATTTGTATAGCACTATTAGTACCTTTCATGACATGAAATGCAGCTCAAAGTGCTTTACAGAACAATGGAGAATAAAAGAAAAGCAAGGAAACGACAAAAAACAAGCAGTAATGCAATACAGTGAGGACATGAATAACAAAAAATTAAAATAAAATAAAAGATAAATTAAAAGCAATGTTGTAGAAGTGGGTCTTGAGCTGAGCTTTAAAAATGTCTACAGAAGCTGCCTGACGAAGGTACAGTGGGAGCTTGTTCCATGCCGACGGCCCGTAGAAGCAAAAAGCTGCTTCCCCGTATTTCTTAGTTGCCATTTTTTTAGGCAAAGCGAGCAGGCCAGCAGTGGAAGACCTTAGGGGGCGGTTTGGGACATATTTAGGCAGGCAGTCATGTAGGTAGGAAGGTGCGAGACCATTGAGAGCTTTATAGACAAGTAAAAGAATTTTAAAATCAATCCTAAAAACAACCGTAAGCCTGTGCAGTGATGCCAAAACTGGAGTAATATGTTCTCTCATCTTAGTTCTAGTTAAAACTCTGGCTGCTGCATTTTGGACAAGTTGTAATCTGTCAGTTGTTTTCTTAGGCAGTCCTGAAAAAAGTGAATTGCAGTAATCAAGCCGAGAAAAAACAAAGGCGTGGATTAGCGTTTTTGCATCGTCCAAGGACACATAGGCTCTGATTCGTGCAATATTTCTAAGGTGAAAAAAGGCAATCTTGGTAACATGATTAATGTGTGAATTAAAATTCAATTCAGAATCAATAATAACCCCCAGGTTCTTTACTGTACTGTTACTTTCTACAGTCAGGTTGCCAAGTCTGCTTAATTTTGATTCTTTCTGTTCACTAGAACCGATTATGAGAACTTCTGTCTTATCCTCATTTAGCTTGAGGAAGTTCTCACTCATCCAACATTTGATGCTAGACAGACGGGTAACCACAGAAAGATATACCGGTAGTTGGGTATCATCAGCATAGAAATGAAAATTGACTCCGTGATTGGCAATGAGTTCGCCCAATGGCAGTATGTACAAGGAGAAAAGCAGAGGGCCAAGAATCGAGCCCTGTGGAATACCAGAACTGATGTCGTGTTTGTCTGAGTCAAACTCGGCTAGATTGACAAAGTAACTTCTATTTGATAGGTAGGAGGAAAACCAGGACAGGGCCGTACCAGACAGGCCTATCCAGTGCTCCAGACGCTGTATTAAAATTGAATGATCAATCGTGTCAAATGCAGCCGTTAGATCTAGAAGTAAGAGAACGGATACATGTTTCTTGTCAGCAGACACCCTAAGATCATTCATTACTTTTACAAGTGCTGTTTCTGTACTGTGACCTTTCCTAAAGCCAGATTGGAATTTGTTGTGCACATTATTGTTCTGTAGAAACACATCCAATTGATGAAAGATGCATTTTTCTAAAACCTTGCCCAGAAAGGGTAGATTTGTAATGGGTCGATAGTTACCCAAAACAGAGGGATCAAGATTGTGTTTCTTGAGAAGGGGCTTAACTACAGCAGTCTTCATTGAGTCTGGGAAGACGCCTGATTGTAGCGAGCCGTTTACAATTTTTAGGATATCTCCAATCACACTGTCTAAGACCTCTTTGAGAAAGGTGGTGGGAATTGTATCCAATGAACAGGAGGATGATGTCATCTGTGATATGGTTTTGCGGAGTTCGTCTTCATCAATTGCGCAGAATGATAATAGGCTCCCCCTGGAGAGATCTACCCTGGGACCATTAGCTGCTGTTTGAAGGTTTGCGCTAGCAGCAGCACCATTCATAATATCAGCTCTAATGTTAAAAATGTTGTTGTCAAAAAAGCATGCAAACTCATTACACTTAGCTTTAGAGGCCGGGAATGACTGCTTGTAGGACTGGGGGGGGTTTAAAAGTCGTTCAATGGTAGAGAATAGGACTCTGGCATTCTTCTTGTTCTCATTAATAATGCCAGAAAAATATGCCTGCCTTGCTAGACGCAAGGCTTTGTTATAGGCGACTGTTGACTTTTTAAGAATCTCTAGGTGGATGGTGAGTTTGTTTTTTCTCCAAGCTTGTGTCCTGGATGTCCCGAACACGTTTTTCTATCAGATTCCGATCATTTTATTTTGAGTATCTGCCGATTTTCTTCCCCCCCTGATCTGATGTATAGAATACTCTTATGCCATATCACAATAGTACAATATCCAGTCTAATATCATGATATTGATACTAGGGATGTCCTGATCATGTTTTTTAGCTCCGAATCTGATCATTGAAAATGACGTGATTACGACAACCCTAGCATTAACCCATTAATACAATCAGATAGGACTTTTCTGTTTGGATGAATGGACTGTCAATGGGAAGTTGCACCTACTGTAGTTAGCACCTTGTTGGAAAAATGGCCGCGGTCTGAATATCGTCAATATAGAGCTATTTAACCCTTAAAAAAATGTGTCTCTGTCTTCTCAAGTTTACTGATCCAGTGCTGTGTGTCTGTCTGTCTTTTCAGGATCAGATGCTTACCAAGCAAGAGATCTTGGAGAACTGGAACATGTTTGTGGGAAGTCAGGCTACCAACTATGGAGAGGACCTTACCAGGAACCACGATGAGCTCTGAGCTTGCAACAAGTGTGTGTGGTGTGTATGCGTGAGAGATGAGGGTTATTAAAAAAAAGCTGCGTCTCCAAAGACAAAATCCCAGACTCTTCTGGCCCCCTGCCACCACTGCAAACGCCTCTTAATCCATTCCGTCCTTTCCTCAATGTAGTTGGACAGAGAAGCTTGGAGAAAAAGATACCTTGTAACTGACACCAGGAGGGAGGAGGACTGGTCTTACCACTGACACTAAGGTTCCATCTTAGGATATATACTGTATATTTGCCTGGTTCTGTTTCTGACATTCAGGAATAAAACCAGACTCAGAGGAGTTGTTTTAAAGACCATCGATGGTGCCTTCCAGCCATATTGCTGGGCTTAGCTGCCTCATAGATATGTGTAGAAGATAGTTGAACCTTATATATATATTATTACAAGCAAGAATGTAAGGTTGATGGGCAGCAGGAACATGTCTTTTTTTTTATGGTGAAGCTAAATGTGAAAGCACAGCTCGGAACACTTTGTGATTGATTTATTTATTTAGTGAGTCTGGGAGTGATACAGTCGTCAAATGAAGACTGGTAAAATGCAAACATTAGAAATGCTGCCTTTCATCTAATATATTGTCTTCATTAAATGTTTGTACTGCAGACACAAATTGTGTTTTTTTTTGTTTACACTTTCCTGCCAAATCTTTTCATGTTGAGATACTCCTGGTTAAATGTTTTAAGAACTGTTACAAATGTGTCTGGTTCTGCACGTATTGATCCTTCAGTATAGCCTGATTATCGCCTTATTTTTTTGGTTTAGGTTTTTGTGTATTTATTGGTAGACTTTCGATGTTAATTTGTTGTTGAGCCTTTTTACTGTTTTACAATTGGGTTTTGCCCTCCTGTACCCATCTAAATGATCTAAGGGATGAATGAGCTTTGGAAGTGGAATATTGGCTTAAATTACAAAAACTTGTACTTGTCATTGTATTTACAGTTAGTTTACATTTGAATATTGAAACACAATTTTGAAATTACACTTGTGTGTGTCTTTCATTTTAAATGCCTGGCATTTTTACTTTGCTCTTAAACTATCATCTCTGTGAAATTACAGGGAATCCCACAAAAGTTTTTTGAGATATTTTCCAACTGTACTCAAGCAATGAACTTCTATATATCTCTGCAGGTACACTACTAAGCAGACGCCTATTTTACATGAATTAACATGCATATATGCAGTATTTCCTTAGTTTTGCAAACATGTATTGCAAATCCTGCATTTATTTCTCACTTCTCAGCTTGTTTCAGAGATGTGTTCCACATATGCTCTCCCTCTGTCTATACAGTACATGGGAACTAGACTAGTCTTCATTCACGGGGACAGAATCCCAGTGATTCAATTTCAAACTAAGAGCCCATACTTTTGCACTTTTACGCCCATCAAATTTAGCCCGTATCTCTCTGTTCCTTACTCTTCCAAATTCTCACTGTTTTTTTTCTCACTCTCATGACCTCACTTGCCATTTGGTTCCATTTTGAATCATGAGCTTAACTGAACAAGTCCTAACTTGTGCTGTGTCTACATGTGTGTACTGTACACAAATGTGTGCTTCCATAAAGCTGCAGATCATGCAGACAAGGGCATAGAAAAGCCAACTGCCAGACTGTTGATTGGGGATACCCTGATGTTTGTAGATTTGTCTATTTAAGATTTTGACTCGATTAGCATTAACAACTACGGAATATGGGGACACTGTTAACACTGTTTAGTGACTAATTGCGGCACGGACACATACACACAATAGAGATGGGGTTTAGCTGACTTGCTGTTGCTCCTGGCTGTTGCAGTAAAACACTCATGTAACTGAGAAAGCGTCCTAGCCAGTCATCCTGTCCCCTCGGCCTGCTCATGTGGAACATGTGGATATATGTGTGCCAGTTAGCAAGACAAGTCAAGCGGGACCAACACGATAAAGCTCATTAGGAACAAGGGACAGTGGATGTATGTGTGTGTGTGTGTGTGTGTGGGCTGTGATGATGTTTGTAATGTAGGACCTTCTTCAAGCAGTTCAACATGGCTAGTAGGTCACATCTACTCTCAGTCAAGGACTATGTTATGGAAGGCAGAAATGTCCATAGGGCTGTTCACTGAATAGGTTTGGTGCTGAAAAGGAATTCTTGCTATTTCTTTTCATAATGAGCAAGGCTGGCTGACACGCAATCCATACAGGATTACAGAAACGAGTAAACAATTTGCGGGCCCCACTTGCATGGTGTCATACATGAATAGAGTTTCCCTTACACATTCATCTTTGCATGTCTGGTTAAAAAAAGCCCCGATGCTGAGGAAATGTCCAAGTAGAGGTGTTGTCTGCAGATGTATTTGAAGTTCTGGTTCCTCTTGGGTCCTGACAAAAGCTATTAGTCTTTCTAATGCTCCATTGCTTTGTGTAATCATTGGGGTCAATCCAGACTTATACATTTGACTAATTTGGATTTATAAAATACAAAAGTAGCTCAATATGCTTTCCCACGCAACATTAATTGTGTCATGTGTCAGGGTGCATCTGTGTGTACAGCTGTGGGCGTAGGTGGATGTGTATTAGAAGTGTACAAAAAATGTGAAAGGAAACCAAATGTATCCATTTGCATGATGTACATTGTACAACACAGACACACGCACCACTCCTTTCCGTGGCCTGCCTTGCGGTCATGTTTAACAGTGCTGCCCCTCCTGTTCATGAGAAGTTCCTTGAGTGTGACTGTGTGTGTGTGTGTGTGTGTGTGTGTGTGTGTACAGTAATGCCTTCAGACGGCTTTCATATGAGTGTCTATGCACATCAACCAATCTCCACTGATAATAATGAGCCCGCTGGGTGAGAATAGGGGGGGGGGGGGGGGTCATCAAATCTAGCATATTAATGTCCAAGACCATCAGTTCCCCATACAGTACATTACTCACTTAGTCTTGTCCACTTAAGCAGTGGTGGTGAGCAACTGAACATCTCAATTTATTTTAATGAAATAAAATATTCAGAAGGAAGTAGTAAGTACCATGCTAGTAATTAACAGACATGACTAGGGCCTAGTAATAAATATATATGCTGCAGAGGCTTATTTGTTTTTGTGATTAAAATGCAATATTGTTTAAAAAAATGTATCTCACTTGTGTGAGTCCAAATACCGGTAACTATTTTTAGCCCTGCTATAGTATAGGCCTATGGGAATTTAAGAATGGATTAGCCATCTGTCCAAGAGTTTGGTCCAGAACACGATACTACTGGTTGGATTGTCATGGAATTGGCTGAATCATACCAAAGATTGTCTATAGCCGTAGCCTATACGAAGATGTCCGAACTTCATTGGAGCCACTATGAGGCGCAATCGACAACAAATATGGCATGCACAGACATAGAGGGGCAGGTGCTCAAGTGAAAAAAGTGCAGAACCGGCCGGTTGCCTTAATAGTTAGCTATAGCTCTAATGCGTTGCATTTAGACGCATTAGACTAGAGCTATGGATCAGAGCTACTTAATAGCGTGAGATTTATAGATTTTGGGGCATAAATAATATTAGAAGCTTTTTATCAAGAATTGATCAATGTCACCATGGTCCACATACTGTACAGTGTATCTTTTTTTCAAAAGGCCACATTGTTGTCCAGAGGGCAAAGGGCAGCACCACCACCTAGTGTCTATCTGTGCACCTACAAATGCAGGTCTCCAATTAAGTAGCCAAAGGTCGCTTATAAGCAGACATGGCAACGGAGCACACACACAAGGAGCCCCAGTAGCCTACCTTCCCACCGAAACAGGTCATTATAGAGCGGCGCAGTCCCTCCCCCTTTCAGAACAACGAACGGCCCAGGAAATGAAATGCAATGCATTCTGACCATAGGATTTTCTTTAAGTATTTATTTAAAGACGGTTACGCCGCGGACAAAGCCACCTCGGATCGTGACAAATCATGACAATGAACACAATATTTTGGGCCGATCAAATCATTAGAAAGAAGAAAATAAAGGCAGGAGACATTAGACAACACTATATTTGTTTTGTTTTTCTTCTTATAAATTATTTGATCGGCCCAAAACATTGTGTTCATTGTGTTCATTGTCATGATTTGTCATGATCCGAGTTGGCTTTGTCCGCGGCGTAACCGTCTTTAAATAAATACTTAAAGAAAATCCTATGGTCAGAATGCACTGCATTTCATTTCCTGGGCCGTTCGTTGTTCTGAAAGGGGGAGGGACTGCGCCGCTCTATAGGGTGACCTATTTCTCTAACTGACACCCATAAACCACTCAGTTCAGAAAAGGTCTGATTTGTTTTGGTTGTTTTGATATAACACAAATATATCTCTTAGGCCTACAGCAGTATTTAGCTTTTGGGGAATAAAATAGATGTTGAAAAAGGTGTTTGCTTTGAGTAATGTTGGTGTCTGTCGTCGTGTCCGTTGCGTAGGAACCTTTGTAACAGGTACTGCGTGATACAGGAACCTTAATGGTTGCGCCACTATTTACATTTGAGACTGATTTGAGCTGGAGACTTGGAGAGCGTGTTGGCAATTGCAAACTCATTTAATAAACTATTGGCCCGGTTCGATAAATTCACGGGGAAATGAGGGAAGACACTTTCTCCCAAATATAGGTAAGGAAGACATACATTATCGTTTATTAATTGCTGCTGCTTCTGCCGCCGTGCAGAAATGGGGTGTTAAAATGTGACTGAGTGCGTCAAGTGTGTCGTCGAAAAAGTAGGTCTTTGATACGTGAATAAAAAATGTCTACAGAATGCCAGTGAGCCAGTCTGGTGTAGTGTAAGATTAGGCTATTCCAGGCCCATTGGCCAGTTGAAGCAGTAAGCGCTGCTTCACCCTTTTTATAAGATGCCATTTTTGAGTGGTGCAAGGCTTGCACCACTGTTCCTTGGAGTGGCAGCTTGCACTGCAAGCTGCCACTCCAAGGAACAGCAATGTCCGTCCCTGTGTCCGGACCGGGTGTCCCTGTGTGTATGTGTGTATGTATGTATATTTAGGGTACCAACAGGTGCCAAAGTGGCGCTGTTGAGCTAGAAACAGAGAGAAAGAGAGAGAGAGAGATGCACTGTTGCAGTGTTGACTGCTAATTACAATGTGGAGCATGCGTGCATGGGAGGGAGAATAACACTCTTACTTGTGAGAGAGAGAGTGTTGTCTGCTAATTCCCCCACACAACTCTTGATCATTTCGGATGTGGGGCGGCTCACCGGAACCAGGCTGGCACCCTGCATGGGCGCATTCCTGTGGGTCTGTTAGTTCCTGGGACCCCCGGGGACCACAGTCCCACACACAGAGGGGGACTTGCACCGCTCAGTTCACACTGGTGTGATTTTATCTTTTGGCACAGAGCAGGCCAGCAGTGGCGGACCTAAGTTGACGTAATGAATGGAACACTGTCCATGCGCTATGTGCTAAATAACAATTTTGTACGCTATTGTGTGAAAAAAATACACCCCACCCCCCAACTCAGCCCCCTTGCTATAAATGCCTTCGACAATTTGACCCCTCATTCTGAATTCACTTCCCACTTTTCCACATTCAGAAATAAACTGAACTGAACATTCAGTGCGCCCCCCCACACTTGTACAGTTACTGAGAAATTGTCTTTATTATGTAAATGTCAAGTAGCCTATATGATCATCCTGTGTTCAGTGTACACTTGTATTGATTGATTGATTGAAATATTTATTAACAGTTTGTAGAATTTACAGTACATTTTAAGCACAAACTCAATACAAAAGACTGTCAACTGTGAGTGGACGACCCAATTAAGCATTACACTTGTTTACAACAGGGTCCACATTGTTCAATTCATCAAAACATTTAGAGACATACAAATAGACACTTCTATGTAGCTAAAGAACAGAACAGGAATTCATCATATAGGAAGCAAAAAGGGAAAAGATACATATACAGTGAGGGGAAATGGGGTGGGGGGGGGGGATTCAGTTTTTACAGAGGCCAGTTTCGAATTGCAGCCATCCGTAGGTGCCCTTTGAGAGCGGTTTTGAAGGAGTCAAGGGATTCACATGTCTTAATGACTGTTGGTAGGGCGTTCCACATTTTGGTGGCATAGGAGCGAAAATAATTTAGTCCCTTGTTTGTGCCGAATCTGGGTTGTACATGGTTTGTTGCACTCCCTCTGGTGTTGTGGGTGTGGACTTCGCTTACATTAAGGAAGTATTTAGACAGGTACATGGGTATCTTGGTGGTGTATCGAATCTTGTGGACCAGACCCATTGCAAGATGCTGTACTCTGTCGTCGACCCTAAGCCATCCCAGCCTGTCAAAGTGGGCAGGGGTGAGGTGGGTTCGGGGGGTGAGGCCAATTAGGAGCCTGACCAGTTTGGTATACCGGTATGTGCAGTATGTGCGTGTCATGTGGATTGCATGTTTGTATTTTTTTGACGACAAAGCTTGAAGTAAGCCATCAATCTTTCATATGTCATCTGGTTACTGTACACAGAGTAGTGAAGCTGATTCTCTCTCTCTGCTCTCTCTCTCTCTCTCTCTCTCTCTCTCTCTCTCCCTCCTCCTCATATAGGATAGGACTGTACTCCCCCTAGTGGTGGTGGTCAGAACAATAGGCCACCTTTCAACAACTGCACTTCTGCTCATCCGTCATGATGAGTTTTTATGTGCCCATCAAGGCAGTGTAGATAGGATATCGGCCATTAATGACTACACAATTAGAGAAGAGGCTTTAAAGAGCAATACGTTTCAATTTAGAAGCCATAAACCTAGTGAGTTGATAATTAATTCTAACTGCCTCTGGGGAAATGGTGGTCCTTTGCTTTGGACTGGGGGTCAGAGAGACTCAAATCAGTCTCAAACAGCTTTTACATGGCTGAGTCTCCGCTTTAGTCTCCCACTCATTCTGCCTTATCTTATACGTTTTATGCACAAAGAAAACTTCCAAGTTTTAATTAAAAGACCGGATGCCGAGGACAAAGTGACCCAGACTAAGTTGTTTTGTAGTTGGTGCAAGTAAAATGACAGAGACACTGCTGTCCCAGGGAGACAGATGTCCCTTGGAACACAGTGTTTGATCTCGCTCCATTCGCCCATGCTTCCCTCACTCTCTTCTTGCTCCCATCTTTTCTCCCCCATCCATCCATGCCCGAGCATCTGGATGCCTTTGGGATCGAGGGGAGGGGAGAGGAGGTCTTGTTCCATGATCCCCTCCTCATCTCCCTAGCTGTACACCCATCCCTCCACCCCCCCCCACCCCCCAGCCATCCATCCCCCGGAGAGGCCTTTGGTCCTGTGATCCCAAATCTCACATGATGGAGACTCATCTAATCCTGTTAGAACACGGAATCTTCCATTGCAGTCGAGAGTGGAGAGGAAACAGCAGGAGGCAGAAAGGAGATGGAGGTGACAGGATGGATGGACGGACAGACAGACAGACAGACAGACAGAAAGATGAATGGCTGGATAATAAGAAGGGAACATTTCAAAAGCAAGGAAAAGGGTGTGTGTGTGTGTGTGTGTGTGTAAGGCTGTCCCCAAACATTCAAGGTTCGAATGTTCGCTCGTTAGGGTTGGCACTCGAATCTTAATTAATGGGTTTGAACCATTCAGTTTTTTTTTTTTTTTTTTTGTTATAAAAATAAAAATAATAATTATTTTTCCTTTTTTATTAACTCGAAAATATATCTCGGCGAGAATGTGATATGAGCATGTCAAAAAAAGTAAGTTTCTAGTGCATTCCTGTCAGAAGTTATGTCTATCTCTGCTGTCCCTCTCCAAAATCCCCTGTGCACATTGATTTGGTGATGGGCCTGCAGCCAATAGTCCAGGCAATCTAGCCCATTTTAGACCCAAAAATCAGACTAATTAAAATAGTTTTTTTTTCAACAGATATCATTTCTATGAGGTGTCTAGAATAACATACTAAAAGTCCTAAGAAATCCTAGATGCGGAAATATGTTTAATTCTCATCAATTCAAGATGTGTGCTAATACCTCGAGAAAACTAAACACCCTAATGGGCTTTTTTTTTTTCTTTTGTCCTATCACAATGAAACTTTCCACAATGAATCTTAACATGAAAACTAAACTTTTTTGTATTACAAGTTTCTCTGAAAATTAATTTGAATATGCAAATTAGCTTAATATATATTGAATATGCCCACATTTGCATATCACGAAAATTACTTTCCCCCAAAATGTATAATATTTACATTGTTGTTTGTTAATGATATCAAACACACTGATCAGACTTTCATGAACCATTTCATCGAAATATTGTGACTTCATAGAATAACACCATTCTGTATGTATGACAAATGCATAAATCCGTCAAATCTTCCTCCAACCATCCTACTGCTAATGGTTGATGGCAATGCTGCTTTTGGACTGGCCTCTAACCTGAAACCTGCCGGGCTTGGTTGTACCTACCGGGGGCATAACCCCCACCGGTATAGTCCTCAGGGTCACAGAGGCACACAAGCCTCCCCACCACGACAAGGTAGCAACAACAGGGGAGGTTCCCCTGCTAACGTGGCCCAGGAAAGAGAAGTCTGGAACTCTCTGCAACCCGACTTCGGATGAGCGGATGAAGATGAATGGATGGATGAATTTGCAACACATTAAAGGGATTGTGACATTAAAAATAAATGAATTGATGTCACATGTGAAACCTTTAAGGAGTAGGAAACACACAACATAATTGTAGCGACAGAGCTGTGTGATGGAGTCTACCTGGAGGAGACAGAGCTGTGTGATGGAGTCTACCTGGAGGTGACAGAGCTGTGTGATGGAGTCTACCTGGAGGAGACAGAGCTGTGTGATGGAGTCTACCTGGAGGTGACAGAGCTGTGTGATGGAGTCTACCTGGAGGAGACAGAGCTGTGTGATGGAGTCTACCTGGAGGTGACAGAGGTGTGTGATAGAGTCTACCTGGAGGTGGGAGAGGTGTGATGGAGTCTACCTGGAGGTGGGAGAGCTGTGTGATGGAGTCTACCTGGAGGAGACAGAGCTGTGTGATGGAGTCTACCTGGAGGTGGGAGATGTGTGATGGAGTCTACCTGGAGGTGGGAGATGTGTGATGGAGTCTACCTGGAGGAGACAGAGCTGTGTGATCGAGTCTACCTGGAGGAGACAGAGCTGTGTGATGGAGTCTACCTGGAGGTGACAGAGCTGTGTGATGGAGTCTACCTGGAGGTGACAGAGCTGTGTGATGGAGTCTACCTGGAGGAGACAGAGCTGTGTGATGGAGTCTACCTGGAGGAGACAGAGCTGTGTGATGGAGTCTACATGGAGGTGACAGAGCTGTGTGATGGAGTCTACCTTGAGGTGACAGAGCTGTGTGATGGAGTCTACCTGGAGGAGACAGAGCTGTGTGATGGAGTCTACCTGGAGGTGGGAGATGTGTGATGGAGTCTACCTGGAGGTGGGAGAGCTGTGTGATGGAGTCTACCTGGAGGAGACAGAGCTGTGTGATGGAGTCTACCTGGAGGTGACAGAGCTGTGTGATGGAGTCTACCTGGAGGTGGGAAAGCTGTGTGATGGAGTCTACCTGGAGGTGGGAGAGCTGTGTGATGGAGTCTACCTGGAGGAGACAGAGCTGTGTGATGGAGTCTACCTGGAGGTGGGAGAGCTGTGTGATGGAGTCTACCTGGAGGTGACAGATCTGTGTGATGGAGTCTACCTGGAGGTGGGAGAGCTGTGTGATGGAGTCTACCTGGAGGTGACAGAGCTGTGTGATGGAGTCTACCTGGAGGTGACAGAGCTGTGTGATGGAGTCTACCTGGAGGTGGGAGAGCTGTGTGATGGAGTCTACCTGGAGGTGGGATAGCTGTGTGATGGAGTCTACCTGGAGGTGACAGTGCTGTGTGATGGAGTCTACCTGGACCTGGAGGTGACAGAGCTGTGTGATGAAGTCTACCTGGAGGTGGGAGAGCTGTGTGGAGTCTACCTGGAGGTGACAGAGCTGTGTGATGGAGTCTACCTGGAGGTGGGAGAGCTGTGTGATGGAGTCTACCTGGAGGAGACAGAGCTGTGTGATGGGGTCTACCTGGAGGTGACAGAGCTGTGTGATGGAGTCTACCTGGAGGTGGGATAGCTGTGTGATGGAGTCTATAGGTGACAGAGCTGTGTGATCGAGTCTACCTGGACCTGGAGGTGACAGAGCTGTGTGATGAAGTCTACCTGGAGGTGGGAGAGCTGTGTGATGGAGTCTACCTGGAGGTGGGAGAGCTGTGTGATGGAGTCTACCTGGAGGTGGGAGAGGTGTGATGGAGTCTACCTGGAGGTGGGAGAGCTGTGTGATGGAGTCTACCTGGAGGAGACAGAGCTGTGTGATGGAGTCTACCTGGAGGTGGGAGATGTGTGATGGAGTCTACCTGGAGGAGACAGAGCTGTGTGATCGAGTCTACCTGGAGGAGACAGAGCTGTGTGATGGAGTCTACCTGGAGGTGACAGAGCTGTGTGATGGAGTCTACCTGGAGGTGGGAGAGCTGTGTGATGGAGTCTACCTGGAGGTGGGAGATGTGTGATGGAGTCTACCTGGAGGTGGGAGATGTGTGATGGAGTCTACCTGGAGGTGACAGAGCTGTGTGATGGAGTCTACCTGGAGGTGACAGAGCTGTGTGATGGAGTCTACCTGGAGGTGGGAGAGCTGTGTGATGGAGTCTACCTGGAGGAGACAGAGCTGTGTGATGGAGTCTACCTGGAGGTGGGAGATGTGTGATGGAGTCTACCTGGAGGAGACAGAGCTGTGTGATGGAGTCTACCTGGAGGTGACAGAGCTGTGTGATGGAGTCTACCTGGAGGAGACAGAGCTGTGTGATGGAGTCTACCTGGAGGTGGGAGATGTGTGATGGAGTCTACCTGGAGGTGGGAGATGTGTGATGGAGTCTACCTGGAGGTGACAGAGCTGTGTGATGGAGTCTACCTGGAGGTGGGAGAGCTGTGTGATGGAGTCTACCTGGAGGAGACAGAGCTGTGTGATGGAGTCTACCTGGAGGTGGGAGATGTGTGATGGAGTCTACCTGGAGGAGACAGAGCTGTGTGATGGAGTCTACCTGGAGGTGACAGAGCTGTGTGATGGAGTCTACCTGGAGGAGACAGAGCTGTGTGATGGAGTCTACCTGGAGGTGGGAGATGTGTGATGGAGTCTACCTGGAGGTGGGAGAGCTGTGTGATGGAGTCTACCTGGAGGAGACAGAGCTGTGTGATGGAGTCTACCTGGAGGTGACAGAGCTGTGTGATGGAGTCTACCTGGAGGTGGGAAAGCTGTGTGATGGAGTCTACCTGGAGGTGGGAGAGCTGTGTGATGGAGTCTACCTGGAGGAGACAGAGCTGTGTGATGGAGTCTACCTGGAGGTGGGAGAGCTGTGTGATGGAGTCTACCTGGAGGTGACAGATCTGTGTGATGGAGTCTACCTGGAGGTGGGAGAGCTGTGTGATGGAGTCTACCTGGAGGTGACAGAGCTGTGTGATGGAGTCTACCTGGAGGTGACAGAGCTGTGTGATGGAGTCTACCTGGAGGTGGGAGAGCTGTGTGATGGAGTCTACCTGGAGGTGGGATAGCTGTGTGATGGAGTCTACCTGGAGGTGACAGTGCTGTGTGATGGAGTCTACCTGGACCTGGAGGTGACAGAGCTGTGTGATGAAGTCTACCTGGAGGTGGGAGAGCTGTGTGGAGTCTACCTGGAGGTGACAGAGCTGTGTGATGGAGTCTACCTGGAGGTGGGAGAGCTGTGTGATGGAGTCTACCTGGAGGAGACAGAGCTGTGTGATGGGGTCTACCTGGAGGTGACAGAGCTGTGTGATGGAGTCTACCTGGAGGTGGGATAGCTGTGTGATGGAGTCTATAGGTGACAGAGCTGTGTGATCGAGTCTACCTGGACCTGGAGGTGACAGAGCTGTGTGATGAAGTCTACCTGGAGGTGGGAGAGCTGTGTGATGGAGTCTACCTGGAGGTGGGAGAGCTGTGTGATGGAGTCTACCTGGAGGTGACAGAGCTGTGTGATGGAGTCTACCTGGAGGTGACAGAGCTGTGTGATGGAGTCTACCTGGAGGTGGGAGAGCTGTGTGATGGAGTCTACCTGGAGGTGACAGAGCTGTGTGATGGAGTCTACCTGGAGGTGACAGAGCTGTGTGATGGAGTCTACCTGGAGGTGACAGAGCTGTGTGATGGAGTCTACCTGGAGGTGGGAGAGCTGTGTGATGGAGTCTACCTGGAGGTGACAGAGCTGTGTGATGGAGTCTACCTGGAGGTGACAGAGCTGTGTGATGGAGTCTACCTGGAGGTGACAGAGCTGTGTGATGGAGTCTACCTGGAGGTGACAGAGCTGTGTGATCGAGTCTACCTGGAGGTGACAGAGCTGTGTGATTGAGTCTACCTGGAGGTGACAGAGCTGTGTGATGGAGTCTACCTGGAGGTGACAGAGCTGTGTGATGGAGTCTACCTGGAGGTGGGAGAGCTGTGTGATGGAGTCTACCTGGAGGTGGGAGATGTGTGATGGAGTCTACCTGGAGGTGACAGAGCTGTGTGATGGAGTCTACCTGGAGGTGGGAGAGCTGTGTGATGGAGTCTACCTGGAGGTGGGAGAGCTGTGTGATGGAGTCTACCTGGAGGTGGGAGATGTGTGATGGAGTCTACCTGGAGGTGGGAGATGGCCTGCAACAGCTTCAGGCGCGTCTGCAGAGTACAGGAACAAGAAGACTGGGATGGACTGAGACACTGCTGCAGCCAGGGGATGTCCTCCCAGAGGTAGGTCACCTGGCCTCTGTGACCCTGAGGACTATACCGGTGGGGGTTATGCCCCCGGTAGGTACAACCAAGCCCAGCAGGTTTCAGGTTAGAGGCCAGTCCAAAAGCAGCATTGCCATCAACCATTAGCAGTAGGATGGTTGGAGGAAGATTTGACAGATTTATGCATTTGTCATACATAAATTTGTCATACATATGAATGGTGTTTTTGATGTTATTCTATGAAGTCACAATATTTCGATGAAATGGTTCATGAAAGTCTGATCATTAACAAACAACAATGTAAATATTATACATTTTGGGGAAAAGTAATTTTCGTGATATGCAAATGTGGGCATATTCAATATATATTAAGCTAATTTCCATATTCAAATAAAGTTTCAGAGAAACTTGTAATACAAAAAAGTTTAGTTTTCATGTTAAGATTCATTGTGGAAAGTTTCATTGTGATAGGACAAAAGAAAAAATAATGCCCATTAGGGTGTTTAGTTTTCTCGAGGTATTAGCACACATCTTGAATTGATGAGAATTAAACATATTTCCGCATCTAGGATTTCTTAGGACTTTTAGTATGTTGTTCTAGACACCTCATAGAGATGATCTATGGTGAAAGAAATTCTATTTTAATTAGTCTGTCTGGAAATGCTACTTTGCCTGGACTAATCAGCAACACACACACATACACACACCAGCACGATCGCAAAACGGTGTTCTCCTCTCTCTCTCTCTCTGCGCTGTGTTGCGGTTGCGCTGCCCTCGACAGAACCGAAAGTGCTATACTCCTCCAGTACAGCAGTGCAGAACCGAGAGAGTGACACATTCTTTTGGCTCTAAACTGCACAGCTTTTAGCTTTTTTGATGGGATTTGCGTATCGATTTACACACACACACACACACACACACACACACACACACACACACACACACACACACACACACACACACACACACACACACGCACAGAAAATAATTTGTCTGTGTGTGTGTGTGTGTGTGTGTGTGTGTGTGTTGGGAGAGACGAGAGAGAGCGGGGGAGACGAGCTGTGCGCTCTGATCGAGACAGTTATTTTTTTAATTAATTAGAAACAAATGGTCCGAATGTTCACTCGGAAATTCCTGCCGAAGTTCGAGTCCTAAAATAAGGCTAGGGTACAGCCTTTGTGTGTGTGTGTGTGTGTGTGTGTGTGTGTGTGTGTGTGTGTGAGACGCATGGCATTTCCTGACTGTTTTGTGACAGCCTGACTTTTCTTTGTTTTTCAGAAAATCATAAAATAATCACTATTAAAGCCTGCATACAATAACACCTTTCTTGGAGATTCTGTATTTGTTCGAGGTCAGAATGAGATCAATGACAGTTTGAGTAGAATCACACACTCTTGTGGGTTTGGTAATTAGCTGACTGACACTATGCAGATCACAGAACCTACTGGATGACTTAAACACAGGTGCTTCCTTACGTTGCATGTCTGTATTGTAGTCGCCAATCAGGATTTTTCTCTACACATTCCTCCCCAGCTAGAATAGTTTTTTAATAGTGTGTGTGTGTGAGCGTGTGCGTGTGTGTGCACGCGCGTGTGCGTGTGTGTTGCCGTGTTCGTGCATGTGCATGTTTTTCTCTGACTGTGTATCCTCGTGGGACCTTTCCCGGCTGCTGCTCCCTCTCTGACAGTCTCTTCCTCTCAAGGTGTTTTCCCTCTCGACTCGCCGTGCATGTCTTTCCGTGTCTGCTCTGTGTGTGTGTGTGTGTGTGTGTATAAAGTTTACCCTCCAGCCAGGCCCCATCTGAGCTCCAGGCCCCTCAAGGGCTCTGCTCTCCCAAAGCTCCCTCCCTCCCGTACACCGGAGCCCCTCCAGCTCCCACCCTGCGATACCACGGGGGAATACCCCCCCAAGAACCCCCAGGCACCTCAGACGGACGGGGAGCAGCAGCTCTGCACAAGAGAGAGTGAGCCTGGGGGTTATCTGTGAACACATACAACATACAAGAATAGTTATAATGCTTCGCTAAACACTGGGACAATCCTTAATATAGCGCCTCCTGTTGGTGTGGCATTGTTTTTACGCACGCACGCACGTGCACACACACACACACACACACACACACACACACACACACACACACACACACACACACACACACACACACACACACACACACACACACACACACACACACACCGCACACACGCAGGCCTCCTCCTTGTGAGCCTTGGGGGTTCCTCTCTGGGGCCCTAACCTTGTTAACAATCCCTTGGGGCTCATGGAAGCCCCTGTGATTGTGCTCTGTATACGTGTTTATTGACCCCGCCAGCTCTGAGAAGCTAAATTGGGGTAATATTTGTTGCAAAGAATCACAGCGAGAGACGTATAATTATGCTGATGTTGAATGCACCTGGGACCACGCGGGATGATTGGCATGTTGAAAAGCTTGGATTGTTCCTGTCAGAGACACAATGGAACAGCAAGGAGGGGAACAAAAGCTCACTGAGGTCTCCGATAGGGAGTCGGGGACTGCCCATAAGTCCAACATCCCGTTAGTCCGACCTATACACGTGTGGCCTGGCTATGTGTCTACGTGGCCGGTTAAGACTGAGGTTAGGGTTAGCGACCTACGTGGCCGGTTAAGACTGAGGTTAGGGTTAGCAACCTACATGGCCGGTTAAGACTGAGGTTAGCGACCTACGTTAAGACCTACGATAAGACTGAGGTTAGCGACCTACGTGGCCGGTTAAGACTGAGGTTAGGGTTAGCAACCTACGTGGCTGGTTAAGACTGAGGTTAGGGTTAGCGACTTACATGGCCGGTTAAGACTGAGGTTAGGGTTAGTGACCTACGTGGCTGGTTAAGACTGAGGTTATGGTTAGTGACCTACGTGGCCGGTTAAGACTGAGGTTAGGGTTAGCGACCTACGTGGCCGGTTAACACTGAGGTTAGGGTTAGGGTTTGGGATAGTGTTAGTAATCGGTCAGAGTAACAGGAGGTCGGAACAATGACATGTTACCGTCTCCGATGTGCATGGTTCCACATGCGCTCTCAAGAGGGGAAGTGGAGGTGGGTTAGGCCTGCTGTCTTACAGATGTCTTGGGCTGTGAGTTACCAGGTGTATGTCACCTGAGATTACCCACGCCTAAACCCTTCATGGCGAACAGCCAGCATTACAGCTGAGGGGGCATCTGGTGTGTGTTTGTGTGTGTGTGTGTGTGGTGAGAGCATGCGCCATGCAGGTGAATTTGTGTGTGTGGCGCGCGTGCGGGCGTGCATCTGATGTAATTGGTGAGAGCATGCGCCATGCAGGTGAATTTATGTATTTGTGTGTTTCCGCTGCCGAGCCAGCAGAGGCAGAATCAGAGATTTGACTTGCTTCGGCCATTCTCCTGAATATATATCTAAGTCCTCTATAATATTTGAATCTCGGCCCGGACGGTTAGCTTGACCGTCTGGGCTCCTAGGCTGCTGAGACAGCTTGACGGCGTGCCGCGGGTTCGACACCCGATTCCGACCCTTTGCCGTGCATGTCTTCCCCCCATCACTCTCCCCATTTCCTGTCAGTCTACTTTCATCCCATATCAATAAAGGCAGAAAAAGCCAAAACAATATCTTTAAATATATATATATATATATTTTTAAATCTCATGCTAAATAATTGGCGCCTTCAAGTGAAGCACTCAAACGTGAGTTTGTGTTCGTGTTCACGTAAAATGATTTCTGTGAGGGGTGGTTCGTGAGGCCAGATTCTTATCCTTTTTAAATTTACAGCATATTGGATCACCAGGGCCTAGCCTCAATCAAACTACCAAAGTAAGGAATCTAGATTAGGTGGATCAATGCAAGGTTGAGGTCAGCGTCTCTTTGAGTGCGTGTGATAATGATAACGATAATGAATGAGGACATTTAAGGCACGGGGCTGCTCACGCTCTTGCGGTCTCTAGTTAAGAGTGTACTGAAGTGAGCAAAATGTTCAACTCCAACTGTCCCTCTGATCTCTCTCCACTTCCCCGGTGCCCCCGCAGAGATAGACCAAAGAGAAGCACTCCTTAATCAAAGTGCATTGGATTAGCGAGGAGCGGCCGGGAAAACAGAACATCACAGAGATATCTCCTCGCACCCATCAGACGGATTGGAAAACAAGTCGAATCACAGGAACCACCACTTCAAATGATTGATCCGTGACCCCGAAATAAAAGGATGGCATTTTAATCTTTCTGTTCTTCTTGTTTGGCATGTATCAAGGTCTGCTGTGTGTGTGTGTGTGTGTGTGTGGATGTGAATCAAGCGTTGCAGGTGTGCATGCGCTATGTCTGCATGTATGTCAGGCAGCGTGGGTGCATGTGTATGTATGCGTCGCAGAGGTGCACTCTGGTTTCCATGTACCGTAAGACCATATATGCGGCCTCTAAATATACTGTGCCTGTGCGTGCTTGTTTAGATTGCTTTTCTAGATATATGGCGTCATTAGCCCACGGAGCCATGTGCAACGTCCCCCAGAGAGCCAAAGCAAAGTCATATTTTATTAATACACCTGCTGTGTGGCTGTATCACTCTCTTATAGACCTGCACACAAGCTGACACACAACTCCGTCCACATCATGCATATTTAATAACCTGGGTGTACTCAGCAGCAACTTTTACTGTTTTTGTGTGTATGTGTTTTCAAACATTAGTGTGTTTATGATGGGGCAGGAACGGCTCAGGAGGTAGAGCCGCTGCCTGGGGAACTGAAAGGATCCTGCAGGTTCCATCACCCACTTTGTGTCAAAGTGCCCTTGAGCAAGACACTGACTGCATGGACCCCTATAACTGCTCCCAATTTGCAGGGTGCATGCGTTTGCTGTCAGTGTGTGAATGGGTGAATGTAATGCAATGTAAAGTGCTTGAATAAATGCAGTACAAAGGCATTATTAATGCAGCCCATGTACTACTACGGCCACTCTGTATAGGCTTGTTTAAAATGACAATTATTCATCAGATCAGATTCAGGAGTTTCCGTCCGCCGTGGTCTGAAAACCCACCTTTTCAGAATCCATTTCAGCCCGTAGCACTTGCCCTAGCCTCGACGACCTTGCAGACAGGCGTGTGTGCAATGGCTCGACTTATGTAAATAATAGCAATTTATCTAGACATAGCACTATAGTGTATACGCATAGTTTCATTTAGATATTATTATATATTCCACTGTTAGAGCTTACGTATGATTCTTGATGACTATTTTTTATAGAAGAGCATCTTCTAAATGCTTAAATTGTAAGAGTATACAACAATCGGTGATGCTATAGGAATTAATTTTTGTGCCTATATACTCAGAGAGGAATGGCGACATCAACAAAATAGAAATATTTGTAGGCTACGTCATATTTTGTCAGGTTATAAAAACAGTAGTGTAGGTCTACGGACATCGTTAAAAGTGATTGTCTTATGATATGCAGTGAACATTATCTGAACATATTACATAAATATACAAATATCCTGAAGGTAAAAAAAACCCCACATTATGTGGTGGGTCAGAAATAGGCTCTATAGCTCATATTAAGGGGCATATAGGCTACTGTACATCTTATGTAAGAGCTTATTGTCTGAAATTATGTTTTTCATCCAGTGCCTGTCGCCCTCAAAAAGGTTAATACTGCCATCATGTGGCTCGGGGAAGTAAACATTCAGTATCTAAATCAAGTTGCATTTATTCATTGTGCGCATGTGAGTGTGTGCGTGCAAGCATGCATGTGCATGTCATGTGTGTGCATTGGGGGCCCAGGCTATGCACTAGGGGGGCTGATAGTGAAGTATAGTGCCAGTGCTGACACTAAAGTATGTGTCTTTTCTAATGAGATGTATTGGCCTCCAGATGTTCCTAGTTATGGAGATGTGTGTCGGAGATTTAGGAGTGTGAGACCTCAGACCTGCACCCTGTCAGAGTCACAGAGGGGTGCTGTTTTACTGTCTGGCCCCATCCCAGAGGTGGCCTCTTAACCTGTAGGTATAACACCAATAGCTCCATTCACACATACGCACACATGCACATGCACATGCACACGCACGCGCGCGCACACACACACACACACACACACACACACACACACACACACACACACACACACACACACACACACACACACACACACACACACACACACACACACACACACACACACACACACATAACACACACACACACACACACACACCAATTTCACATGACTCATACCTCGTGACAATTTTGTGTATTAACATTTAATGCATAAAATGTAACAAGTTTAAAAACAGGTGGGTTGCACACATCCAGTCCCTCGCTGGTGCTGCTGGACAATAGGTAGATACAGTTTAAAAGATATAGGGCTCCATTTTCGTCACCGCTAAACCCCTTATCCCTAAACTTCTTTACCTTTTCTTTTTTTTTTTAACTATTTGGCATACTGTATATAACATTTTTGAATAGTTAAAATGGTCAGTCTACATTTACAAGCTCATAACGTGTCAATGTAGATTGGCTAGTTGAACTATTCAAAAATGTTTTTCAAAACTGTAAAAAAAAGGCAAAGTTTAGGGATAAGGGGTTTAGCGGTGACAAAAATGGAGCCCATTGTCTGCACACAGCTCAGCTCCACAGTGTGTGTGTGTGTGTGTGTGTGTATGTGTATATATATAATTATATATATATATATATATAATTATATATATATATATATATATATATATATGCACGGTTGGCCTTCTTCAGGTGAATTCCCCTTGAAACTGCTGCAATGTTCTTTTTCTTTTATTTCTTTATAAATTAAAGGACAATCAACCAAGGGTTCAGGTAAAAGATGAGTGTTAAACATTTCTCATTTGCGGCATTCATTTGTTTTAACGATTTTGACAGGGGCATTCGTACAAGTGGCTAAATATGTTCTTATTGTCTTTCTTTTTTTACAAACCTTTACAGTGATTTTTTTTAAATATTATTAAAAAGGGGGAGGTGACAAACAGACTGTTGAGATTATGACACACAGTATAGAACCCCCCTAGTAGTCAGTTGTTCGTTCAGACACACAGAAAACAACTACTGTGGCCAGATGTAATTTCCTGGGGTCTAGTAGGACTACAGTAAATAATAATAAAGAAATTGCCGTAATTTTATTTACAAAAATGACATATTTAGCCACTTGTTCGAATGCCCCCACCGCCCTGTCAAAATTAGCTAAAATGTTAAAACGAGAAAAAAACAGCAGCAAATGAAACAAAATTTACGCTCATCTTTTACTTTCTCTAACAACCTAAAACATGAACCTTGGTTGAATAAACAAAAACAAAGTTGTCCTTTAAGTACTGTGTAGCAGAGCTGTGTGTGTGTGCGTACTTCTATCTTTTAAACGATGTAATATACAAAAATACAAATGGAATGTTTAAAAAGGCAAGCAAATATATCACATATATATACAAAGCAATAATGTGAATACGATGCATCATCCTGCAGGAATGAATACAAAACGTTTACATTACATTCCCCACAGCAATGATTCTTTGTGTTCCACTTATTGAAGAATAGGTGGCAGTGCCGTCCACCCATTTCCTAAATCCAGTTTATATGGTCCAGCACATTTTCATAGTGATGTCACACAGAATCCCACGAAAATACAATACGTCAGTGCAAGTGTGTTCAAATATCACAAATACCGTATTAATTAACCACATGAACCCTATCGTACCTATTTCGGGCATGTCATCACTCATCATCATCACAGGCGAACATTTCGGCAAAAATGCAAATAGGTGAACATTTGGTGAAAATAGCACATCTACAAGCTCACAACACATCCGCAATCCGAACTTGTGGATCGGTAATTTTCATTTTACATACAACAAAGTATAGAGTTTACATGGTTAACAATTTGCTCGTCTCACAGCAAGATTGTTTAACTTAATTGGCTCAGAGTGACTGCATACTAAAAGGGAAATGGTCTCCATCTTTTATCTAAATCCAAACAATCGCAACAACAGCAAGTGCTAATTGAGCTGTGTCTTGAAGACCCGGGAACCAGTGCTGTTGTTTGGTAGCCAGTGGTGGAAAGTAACTAAGTACATTTACTCAAGTACTGGCATTTGTATATTTTACTTGAGTATTTTCGATTTCCAATACTTTTACTTTCACTTCTACTCCAGTACATCACATAGGCAAATATTGTAGCCTACTTTTACTCTTTGAAAACCTTAATTACTAGTTACTTTATTAGGTACTTTGACTATTATTACAAAACATAGCCTATATTAACCACTCAGCCCTATACATTTCGGCCATTTGAAAATAGCTGATCTACAAGCTCACAATGCACATCTGCTATTTTCAAAACATTTGTTTAGATTTCAAAACTTGAAATGGGACATTCTGCACAACGAGTACTTTTAAATTAAGGTACATTTTGATGCCAATGTAAGTATACATTTTGAATTCCAGACTTTTACTATGGTGACGCGAGGTTGGGTCCCCCTGCCTGCAGCTCAGATGGCGGCCTGTATCTTGGTCAGGTTCCTCTGGTGCATGCTGTGGTGGCGCATCAGCTCATCGGAACGAGCAAACTTCTTCAGACAGTTGGACCAGCGGCAGGTGAAGGGCCTCTCGCCTGACCAGGAGGTCGATAGACAGGAGAAATAGCATTAAGTCATTGCTTTTGAGCGTTCAGCATCTGGGTGGGTGGGCGATATGGTGATAAATGTCTCCACGATATGCTTTTTCCAGAGATATCGTATATATTGCTATAAAATGAATTCACATTCCATGCCGTTCTGTACCTCAATTTATAGTTCTGTGGAATGATGGTTTTGTTTGGCAAAAATAACGTGCGTTTTGGTCTAAAAACACTAAATGGTCTGTTACACCTTTTATATTTTTGTTTTTGTTACCTTAGGTGGTTGTGCTGTTAACACTTTTTATGTCCCGGCGAGGTATAATGGTCCATTACTACCTCACGCTAATAAGTCTGATCTCTCTTTAGAAGTGTTAATATTTAGACACAATAGCAAGTTTTGTCGGCCCGTTAACAAGGAAGTGAATGGCTGCGCGCACGCGCAAAACATGCCCGGGAGAGCTGAGCGAGGCGTTGCCGATAGCAACGGCCGCTGTCAAAAAATGGATTTTAGCGTTTTATACCATTAAAAAATAACCATAAAAACCAACATGAAAAATAATCATAATATTGTGTATCGTGATTCTGCTTGAAAAAACATCTTGATATCATTTTTTTCCCTTTTTTCCCATATCGCCCACCCCTACCTAGTTCAGCATCTTCAACTCTCAAAAACAGCAAACTGTATACTTAGATAGCCTAGTGGTGGTGACAAAAACTACTGTCTCAGACAAACTTAAAGTTATTCAGTTCATGTTGACGATATGAAACAAAATAGTGGGAAGAAGTAGAAAATGAAGGTAAACTCACTTGTTTTACCTGTATGAGTCCGAGTGTGAGTCTTAAGGTGGTCTGACCGTGAAAACTTTCTCTGACACGTCTCACACTGAAAAGGCTTCACTCCTGTATACACACACACACACACACACACACACACACACACACACACACACACACACACACACACACACACACACACACACACACACACACACACACACACACACACACACACACACACACACAGGCAGAGGTGTTTTGTTTGTCATAGAGTTGAGAAACAAGACGTGGGTGGAGTAAAGGGTCAGAAGTTTAAACAACGAGATCACGTGATGACACACTCTGCAATGTGTCATTTCAAACACGTCTGAGTGACTAATAATATGAGACAGCAGCACAAATGTAGGGCTGATTACTTTTTGGATTCGTCGATAATCATTTTATAATCGTTTTAAATTTTTATCAATGAATCGATCATTCTAATTAATTGTTTATCATCAACTAAATCGATTAGTTTGATTAACCACTATTTCTTTGTTGTGTACATGTTCAATGGTGTTGTATTAAAAATAGCGAAAGTATCTACAAGCTCATAACCCAACGCCTTGTGAACTTGGAATGTATTTTTTTCAAAAATCGAATATTTTATAAATAATAGATTAAATCGATTAGTTGAATTAACTGTCTAAAGGTGACATGGTGAGAGTAGGTTAGGTAGGTTGGTTGATCACAGCATATAAAAACAGTACCTGTGTGTCTGCGCTGGTGTCTCTTTAACTGGTCTGATCTGGAGAATCTGCGTCCACAATCCGTGAAGTCACACTGGTAGGGTTTCTCTCCTGAAACAACATCATCATCACCACAGACAATGGTGGATAAAGTACTTGATTGTTTTACTTAGTAAAAGTATCAATACTGCAATATAAAACTACTCCAATACAAGTAAAAGTCCGGAATTCAAAAGTACAAAAGTGTTGGTATCAAAATGTACTTAAAAGTACCAAAATAGAAAGTAATCATTGTGCAGTATTGTGTATTTTCAAATGGCTGAAATGTATAGGGCTGAAGTGGTTAATGTATAGTGTAATAATAAATGTGCAAAGTAAATGAGCGCCTGTCACAGACATGCGCAAAACAAGTTCAGTCAGGAAACTCAGTGCAGTTGCTGCCGGCCGTTCATTGGGACTCTGCGCCTCAGCATCACATTCTTATTCACATGATTCACTTCATCCAATCACACTCATTACAGCTTCATACCGGCTATTTAAACGAAGTTTGCACTGCTCATCCTGCTTGCTTGCTTGCTGCTGCACACACTGATACTGCTGCGCTGCTGTCTGCTTAAAGTTTTGCTGCTCACCCTCCGCCACCCCAGCTACCACCTGTCGTTTTGGATCTGCTGATTAGGTACGGGGGATTCGGAGTCCCTATGGTTGGGACTGATGTGCTTGATCAGAGTACCTAAAAAGCAGATCCAATCACCTAACAACGCCATGAAATAAAAATTATTAGCAGACTAGCAGTAGAATAAGATATTACGTAAATGTCACCTGTGTGTTTGCGACCGTGCATCTGTAGATGGGACAGTTTGAAGTATCTCTTACTGCAGCCGGGATAGGCGCACACAAAAGGACGCTTCTCGTTGGTCTCTGATGATGACCTCATCACTGGGGGAGGAGCAATACCAGGTACACGACGAACATCCTGAAAGAAGGCAACACATGAGGCCTGGGCTGGGAAATTGTGTGTGCGTGTGTGTGTGTGTTTGTGTGTGTGTGTGTGTGTGTGTGTGTGTGTGCAATGCATGCGTGGTTGTGTGCTTGTGCATGTGTAACTCAAACCTGAAGTCCTCTGAAGACGCCATGTGTGTGTATGTGGTACTGGGCGCTGCAGCTGAGAACCATGGGGGCGGTGGGGTCATTGTCATAGCCTGTCCCATGACTGCTATATGGGTGGAAAGAAAAGATGGTTCATTTCAAAGTCTTTATATGGTGGGACTTTATACACTCTATATGTGCTCTTATCCTCTTCCTCACTGCCCTTCTGACCCTCTCCAGAGTCCATACACTCGGGGTCTCGCAACCCCCGCTCTGCCCCCCCTCCCCACCGGCCCACCCCAATACAAATTGACCACTACAATAACCTTAATAATAATAATAGAGGAAATACATCATAAATAAATACTGAAACCAGATATAATAATCATCAATGAAAGTTTATGCATGTACTATGTGTACTATGTAATTAATTCATCCCCCCCAAAATAATTTGACGACCCCGATGGGTCGCGACCCCCAGGTTGGGAACCCATTTGTGGGGGTCACGGTCACGGACCAATCTTCTTCAAGGGCAAAGGAAAACGCTTGAACCTTGAATGATGCGTTTTATAGATCAGCTTTTTTATCTTGACATTTTTGGGAAAACCTTTTAGAATTTAGTACTGTATATGGGGGCGATGGTACAAAATATTTTCAGATGGGAGTAGTCCGCATGCAGCCTCACAGATATTACTTTGGGGGTCCCATATTCTATTTTCATATTTTCACATGAAAATGTTTGAGACCCACTGCTGTAGGCCTAGTGTGAGCTCAGCTTTTGGTAGAAAATAACTTTCTCAAAACCCACCTTTTCAGACTCACATTCCTATACCTACAAATCCCATATATTCTTCCTTCTGTGTGTGTGTGTGTGTGTGTGTGTGTGTGTGTGTGTGTGTGTGTGTGTGTGTGTGTGTTATCTGGTAATCAGAAGGTTTGCCCACCCTGTTTATGTGTCAAAGCACTTCCACAATTAAATGAACCCCCCATACTCCCCAGCACTGTATTAATAGAGCCCCTTGCTTCTAATAATTAGGGTGGGTTTGCAAAGGAGCAAAGGACTCATTTCATGTACTGTAGGCTTATTTGACTCTGAGAGTGTATACTATAATGGAACCAAATTAACCTGTTGGTCCATTTGGTTCCATTTGTACACAGATTCACACTGAGTCAGTTTGATTCAAACTTTTCCTGAATATGATTGCCTGGTCCCCGCTGCATGACCATGATTCACATTGGCCTTGATTCTTCCACACGCAAGTACACTTCATTCAACTGTATTCAATGCTTGCACATTGCAACGATCCGTATCCGAGTACACTTCATTCAACTGTATTCAATGCTTGCACATTGCAACGATCCGTATCCAAGTACACTTCACTTCGGTCCCGAGACTACCTCCATACGGTTAGGTGATCCGCTCCCGGGAACGGTACGCAGCATTCACACTACCACAACATCTGCCAAGTGGTCCCGAGTGCACATCCGGGACCATAGTGTTAATCTGCCCTCTGAGTTACAGACCCTGATAAGGGTCCAATTGGTTCACAACTATCTATCATTTAGCTGCAGGGGACCCCATGGAACTCCCTAAAGGACCCCTGGGGGTCCTTTTCTCAAGGGTGTGTGTGTGTATGTATTGTGGGGAAAAGAAGACCTTGGTCAGTATACATGGATGGATGGGGCAGTAGGGGAAAGGACAGTAACAAATATTATACCCCACAACTATTTTCTGATTCCACTCCCAAATGTGTCCAACCAGAACATCACTTCACTTGATCAATATATACACACACCACACACTTTGAACAGTCACAGACTTCTTTCCGGAGTGGTCCTTCGGTCTAAAGGCCTGGTCTACGGTACATTGATTGGTGTGTGAGACAGAACTCACCTTTTCATGGAAGATGCAAGCGGGTTCACTGGATTCCATGCTACACACTCCAGCTGAGATGCCATTTGGTACAGGCTGTCACTACAACATACAAACACAATGGTGCTGTGAGCTATATCGTTATCGGGATTGATACACCAGAAGTGTCTTAGTATGGTGTTGAACCACCATGAACACTTTGTATTACCATGAAACGTTTCAGTGAGCCTTGGCATATAGTGCGCAACCCTTTGAAACTACTGGAGAGATGGAACACATTCTAACAATATCATTCATTTGGTGTTTTTGATGATGAACCCACATTGGTGTTGAATTGGCCTGAAATCCGGTGACTTCAAAACAGACGCAGCATGTTCATACTATCTGCAAATCATTCCGTGAACCCTTCTTGTGCCATGAGGCAAGGATTCACAAGACATTGTCGTCCTGCAAGTTCGCCCCTCCCGTTAGTAATGCAGGAGCATCATCTAGACCGTGTGCGGTGGGAGAGCTGGCGAAAACTCCTGGGAACTCATCAGATTATCCTGGAAGAGACCATGCACTCCCATCGGGATAGAAATGCTGTAGGAGGCTAAAGTTCAGGTCACTCAGAATAACTTTGGGGACAAGTTGACCCCTAAACCATGCCAGGAAAATACCCCCCACAGCATAACAACATAACATCAGCATGACTGGACCCCCTCACTGTCCGGGTCAAGAATTCAGGCATGTACCATTCTATTGGTGGACTACGCCACTGCAAAACAAACAAAAAACAGTTTGACATATATTAGATATAATGTGTGCGTGTGTTTATTTGATTGATTGAGCTTGCGTGGCCAATGAGGAGATGGCATTGAGGGGAAATCCAAATGGTTGTCCTATTAACACCGTGTCTGCCCACCCCACTCCTCTGCACAGAAAAGTGGGCTGTGTGCCATTCTTCAACGTGGTGGATCACTCTCTCACACCACACACACACACACACACACACACACACACACACACACACACACACACACACACAATGTGTTGAATGTACAGCAGACAGGGTTGAGTGGATCCGTGCCTAGCACACCACGGCCCAGTGTGTGTATGACATCACTCTGTCCTCAGTATCATTAGGAGTAGGAGGGAACCAACCCGCCGCTTCGGGGGAATTCTGGAACGCTTTTCCTCCAGAAGTCCTTGATGGGGAGCGCTCTAATCAGCCATGACCTATGTCCTATGAAACTATGGTAAACTCACTGAGAGACTTACTGACATCTCACACATATACTGTGTGTGCCTGTGCGTGTGTGTGTGTGTGTGTGTGTGTGTGTGTGTGCACGCGTGTGTGTGTGTGTGTGTGTGTGTGTGTGTGTGCTTGAGGGTTTCCAGTACATCCCATGCCTTCTAATAGCAGAACAGTCTTATCCCATGCATTGCACACCCCCCTCTTATCAACTGCTGTTCCGGTATTTTGGTTTCACAGGTTCCCCCTCTCCGAAAAAAAAAGACAAGAAAAGTGCTGTGGCATTCGGGGAATGTAGTCCCGATTTCATGATGTTTTGATGATTAAACAAAAAATAAGTTCAGAGAGAGTCGCCCCCCTTGTCTGTTTTCTGGTTAACCTATAGGCTACCTTATTTCCGTTATATGTCATTTGTAACAATTACTCCCCCCCCCCCCCCCCCCCCCCCCCCCTCAGCTATTTCTTCTCCTTTGCTTTAGTCTCTCTCCTTCTCCTCTGGGTGGATTCTGCCAGATCGGCAGTAGATCACCCTGTGTTTGTTTTGGCCTGCTGAGCACCAGTGGGCAGCACTTAACCTCGGAACAGATCAGACTTCACGATCCAGACTGTGCAGCTGAGCCAGAGCCAGACGCAAGGCTTAACGTAGGATCACCAGAGCGTGTTTACGGCTTTAAAATAACCTACACAGAGGAACCGAGTGAACACGTTGCATGTGGTGTTTGTGGAAAGAATCTTAGTATTAGAGTATTGATTTGATTGACGAGAAGGGGAAAAAAGTTGCATAACGTGGGAGTGGGATAGGCTACGTATGCTGGCTAATAGCACTGGAATATGAAAAGAGTGATGTTAGCAACAGCCAACAAACAAGTGTTGTTGGGCTCAGACACAGACACAGACACGGACTGCCATGCAGACCACTTGGCAGTGTCGATTTTGTCGACTAACACTATGACGAATAATTTTCGTCGACTACCTTTTTTCACTGACGAAAACTAAATGAAAACTAAGCTATGGTCAGGTGACTAAATTTATTGACAATTTCGTCAACAAATAAAAACTAGACTAAAATGTTAGGAAGGGACTAGTGCACAAGAAATCCAGTATAAGTCATTTTACACTTGTTGCATGCTGAAAATAGATGATCTACATTCTACGAGCTCAAGCGTGACGCGTTGTGAGCTTGTAGATTGGCTATTTTCAGCAAGTGAAGTCATTACGACGGCATCAAGGCCGGCCCGACAAAATACATTTTAGTCGACTAAATCAACTGTAGATTTAGTTGACTAAAACTAGACTAAAGGCTCATTCATAGTCTGGATTTCCGGTGGTGAGGTGACCAGAGTAAAAACAGAGAGAAGGGCTGGGGCGGTGGCGGTGGTTTGCTCTTCACCGCGGCTCGTGACGTCATGTTGTAGTTCGGTGGTCACCTCACCACCGACAATCCAGACTATGAATAATGCTTAACACTAAAACATTCCAGGTGGCTAAAATATGACGAAAACTAAATGAAGTTTTATTCCAAAGACTATGACTAAACTAAAATAGAATATTTGCTTCCAAAAACAACACTGCCAATTTGGTCCAGGTTGTTTTGGTGAGGCCGAGAGGGGTTTGGCTAAAGGAACCTGTTTGGAACAGGAATAAAAATAATGGCCGCTGGTTCCGTGAAAGTACCGCGGTTCCAAGAATCTAGAACGGAAACCAGTTCTAGAACCAAAGTTATTTGGGTGGCTTCAGATTTACAGACCTGTAAAAGAGTCCATTTGAAGCCCCCTCAAGGAACCCTTGAGGACCACATCCACATTATGTATAAATGGGTTTACAATTCTCCACATTCAGAGTTCAGACACACATTTTGAATGTTATGGTTGTTTTTTAAATACCCTTAGAAGTGGGGTCCGGGAACCCCCAGCGGTCCTTGAGGGAGTTCCAGGGGGTCCCCAGATAAATTATAATAAATGGACCCTTATGGGTCTGTAACTCAGAGAGTGTACAAATGAAAGGGTCCATTTGGTTCCATTTGTACACTCTCAGAGTTAAATTAACTTAGATTTGACAATATAAATAGGGGTCTCAGAGATAGAAATGCCATTAAATGGGGGTCCGTAGTCCGTAGCCTATAATGCATGTCAAACTGGGGGCCCTCAAAATTAAACGGGTTGAGAATCACTACTAGAGCCGTAAAGAATCTTCTCTTATGAGCCGAGGGTCCCTGGCATAATTATCTTTTCATATGGGGGTTCGCGGGCTAATTAGTGTCAATTTTGGGGGTCCTTGGCATGAAAAAGTTTGGGAACCACTGCCTTAGATGACACAATGTTATATAGCAGCTTGCAGCATTTGATTGATTGAAGTATTTATTAACAGTTTGCAGAATTACAGTACATTCCAAGCACAACTCCGATACAAAAACTGTTAACTGTGAGTGGACGACACCATAAAGCATTACACCTGTTTACAAGAGGGCCCACCATTTTCAATTCATCATAACATTTACATGCACTTTACAGCCAAAAACAGGAAATCGTCATAAAGGAGGTAAAAAGGGGGAAAAACATATACAGTGAGGGGAAAAATGGGTGGGTGGGGGATTCAGGTTTTACGGAGGCCAGTTTAGAATTGAGAGCGGTTTCCAAAGAGTCATGGGATTTGCATGTCTTAACCCATTTTGGGCGGGATTCGGGAACCCCTTTTGGTGTTTTAAGCATTATGTTATACTTTAACTATTGAAAAATAGCAGATCTACAAGCTCAATGTAGGTCTGCTATGTTTGAAAAATCGTGAAATATATATTCTTTCAGAGGCAACGTTTTTCTGGGGGGGGGGGCAAATACATATAATCTTGGGGGTCTTTGACATGAAAATGTTTGAGAACGACTGACATAGAAACATGGGTTTTTCAGAAAACTGTCAGGATTTAGAAGACATTTGTAGAATTGTTCCCAGGTCTAATGACAGTTGGTAGGGCGTTCCACATTTTTTTGGCATAGGAGCGACATTGATTTTAATTTAGTCCCTTGTTTGTGCCGAATGTGGGTTGCACATGGTTTGTTGAACTCCCTAAAGCAGCGTATTCAGTATATACCTGTTGTAGTTCCTTAGAAGCAGAGCTTGGCTGCTCGGACAGGACTCTGAAGGGTTGTGGCAGCCGAACATAGGAGGGGGGGCTGGATACTGTTGGTCAGCTGAGGAGAAAAGTGACACAGTTCAATCAAATAAACAATGTCATGGCCCAAAACATATCTGACATATAAGGAAAGGAGGAAGTCTGCACACCATTTTGAATGCTCCCAAAATAATGTATTATACCAAAGCGGTAAAGAAAGCACGCGCAAACACACGCATGCTCAGAGTAAAAGAAAACACATTTCCTTTCAGTTATCCAAACATCGCTTCCATTTTCAGGGAAGCAATTCATTGTAAAGATATAACAGGCAGGCATACTTATAGACACTCTCTCAGGCCGAGCACTGTGCAAACGGACACAGACGTTTCAGAGAAGAGCACAAGGCAATCAGAAACGGTGCTCCTTTTCAGGTTCAAGTATTCTATCGGTCCCCAGACAATATGGTGACATTTCAAACAGTCTCGCATAAAGCTGCTTCCTCCAGTTATCACTCACAAAGCCCTTAGCCATATGGGGGAGAGAGATAGACAGAGACAGAGACAGAGAGAGACAGAGAGAGAGACAGAGAGAGACAGAGAGAGAGAGACGGGGTGGGGGGGGGGGAGAGAGAGAGAGGGAGAGAGGGTAAGAGGGTGCGGGAGAGAGACAGAGACAGAGAGAGAGTGGGGGGAGAGGGAGAGAGAGGGTGGGGGAGAGAGAGAGGGTGGGGGAGAGGGAGAGAGAGGGTGGGGGGAGAGGGAGAGAGAGGGTGGGGGAGAGAGAGAGAGGGTGGGGGGAGAGGGAGAGAGAGGGTGGGGGAGAGAGAGAGAGAGGGTGGGGGGAGGGAGAGAGAGTATATAGCAATTTCAATATTGTTCTGATATGATAAATGATAGTTTCATAATAACTTGGTTGATGCATCATCAGGGAGGGTTATTTTATCTTATGAGTCAATGTGGTGACCAGCACTTCCACAGAATACTGTATGATACACCCAGCAGTGGTTCTCAACCAGTGGTCCCCGGACCACCAGTGGTCCTTGATTTGTAGAATCTGGTGTCACAGGTCTAAATGGGTTAAGGACAACAACATATTCAAAGTCTTGGGTCTGAGAGTCTAAATCTCATCAAATGCTGGTCCGTGGCTTTCATGCAGAATAAATAATGGACCTTTGATGTGAAAAGGGTTGAAAAGCGTGTACTGGCATTATAGACAGCAAAGCGTGCAGGAGATGCTTACCCATGTTGCTCAGCGGTGGTGACATGGTGTCCTCATGTTTGAAGGACATGCTGCTCAGCTGTGGGCTGTGGTGAGACGGAGTGTGGCCATAACTGGGGGTGGTATCCAAACCCACAGCTCCATAGCCTGGGGAATGAATGAATGTATTAGTGAATTAATTTCATTGCATTTTAGTCATATTTTAGCCATCTCAAATGCTTTAGTGTTAGTCTAGTTTTAGTCGACTAAATGTCATGAGATTTTAGTCTACTAAATCTACAGTTGATTTTGTCGACTAAAATGTGTTTTGGCAGGCCTTCATGGCGTATTCATATATGCCTGATTTTACACTTGGTTGCACTCTGACAATAGCAGATCTACACACTCACAATGCGTCGCGCTGTGATGCGTTGTGAGCTTGTGGATCGGCTATATTGTCAGAGTGCAACCAAAAATAAAATGACTTCTCTTTTAGTTCTCTTGTCCACTATAGTGTCCCTCCCTAACATTTTAATAACATTATTTGTTGAGTCATAGTTTTAGTCATCATCATAGCTTAGTTTTTTTATTTCGTTTTTATTCCGTCGACGAACATTTTTAGTCATAGTTTTAGATCGCCAAAATCAACACTTTAATCCATTCTAGGCGGGAACCCCTTTTGGTGTTAGCTATCGAAAAATAGCAGATCTACAAGCTCATAGCGCGCTACGAGCTTGTAGGTCTGCTATTTTTGAAAAATTGAAGAGCGACTGACACAGGAACTTTTTTTTCAGAAAACTGTCTGATCTCAGGTCAAAATGGGTTAATGAATGAATGAATGAATGTATGAATACGAGCGCAGGCAATTATAGGCCCATTATATTGTGAAGAAAGCGTGTGTGATTTAATGCCCCATACATTTCTGAGGCAGACTAAAGCTTCCTCTCCTTCTATCTAGGCCTCCTCGTCCTTGGCAGGGCTGCAACTCTGAGCACTTTATCAATCCACTAAATCCTCTTTCACTGGAACAAATTGTTTCTTTCTTCTCTCTTTGGCCACGGGGGATTTCATATTTATGATATAGTGGAAAATAAAATGTGGCTACGCTGCAATAGAGATATTTTTTTAAATGGGTGCTCAGCACTGCGAAACCAATTTGAGGACTAACAAATGTGATACAATTAAAACTATTGGGAGTACAAAACTACAAATGAATTGTCGATTTAAAGAAAAGTGTTATTATTTACAGTATTATAACAATAGCAATGATGATTACGGTGTAACACAATGTAGTTACTATACAATTAAACCTATATTACTACACTGAATTCAAGACGATTTTAAGAATATCAGTAGTTTTATTAGTAATACCAGTTCATATATGACCCGGCCGGTGTCCGCCCTGAGACTGCAGTCGGGGTTCAATCCTCAGACAAGAAAATATTATAAAAAGAAGATGGTATACACTGTCTTGCCTTCCTGCTTGTCACTCAGCATCACGGGTTGGACTGAGGGTACGCCCCTAAATCCAACCAAATACTAGCGTCATGTCCAGGGGGTCAGTGTAAGTGAGTAAGTAAGCCGAGCCTTGAGCCATGAGGCCCATAGGGCAGCAGCCCATGTGCTGTTTCTGTAGAGTGAGGCAGCTTGATGTACAAGTACACCCTCTGGACATGACGCTATGTCGCAGGAACAGTTACCCCCAATCCAACCCTTGATGCTGAGCTGAGTGCCAAGCAGGGTAGGGAGGCACTGGGTCCCATTTCTCAGAGTCTTTGGTACATATATGACCCGGCCGGGGATCAAACCCCAACCTCCCAGTCTCAGGGCGGACACTGAGCTGGTCAGTGTACTTGTACATCATGTCCAGGGGCTCAGTGTACTAGTACATCAAGCTGCCTCCCGATATGAAAAGACCTACATGCCGCAAGGCTCAGGAACTGTTGGTTCGCGAATCCCAAGTATAGCGTTGATTTGAATTTTGATTCACTTTTAGTCAGTCTTTTGCATACAATTGGATTTCGTTTTGTTAGTCATCTGAAATGTTTTAGTGTTAGTCTAGTTTTAGTCTAGTAAATATTGTACGATTTTGGTCGACTAAATCTACAGTTGATTCAGTCGACTAAAATATATTTTGGCAGGCCTTGATGGCTGATTTTAAACTTGGTTGTGTGCTGAAAATAGCTGATTTACAAGCTCACAAGAGCTTGTAGATCTTTTAGTTCTGCTGGATCTCTGCCACTCTCTCTCGAACATTTTAGTCTAGTTTTTATTTGTTGACGAAATTGTCAATAGATTTAGTCTTCGTTTTAGTCATCGTAGCTTGATTTTGATTTAGTCTTCAACAATTTCCGTAATAGTTTTAGTCGACAAAATTAACACTATTCCCAAGGCAACTTAATTGTAATATTGTAGGCTATTTGTAATTAATCTCAATTTAAAAGTCACTTATTTGACAATATACAAACACAGGCACACAGACAAACCATAGAGGTCACCAGGCTTTCCACCTCGGAGGAAAGCCTGTTCTCTGTTACAAAATTGCTGTGTGAACCGGTCTGGAACGGATGATATCGTTACATCATGTTGTAGTATTGTTTTGTAGTAGTCATCAGGCAGGAACAATCATCCGGGACTTCCTTTTCCCTCAAACCGGAAGAATAACAATAAAAGCTCTCGTAGCCTGTAGCTTTTATTGAGAAGAATCGGTTTGAGGTGAAAGGAAGTTCCGGATGATTGTTGACTACAAAACAATACTACAACATGACGTAGCGATATCATCCGCTCCCGACCGGATCATAAACCTGAAATGGAATGCTGCCCAGGCTACATAAACACTAGTCATCCATATTTAATGTGTGTGGAACCCCAAAACTTCAAGCAGGCACCTCAGTCTGGCAATAAATACTGACACAGTGACACCACACACAATGTATGTAGACAACCCCTCAGCCGGGAAGTGTGTGTGTGTGTGTGTGTGTGTGTGTGTGTGTGTGTGTAGTAGAATTAGAGAAATATACATTTATTGTGAGGATAACTTTCCTGGTCCTCACTCGAGAAATGCTAGTTCTAAGGGGTTAGTGTTTTCCCTAATTTATACTTAGCTGATGTACAAGCACACAAACGCATCGCACAATAACGCGGTTTTGAGTTTGTAGATCTGCCATTTCTCTGCTATATTTTCAATGACGTCCCAAAATGTGGATGTCTTCCTACTGCATACATAATAATATAGCACTACTGCATGATGGTGTCCGTGTGCACGCATGTGCGTGCGTGCGCGCATGTGCGTGCGCGTTTGCGCGTGTGTTCGGAAGCCTAGCTGGGCAAGATGCCTTCATGTGTATCCTTATAGGTGCCCATGTGAACCGTCAACCCTGTTGTATTTGTTTCCCTGTAAAATGTATCAAATACAGAACTAATATGTGGGTGTGGGTGTGGTGGGGGTTATTGGAAAGTTTCTGAGAAGTGTGAGCTGTCTCTTCTCTTCCTTAAATCCCTGGCGCAGCCTGCACAACACAGTGCATACAGCCTGCACAACACAGTGCATACAGCCTGCACAACACAGTGCATACAGCCTGCACAACACAGTGCATACAGCCTGCACAACACAGTGCATACAGCCTGCACAACACAGTGCATACAGCCTGCACAACACAGTGCATACAGCCTGCACAACACAGTGCATACAGCCTGCACAACACCGCATGCTACCACTTCATCAACATCTACTCTCCACTGCGTGGGTAAACAAGACTCCTCTGAAAGTCTTACATGTCAGCAGTCACTTCCTAGACCCAGCCCTCTGAGTAATACACACACGACACATCCAAATCCTCAGTGTTCCTTTAACCCATTTAAGACTGAGACCAGATTCTACAAAATGTCTTCTAATCTAAATCATGACAGTTTTCTGAAAATCCTGTTCAGTGGTTCTCAAACTATTTCATGTCAAGGACCCCGATTTTTTTTATTATGTAGGTTATTTGGCCGTCGACCCCCATCTGATGTGAGTGCGCAAATGGACACTTTTACTGGTACGTTTTGTTACATTTTGTAAACTCGATCTCGGAGATCATGCATGGATAAATAATGAACGCAGGATTTTACTGTGTAAAGGAGAACACACGTTGAGCTACATCAGCTTTATAATATTAGTTTGAGTTTTTCCTCTATTATATGTCACAGAAGATACAATCATATCAATGACACAGGAAACGGAGAAATTAAATTTGAATTAAGATTAATAACGTCTTATTTCCTCTGGGTCGTTTTTGTGAGGTCAAGACTAGACCCCTCTTGGGTAAAGAATAAAAAATCCCCAAATACTAATGGAAGTAATAAAGCAAACTCATGACTTACTTACTTATCAACTTATCATTTTAACAACAACAAAATATGGCATTCTCCGAGACCTATGTTATAGTACATTCTCAATTTCTGTCCTGAAGATTTAAAGGCCATCATCTGGGTTTTTAATCATTTGTGTGTGTGTGCGTGCGTGTATGTGTGTGTGTGTGTGTGTGTGTGTGTGTATGTATGCGTTCATGTGTCCATTGTGTATTTATGGTTGAGAGTTAATTTTGTTTAAGGAATGGGACACTTTTCGTATATGTTCCTAAATATACTATATGGCGCGCGCGCACGCACGCACGCACGCACACACACACACACACACACACACACACACACACACACACACACACACACACACACACACACACACACACACACACACACACACACACACACACACACACACACACACACACACACACACACACACTTGCATTCACAAATTAGACACCATCAAGGACAATATCTTCATAAGCAACCATTGTTGTTCCTTCATCGTATTCTATGGCTCTCACGAATACAGATTATCAGCCAAGTTGAAATCAGTGGGCAGGTTTTTCCCACGCCCTGTATAGCTGCCATACCCAATCCATAACCATGACTGTTCTGTCCTAGGCAACATCGTCATCCTCTACACAAACACACAATATACGCAGTAGTATGTCAGTCGTACTGGAAGTCCACACAGTTGTGTGTGTGTGTGTGTGTGTGTGTGTATATATATATATATATATATATATTTGACTTTAAATTACTTTAAAATCTGAAACCTGAGGAGTTAATCGTGAGGGTAATCAAAATTGCTAACACTATAGATATATACATGTATGTATTGAAATTAAAATTAAATTAAATTAAATTAAATTCCAATATTCCCTTCAATAATCATGTACACTATAAAGTACAAAGGTGGGATACAAAAAAGGCCAAATTAACACTCACTGCCAGATTATCAGTTTGGAAAAAATGCTAAATGATCATGTACACTACAGTGTTTATGATATTTAATGATGCTTCAGTCGTAATGTTTCTGTGACAGTTTTCTCCATACTAGCATAACATTTATTTTCATTTAGTTGAATAGAAGGCCAAACGAAAAGAAGCAGTTTGAGGTCAAGCTGAGTAGCAGCAGTGGATGCAACACTGACTGGTCCATTTCTGACCCAATATACTGTAGTGGATGAACACTGACTGGTCCATTTCTGACCCAATATACTGTGGCACATACTGTAACATCTTGTTTAGTAACAACATGTAATAAACTCAAATGGGCATACATCATACATAATAGATACAGTACATACAGCACATACATTTAAAGATGCACACTGCTTAAAGTCAGATAAAGGGCCCTTGCGGTAATACGTAGATTTAATTTGTGATAGCATGATATAAGATCATTGTTGAATGAGCAGTGAGGATGCAGAGATGAGCGGATGCTTACCTTGGTTCCTGGCCGCCGGTGGACTAGTGTCCACACAGCCGGGGAGGTAGGTTCCGTTAGGGAACACCCGGGGTCCACCGGGGGCACTGCAGGGGCCTGTGCCCGTGAACTGACCGGAGAAGTGCACCGTGAAAGCCCCCAGACCGCAGTGTGGGTCCTCCAGGGGGTCTGTGCCCCAGCCCGGCTCCTGCTTGATGAGAGAGTGTGGATGATGATGATGATGCGACGGCAGAGAGCCGTAGGGAGAGCCGGCGGGGTGCAGGTCCAGGAGTTGGGACCACTGTGAGCCCGCTGCGCCGCCCACGGCCATGCTGCAGCCGCCGCCGCCCCCGCCCCCTGGCAAGGAGGGCACCGGAGGAGGCATCGGAGGTAAGAGGGTTAGGTCCCGAACGTCCGGCGACCCCATGGAGCCCAGGGCCCCGCCGCACGCCTCGGTCAGCATCTGAGAGAACGGATGGCCCGCAGTGGTTGCAGAGATCCTCCTAACACACTGAACCAACCAACCAACCAACCAGGAGGCCCAAAACTAAAAAGAAATTAAAATAAACAAAAATAAAAATAATCACACCCCTTTCAAAGCTTTGATTTATCAAGGCGTCTCCACAAAAGCGCAGCAGAATAAAAAAAATCTCTGTTCTCCGCGGCTTCACAACAAGACCACAACAAGAACAAACACCAGTGTCCATTAAGGAGCCATGTTTCTCTCTGTCCACTGAGCGGTCAGTCGGTCTGCAGTGGTGACTAGTGGTTAACTCTGGAGGCCAAAGTCTGCATGGACAATGTAAAGCTCAAGTGCAATGGGTGTTCTGTGTGTTGCTGCACCAAGTGGGATAGTGTGGGGGTAACGGTGCCTTGTCTCTCCTGAAGGCTCAAATACTGAGCCTTACTCACGGGGAGGTACGTGGGAGGAGCAAGGAGGACGTCTGGAAAAAGATGACTCCCTTTTCTCTTGTCCCCCAGCAGACATACTGTAAGACTGCAGCGCTCAGTAACTTCTGACTAATCACGGCCACGCATTTGTTTTTATACATATGTGTGTGTGTGTGTGTGTGTGTGTGTGTGTGTTTTAGAGGGACATTTTTAATTTAATTGAAATTAACCAGTTTGTAACCCAAATGTAAACGATAGCCCTGCCGTAAATGTCCCGATGGTTGGATACATTTTTCCACTGTTTCTTATCTGACGGACTGAGCTCCTGATAAAATGATGTGAGACTTCTGCCCATGTTTCTGTAAGAGAATGAACATTTTCAACGTTAAAAAATGAGACCTGCAACATCAAATACATTGGGCTCTGCATTGGGCCTTCAAGTACCGAAGTACGTCAGTGTCAATTAGACAATCACCAAACAAAAATATCTAAATATTTAGCATGAATTAATTCAAATGTATACAGCCTTGTATTGCCTCAACGTGAATTCATTTCATCACCCTTTCTTTCTCATCATGACGTCCCTGAAATAATCACTCTGAGACTCTGCAATCAATATTCCAGTATGGTAGTAACACTTTGGTAATAAAATAATAGTTTTTATTTATTCTATAATTAAAGATATACTGTTAATAAAGGCTAATACTATTGTAGGCTGCCAGAGGCTGCATGATGTTTAGTAACTTAGACAGCCTTGGCGTAGTGCCCGTGCGTGCGTGCGTGCGCATATGTGTGTTTAAGAAATAGAGGTTCTGACCTTAACTCAAACCTAGTGTGGAACTTCAGAGGAATGCAGTATCACAGAGAAGGTTTCAGCACAGCTGTTATGGCTCTTTGTATACCTATTTGGGGTTGAGTTGTACTCCTCTTAAATGCAACGATAGCAACAATATACTATTATATCATCACTGTCGGGAGGAAACCACCTAACTCCATTTTTGAGGTTTTTGATTTTGTTCTTTTCATAAATCAGCACTTCGGAAAAAACCTCTTAACTCCATTGGACCCTCAAATTGTCTGATAATGCACCTAACTCCACCCCCTCTCCCCCTCTTATGCAAATAATTGACAATATGTAAAGTCACAATACCAACTTTGATGAGACAGTATTGCATTTTCTTAAAAAATATATATGTTTTCTTCATTTCCTGAAAAACGAAAATCTTGCACGCACGCACACCTAAAATATTATTTAAATATTCCTACACACATACGTTATATATGATAATTGTACACATATACGTGACACACACACACGCACAGCACACAATTTTTGTAACCCTGTTACAAGCCTTGTAGCCTCGGAAACCCAGACGTTTTTATACAAGCCTTGTAACTGAGCTCATGCTTCCTTCAATGTATGAGGATTGAGCAGGCCGATTCTTTTCACCTGATAGTGACGTTTCCCCAGTAGGATGTAACGTGTGGAAGGAACACGTTATTCCAACCAGTTCCTAGTCGTTGACTATCATTGCGCCATTTGCGCGCGTTCACGTATGAAACATTCGTTCACGTGTCATGGGCCCAATAACATGAACGTGCGCAATGATAGTCAACAGGCTCGAGCTGCAATGACAAATTCGGCCACTATGTCCATTTCGCCTCAGGGTTTCCTCCGGGTGCCGTCTCTATTCATATATACTTTAAGGGGTATACGGGGAGAACATGCAAACTCCACCCAGAAAGGCCCTTTTGTCAACCCCACCTATAGGGTATTGGGTTGGCGCTGATGAGAGAGGAGGCCCCTGCAGTGCCCCTCACTGGAATCGAACCTGGGACCTTCCAGCTGTGAGGCAAGGTTTTTTTCTGTCCCTTTGGCACAGCGATTACACGTCTTTCAGCAGGAGAGGAGAGTCCAGCTGAAAACATCCTGATGTGGAATATACGTGGTCACACTAACCTTGCAACACATCCTCAAATGTAAAGCCGCAGTCCGTAACTTTATCTTACTTACCCAGGATTTGAACCCAGATGTTCACACGGGAGAGACCAACTGCTAGCCCAAGATGCAGTCCCTGCTTGGCTGGGGGAGACCGGGCCTGGCTCTTTAGCCCAGTGGCTCTGCTTGGCTGGGGGAGACCGGGCCTGGCTCTTTAGCCCAGTGGTTCCCAAACCTTTTCACGTCAAGGACCCCCAAATTGATACTAATTCACCCGCAGACCCCCATTTGAAAAGATATGCCAGGGACCCCCATAAGAGAAGATTTTTACGGCTCTAGCAGTGATTCTCAACCGGTTTAAATTCAAGGACCCCCAGTTTGATATATGCATTGGGCCCCCATTTAATGGCATTTTTATCTCTGGGACCCCCAATTTATATTGTAAAATCTAATTTAACTCTGTAACGGGCCCATTTGGTTCCATTTGTACATTCTAAGTTACCCATATGGTTCCTATAACTATCATTTAGCTGGGGACCCCCTGGAACTCCCTCAAGGACCCCTAGGGGTCCCCGGACCCCACTTTGGGAACCACTGCTTTAGCCGACTAGTAACGTATGTACTACACTAGTTGCTACACTATAAGTTATACTGAATTAACATACTCTATTTACAGATTGGTTATATTGGATACAATACGTTCCGGATTGCAGCTTTATAACCCAATTCAGATGGGGAGTCTGTGGTCATGAAGGGGACACAGTGATCTCTGACTCACTCCATTCTAGGACAAAAATGAGTGCAAAGGCAGATCCTATCCCCAAAGGAACACCCAGGCATTCTGGAGATGTCCATGAAGCCCATTTGAAAATAGTAGCAGAGAAAATTAATTGTTCCCAAAACTAAAAAGTCCTGAGTCGTCCACCCACTACAAACAATTCTGAAAAGTAAAATAACACACAAAGGTTTGTGCCTATACATAAAAATCTCAATGAGAATGAGAAAAAGGGGGGAAAAAGAATGCAATTACCTCTGACCCGAGGAGGCAAACGCTGGCTCTGCCTTCCCCAGTGGAGTCTTCATCAGCAGGGATTCATCAAAGGTGACGAGGGCCAGGCCGGAGAAAACAACCCTTTCACTTCCTATGACGGATGGTAGACCCCAAATACACTCTCATTCTTCACATCAATCTAGCTGTGGGTTTAAAACAACACCGCTGTGGAGAGGAAGGGAAAACGGTCAATACTGCCTCTGACCCTTTAACAACACAATAAAAGTCCATGGTGTTCATTTAACTCGGAGGAGGGTGTACAAAATGGAACAACGTCCATCCGTGAACACAGAGGATTTTACTGCAAGGGTGTCAACCATACACTGGCATTAAGAGCACAAAGACACATGCAAAGGGGGATTTGAGAAGAGACCTACAGTTTAAGTATATGAACCTAGAAGTATGAGCACACGTGCATGTTTTTTATGAACTATATTGGTGAGCTAAATGTGCTATACAGACAGCATTCAGTCACTAGATGTCACACTGCACACTACACAAACTACACTTGTACACCTCTGTGGCTGTGGCACAACGGTTCCTTATTTCCCTGTCACATCTACAAAGCCGTTTTAGTTTACAGATTATTACAGATATACAGATTACAGACAAAAGTAGAACTGCACGAGTGCATACTTGCTTGTTGCACACTAGTAGGCCAACTAGTGCGCAAGCAGAGCGCGCAAGTACTTTCGACCGCTACAAACTGTCAACCAATTACATATACATATACTATGTATATGTATATGTGATTTGTCCGTCCCAGCCAACCCGCCACTTTTTATGCGTATGCAAATAAAACAGCAAATGGTGCCTGCTACGGCAGTGGTGCCAGATTACATACATGTATACACAGGAGCATTACCTTTAATCCTCCCAACACTAAAACATATCGTCATTACGTCACCATCGAAAACCAATTACACTCTGGCATTGGGTCCATTGATCCACATATTTCTTACGTCATCATTGAGAGCTAGTTATACATATACTATATATATATGTAATTTGTAAGTTGATTAGCGGTATACTGTGGTTACTTTGCACCAAAAACCGTCCCAGCCAACCCGCCACTTTTTATGCGTATGCAAATAAAACAGCAAATTGTGCCTGATTTGCTGGGACCAGATTACATACATGTATACACAGGAGCATTACCTTTAATCCTCCCAACACTAAAACATATCGTCATTAGGTCACCATCGAAAACCAATTACACTCTGGCATTGGGTCCATTAATCCACATATTTCTTACGTCATCATTGAGAGCTAGTTATACATATACTATATATATATGTAATTTGTAAGTTGATTAGCGGTATACTGTGGTTACTTTGCACCAAAAACCATCCCAGCCAACCCGACACTTTTTATGCGTATGCAAATAAAACAGCAAATTGTGCCTGATTTGCTGGGACCAGATTACATACATGTATACACAGGAGCATTACCTTTAATCCTCCCAACACTAAAACATATCGTCATTAGGTCACCATCGAAGACCAATTACACTCTGGCATTGGGTCCTTTAATACACATATTTCTTACGTCATCATTGAGAGCTAGTTATACATATACTATATATATATGTAATTTGTAAGTTGATTAGCGGTATACTGTGGTTACTTTGCACCAAAAACCGTCCCAGCCAACCCACCACTTTTTATGCGTATGCAAATAAAACAGCAAATTGTGCCTGATTTGCTGGGACCAGATTACATACATGTATACACAGGAGCATTACCTTTAATCCTCCCAACACTAAAACATATCGTCATTAGGTCACCATCGAAGACCAATTACACTCTGGCATTGGGTCCTTTAATACACATATTTCTTACGTCATCATTGAGAGCTAGTTACTTGCGCACACCTGCACACCATGTAATCTGGTCCCAGCAAATCAGGCACAATTTGATGGAGATATACACACCATGTAATCTGGTCCCAGCAAATCAGGCACAATTTGCCGTTTTTTTTGCATACGCATCAAAAGTGGCGGGTTGGCTGGGACGGTGCATACGAGCCGGGCGAAACTATTACTTGCACGCTCTGCTTGCGCAAGTAATTATAAAAATTATTTATACTTTGTTTTAATTTATATATATATATATATATATATATATATATATATATATATTAGGGCTGTCAAAGTTAACGCACTATTAACTAGTTAACTCACAATCCTTTTAACGGCACAATTTCTTTTGACGCGCAATTTACAGTTTGACTGTTTTAAACGTGTAACCCGCATTTTAATCAACCCCCCTTCACTGCCGAGATTGTTGTATTACCTTTAGATCATACGCTGAATTATTTGGGCTTTTGATCCGTGACAATCCGGCGAAAAAAAGGTTGCTCCGCTTGTTATGAACGATCGCACCACCCGCCATCTTGGTGCGCCGCAAGACGGCCCCACAAGACCCTCCTCCATGAGGCGTTGTACCCCGTTTATTTGCATTGGCCTCAATTTCCCAGAAGCCCTAGCAGCCCATAGCATGTGTTGATTTCCGGTTTCGTCATCAAAACGAAACCTTCTCGTCTCCAGCTCCGCAGCAAAGACGGAGTTTCTTTTTAATTATTACAATACGGCGTATTAAACACATAAAACAAAAGGCGTATATCGCAGCGACAGTAACCTGGAGTAAACCATTCCTGGCAGTAAAACTGTTTTAACGCACCGTGAAGTTTGACAGAATGGTTGATAGACGCATGGAAATTTTACACTGAAGAGTTGAATAATTGTTAAACAGCTGCATTACTTAAGTTAATTTAAGTCTACACAATTAGAAAACTTAGAAAACACGTTATTTTGATCAACATGGCCTGTTATCTCTAATAATGGTACCATTGGCCAACATCAATACAGTTCTTTAGTTTGGGTCTGGAAGGCTAATTGTCATCAAATGGTGGTTCCGTGGCTCAAATGCAGAATAAATAATGGACCTTGATATGAAAAATCTTGAAAACCACTGATTTAAGGTATATTTAGAACGGATAAAAAATATGTGATTAATTTGCGATTAATCACAGTTAACTATGGACAATCATGCGATTAATCAGATTAAATATTTTAATCGATTGACAGCCCTAATATATATATATATATATATATATATATATAGGCTTCATTGATAGAGTAAATCAACAGTGGAGGCCGACATGAAAGAGGAGAGAAAGACAGCAAAGTTGGGACAGGATCGGGACTTGAACCCAATGTGCTGTCAGGCTGCATTTAGGAGCCTATAGGTGTCCGCCGTCCGGACCATTAGGCAGGCCCTGCCCACAGGGTTTTTGTGTGTGTGTGTGTGTGTGTGTGTGTGTGTGTGTGTGTGTGTGTGTGTGTGTGTGTGTGTGTGTGTGTGTGTGTGTGTGTGTGTGTGTGTGTGTGTGTGTGTGTGTGTGTGTGTGTGTGTGTGTGTGTGTGTGTGTGTGCTCTGACTGTGGATGCAGGACTGTCTTTATTGTATTATTTCATCCACCATTACATTTTTAAATCAATTTCACCTTGTGAAATGTGGTGATTTAGTTATGATTTAGTGAAATTAGTAATCAGTGAACAACAGTAATCAAAGGGCCTTGAAGAGAGTTTAGCAACAACAAAAAAAGCTGCAGATGTTATTTTGATGTGCTGATGGCATCAGAAAGAACATTCGTTCTTTTTCTTCTCTGTGTAAGCATGATAACAAGCTGACAACAGACAAACCCACAAATCCGCAGCAATGTGAAATAACATATAGTCAGTTCCTCTTTATCTCGGCTTTTATGAAATGCATACATTTAAACACAGCTCAGAGCATTATTAGTCCTCCATGTCCTCACCACCTTCTCTTACCAGAAACAGATTGATGTTTGTCACACTACCAGGCGCCAACTCGGCATATGAGTAGCACAGCTTAGCTGTTACTTAGTACCGTCTAGCTTCTAGCGCAGTGGTTCCCAAACTGTGGTGCGTGCACCCCTTGTGGTGCGCGGGCGCCTTCTAGGGGGTGTGCGACATGAAAAGGCTAATGGTGGTGCTATGGTTTTATTTTATAGGCTACATATTAACATATATGCCAATATATGGCAAGTATAGGCAGAATATAGCCTATGCTGCATATGCCATGTTCAGGTTCATATGTGCAAATATGTGGATAAATAGGAAATGTATGTCTCTATATTTATATAGATTATGCAATTTATATTTCCATGTGGGAGGGGGAGTGCATCAGCTAGGTCAGGAGGTAACAGGGGGTGCATGGCCAAAAAGGTTTGGGAACCACTGCTCTAGTCTAGCGCATGCGTGTACATCTGACTAATTGCAACCCGGGGACCACCACTATTGTGTCGGGTGGGCTGACCTCGCGGGACAGTCCCGGAAGTGCATCGTCTGTCCCGCGTCCCCCAAATCAAAGATATTGTTCCATCATATTCAAGGGCATTTGGAGAGAAATGTATCCAGACTCTCAGAGGGCAGGTGTGTGAGTGTGTCTGTATTCAGCTAATGCTCATTTCCCCCTTTTTCCCTTTAAAATCAGTATTTACTGTATCCCCCCCCCACCCCTTCCCGCACATTTTTCTCTCTGTTCACTGTTTCTAGCAGAAATAAAGCATGAACGATAATTATTGCAAACAACTACAAAAAATAAATAAAACAACAACATTTGGTATAACCACCAATCATATGTAGTCTAGTGTAGGTCACCCCAACCGCAAACAGCAAAAGCTTGTCTGGACAATAATCGTTTGTGTGCATAAAGTCAGGCGAGGACAGTTTGTTCTCGCCCAACCGCTCTAACACCCCCAAACGTAAAAGGCAACAACATCCACGTTTTAATTTAGTCTTATCAACTCTCGGCAAACTTCAAAGTGACCTGCATATCAGACTGCAGATAGGAAGAGTGGAGAAGGATCAGAGAGAGAACAGACATTTGATTGGATTCTGTGTAAAAGACACAACACGGCTCTAGTATCTGTCTGTGGTGTTTGTTTCTATACAAGACCTAGTCTTGTATATTTGTTCAGTTTTTACAGTCAACAGAATGAAGAAGCTAATTTAACACACTTATGGCTGGACTACAGCCATACATTGTCTACAGTAAGACAAATACATTGCGCTTAGGCCTTAGAAAAAGCACTTCACACGCCTTAGCAAAGAAGGTAACATTGTGGCAGAAACAACATTTATATCAATAAAATAACTTGTATATGATTAAACTAAAAACATGCTTAGTACTGCCCGAATATCTTTACTCTAATTCGAGTAAAAAACTGATAAAATATACAGCTAATCCTATTGTTAAAAACATGATTAAAGTTTGGCAGGATGTCAGACTTTATCTTTTGGATATCCAACCCAGTTTTCGATTCAGCCCAATTTGGGGAAATGAATATTTCACCCCAGGAAGGGCGGATGGGGGCTTCAAGATATGGGCCAAGCAAGGGATTAAACAATGGAAGGATGTTTTTGACAAAAGGGGGAATCTACTCTCTTTTGATGAACTAGCTGCTAAATACAATTTACCCCGTACACACTTAACACAAGTATTTACAACTCAGAAGCTTTATAGGGGTTAAACAGGTGAATTCTCTGACACTCCCTCCCCTGTCAATAATAGAAAAAGAGCTTATCAGAAACCCCTTTAATAGGGGCATCATTTCTGATTTATACTCTATGTTAGTAGAATTCTCTCCTGAATCCTCTGAATCCAAATATAATGCATGGAAGGCTGATCTACAAGAGGAATTGACATTGGAAGAGTGGAGCTCAGCCTGTATGGATGCTCAATCCCAGACGGGTAACACTCGGTTAAAACTGTTGCAATATAATTGGCTGATGAGGGTCTATATCACTCCAGAGAAATTAAATACATTTAGTGCAGATATTCCAGATACTTGTATCAGATGTGGTAAAGACAAAGGTACACTTTTCCATTGTCTGTGGGCATGTCCAAGAGTGAAAGAATTCTGGGAAGAAGTGAGGAGGGAGATTCAGAAGATATTGTCGATAGATATTGAGCTTGACCCAAAACTGTTTCTATTATGTCTTTACCCACCTGGCCATAAGATTCAGAGTAGCGAAGATTTATGTTTACTACAAGCCAAAAGGGCTATAGCCTTATCGTGGAAAAAGATAGGCAAACCCAGTATTGCTCAGTGGTTTAGGGAGTTATCATTGTGTCTTCCTCTGGAAAGAATCACTTATACTTTGAAGAATAAACAGAAGATGTTTGATAAGATATGGGGACGGTTTATCCAATATATTACGGTTAATGATTTATCTTATTTAATGGTGGAAACTGAAAATGTGTAATTGTATTTTCTGCAGCTGTTTGGTCTTGTGGCCATAAGGACTCTGTTGTTGTTACCATTCTAAGTGCCCTTATTTTATTATACTGTATTTATATATGTATGTATTGTATGTTTTGGTTTTGGTTTTTGTTTGTTTTTCATTTTAAGTAATTGTATTGTCTGTATTATGTATTGTTTTGTTGTATTGTCCGTTTGTCGAAAAAAAGAAATGCAATAAATATATTGTTAAAACAAACAAAAGAAACATGCTTAGTCTCTCCTTTCAAATTGGTTAGAGTTAGTAATCCCAAAGCATAGCGATGTCCCAGTGCTGGGCATGGACTTAGTAATTCGAAAAATACATCACATCAGCACTGGTAGATTCACTAAACCAGAGGTTCCCAAACACACAACGTTGCCGGTCTGTGGGACATGTACCACCACCAGTATGCAAGGCACAAAGCGAGAGGGAGGGCGAGGTGAATTTACCGGGCCATGGGTCGGCCGGTCGGGCCATGGGTCGGCCGGTCGGGCCATGGGTTGTCCGGTCGTCCCATGGGTCGGCCAGTGGCTCATGGTTCGGCCGGCCGGCCCATGGGTCGGCCAGTCAGCCCATGGGTCGGCCGCACTGGTCATCCCAGCAGGTGCTTCTGAGTCAGGACCAAGGTCACCCCTATCAGTCCTGTACAGTAAACCACAGCCCCTTCCACCCTGGCACACCCTAACTGCAGCTGTGGTCTATAACAGTCATCAGAAAACATTTCAGAGAACTTTAGCAGTTCCTGAATGCTTTCATACCCTTGAGCACCATTATTTGATCTGTGTGAACTGAAAACATTTTATGAAATGAATCAGATGTTTGACCACTTAACCCTAACCCTGTATACTTTGTTTTTTGAGTCAAATAGTGGAAATAGTCGACTCGATCTACAAGCTCACAATGCGTCCCAATGCAACGCACTGTGAAATCTGCCTATTTCTACTAAATGTTCCAGCTCATGTGGCCTTGCGTTTAGACGTGTCCGCCCTGAGATTGGGAGGTTGTGGTTCGATTCCCCGACACCCCGGGTCATACCAAAGACTGTAAAAACGTGATCCAATGCCTCCCTGCTTAGCACTCTGAAGCCACTGGCCACTGAAGAGACGGTATGATACACTAAAGGCTGACTTATACGTGGATGAATCTTGACCGAAAATAGCTGATCTACTGAATTGGGGGTAAGTCCCTGTGACATACTAGCGTCATGTCCAGGGGGTGTACTTGTACATCAAGCTGTCTCACGCTATACAGAAGCAGGAGATGGATCCTACTGTATGCCCTACTATACTGTATGCCCTATGGGCCTCATGCCTCGGCAGGGCATACTTACTACTTCAGATGTTCGCTTATTACTGTATGAACAGAATAGGGACAGTGAGGTTCATGTGGTTAATAAAGATCGGGGCATGGACACACAATCACACATTCAAGCCAAATAAGGGTCCACTTATTTTACATTGTGGGTTTGTGGCTGCAATAAATAACATTATACTTACAATGTCATCGTGACTTCGGAACCTTGCGATGTGCAAGCTGTTTTGTGCTTTTTTGATGCTTTCCATAATGATGGGGTTGGAATCCAGATCAAACTAACTAATTCTGAAAGTAACCCATGAGGACTGAATTTAAGGATCGTAATGAATACAAAATGTCACAATAAATGCTTTATTATGATAACTAACTAAATTCCGATCCAAAGATAATAGGGGAGGACATTTTATCTGTGTTAATAATACATTTTGCAGAACGTTGAAAATGTCATACAGGATGTCCTACAGGCAGGTTCAAACAGTTGTTCACTCATTCCTGAATGACCTTTTGAACTATCACTCGTTTTTTCATCATACTTTTGATCGCCACTTTTTTTCTTTTTTTCTTACATTTTTATCCCACGATTTTGTAACCCAGTTTTCTTTTCACCCAGTGCCAATTATCTAATGTAATCCTGGGCGCTACACTTCCTCTGCCAAGTTGCCAACCTGGGGGGGCAGCAGACTGACCTCATGCCTCCTTCTATGCATGAGGAGTCCAAGCTGCTTCTTTTCACCTGACAGAGGGGAATTTCCCCGGCTGGACCTAGCGCGTGGAAGGGACACGTTATTCCGACCAGTTCCTTTCCCCTCCATCAGGCGCCCCGGCTGGCCAGGGGGAGGTAGTTTTAGAGACCAGGATTATGGCATGTTTTTGTGAGGGTATCTACCCTAGGGGACACAGGGAGAACATGCAAATTCCACACAGAAAGGCCCTATCGCCAACCCCCGCCTCGGGTATGGGCACTGATGAGGAGGGAATTGATCGCCACTTTTAAAGGTATTTGGTTAGCTAGTACCTTCATATGTTTGAAAGTATGAAAATGAGAAAAGGTGCAAAAGACACTCACATCCCATACCTCCGAAGCAGGGTGCTGGATAGAAAGTCACAGTCACGCCCCCTTTCAGAACGAAGAAGCACCAGGAAATAATTCCAATAAGTATTTATTTAAAGATCTGTAAGCCTCGAACAAAGCAGCCGAGCTGACAAATCATGACAATAAACAAAAGAAATGGGCCACAATGGAACAAATAATTAGAAAGGGTTAGGGTTATTTAAGAATAACTCTAAAAAGAGAGTTGTACCCTGCCCTTTTTTTCTTCTTTTTAATTATGTGTTCGGCCCAAAACATTGTGTTTATTGTCATGATTTGTCAACTCGGCTGTTGGCTTTGTCCGAGGCTTAAATGTCTTTATTATTATTATTTCCTGGTGCCCTTGTTGTTCTGAAAGGGGGCGGGACTGCAACGCTCTATTGAAAGAGGCTTCATTATAACAAAATAAATCCGCAAACCAAACATAACTGGTCACCATGCAGGCTCAGAAGTCTGAGGAAGAGCCTGGTGACTCGATATGTTACTCACAACTAAATATCTGCAAACTGGAATTATAGGCTTGGTGGCAGATTTATTTTGTTTACGTGAACATATTATGTAAGCCGCTAATTTCAAATCCCCAATTGGTTTCTGAGAAATCAGGTGTAGACTTAACTTGGGAAGTTATAAACAGGGAACTTCTTGTGTTATGACAATCTCTGTGACCGTCAGTTCAATGAGTTCACATGTCTGATTCACACGTTTTGACTGAATCTCTAAGGAGGTTCTCAAAGAGGAGACTCAGGAGAATACCTTTTTTTTTTTTTTTATGTATACTACATTTAACAGGTATTTTACAGTATACAACTATACATGTATACTACATTTAACAGGTATTTCTGAAATCTACAGATCTAAAAATCTATACCATCTACCATTTGAGACGCAAAAATATATACTGTATCCCCAAATGAAGATAAATTTGATTCTTTGTTTTAACCGCCTTTTGAACCTCTGCTTGCTCCTCCCAGGCAGTATAAGTGTGTGTAATATAAACACATTCTGATGACAAGAGACCGATCCATCATTTACAAAGCCCCATTCCTGCTCCGCTGACTGGACCAAACCAGACGGGAACGTCAGAATTCCTGGAAGATTGTGGCTTTTTTCTTTTTCTTTTCCTTTTTTTTCCTTTTTTGCTGTGGCCATTGGGTTGAGACAGAGCACACATTCCAACATAGGGGGAATTAATGACCTGAGATAGCTCAACACCACTACCGTGAATCCACTTTGATTGATCGCTGCGGTCTTTGGAGTGGTATGAAGTTGGCAGGTGCTCATTAGGCGACATGGCAAGATAACGGTGGTATTTGGCTATACCATCTTCATTTCCCTTGAGATGGTTGAACATGGTTCATATCAACTGATATCAACTCTTTTAACATCTAGGCACTGAATAGCAGGAATTAATCTAACAAAGGAAAGTGTGTTACCTCATTTTACTCAGTCATGGACTCATGGATTTAGTGTGATTGATTATCTACAGATGGAACAGATAATTGATCACTAGGACAGCTAACAAAGTAGGCCACAGCCAGTCAGTACCTTGTGACATGAATGTGCACGCACGCACGCACGCACACACACACACACACACACACACACACACACACACACACACACACACACACACACACACACACACACACACACACATATATGAGCCCATCCATATTTAATTACAAACTAGAAAAGTGTGCTCCTTGGAGCGCAGATCACCACCAGGCCGGGTTGCCTACCCAGGCCAGGGCTGTGTCAGTCAGTCGTGGGTTGCAGGAGCCCCAGGACACGAGGAAGCTGCAGGGGGAAACGGAGTTTGTGTGACAGACAGGCGGTTCAACTTTGCATGTTTGTGGTTGCCCCTGTGGGCAGAAGTGAAAGGGCTTTCGGAGGTGAGGCCCCTCAACATGCGATTTCAATTTAGGGAAGATTGATTGGATGTTTGTGTTCACGATATGGCATTTTAAATAAAAAACAGGACTTTTGAAAGCAATTACAGGCAAACACTACGTAGAATAAAACCCTTGTTTGACAGTCATTGATGACTGTCAAACAAGGGTTGATCGATGCCGGTGAAAAATATCATGTTTCTGCAACAGTGACATTTGTAGAATTTGTGGCGTGGCTGGCACCCTCTATGGGTCTGTGAAACGGCTTTTGGCTCTGTGACTTGTTTAGAGGCCCCGTCGCCCCTCAATGTGTGATAATTTAAAATGTGGGGTAGATTGGACGCCATCTTCATGAGTTTTGTTAAATAGGCCCCTTCCTCAAACTTTGCATGACAATCATTGTCAATCGGAATAGAATATGACGAATCTGAATGATACATGTTTATCATATGACTCCAAAGATAACATGTAACAATGGGCAAAAATGTGTAGGAGTTATATATTAAATATAGGGAAATCTTGGACTTTGTGGGGAATTGCATCATGATCCAAGGAATCCAGGGAAAAAAGTGGCCTCTTATAGTGTCACTATCAAGCAGATTTGAAGTTGATTGACACGGATTGACGGACACACACACACACACACACACACACACACACACACACACACACACACACACACAGAGACGGGGCAAAATCATTATCTCCGCCATGCACCCGGCGACGGGGTAATCATAACAGTTCTTAAACTGCTGGCTAATTGCCTGCTTAAGCCTGCTCAAAGATAAATGGCTGTATGTTGAGTTAGCTGAACCCAGGTGTATATTCCTTCCCTGCCAGGCAGGCCAAGTGATTAGTATCCATGTAAATCAATCTCATAGTCATCGTCCAACATGGCTGCCTACCTTCCACCCACTAATTGTCTGGTTCCCACCGTTCACCTCACCTCCACAGCCTCTGAAAAATCCCCTTGCATGGGCTCATCTATCAGCCAGTGACCTTGTCAGGACTCATCGCATGAGTAACTTCCCAGTGATTTGCTGCTTAACTACTTGTATGCTGATCCAGTTCAAACTGTCTACGTTATGTCTTCTTCTCAGGGGCAACAGATGTTGATTCAGTGACTTTAGATGTTACCAAAATGTTCTTTCATATGGTGTGGGAGTGTCCGAGTGTCCTCACATTTTGGAATTTGGTTGCTACTAACCTTTCGACTATTCTACAAGTTAACATCACACCCTCCCCATCTCTATTCTTATTAAATGATGTATCCCAGTTGCCATTGAATAACACCCGTATTCGTGTCTTCTTTGCTGGCGTAACGGCCGCAAAGAAGATGGTTGCTTCGCACTGGAAACCGCCTCATACATTGTCATTTCGCCAATGGGCTTTGACCTTTCTGGATATCATTTATCTAGAAATGTCTACAGCAAGATTGCATGGTGCAAAAGAGGAAAACATTGAGATTTGGGCTGGTATTGCAGATTTGGTTGGGGGCATGGTTTGATCATTATTATTGTTATTATCATTATTTATTAGTTTTTTGTTTCCATTGCACAGTGGTTGGAGTGATGACATTTTGTGGCATCTTTGGTCTCGGGGGAGGGAGGGGTGGGTGGGATTGTTTGTTTTTGTGTTTCTTGCTTTTGCTGTTGTGTGTTGTTTTATGTGTGTTTTGTTTGCTTTGAGTCTTTCATGTTGTTAACGTGTCTTATTGTGTTTTTTGTCTTAAAATAAAAAACATTTGATAACAAAAAAAAAGATGTTACCAAAATGTCACTGTCTGTACACAGTATTGTGTATAAAGACCCTTTAGTCTCCCTTGCCTTTCTGTTCTCTCTCTTGCTCTCCCATATCACAGATTCTCTTTCTCTCTCTCACACACATGCACGCACGCACGCACGCACGCACGCACGCACGCACGCACGTGTGATCCAAATCTGCACGCTCACATGACACGGGGTAAGGGAAATATACTATTATTATGGTACTGTTGGAACCCCATGCGCACACACACACACACACACACACACACACACACACACACACACACACGATTATTATGGATACTGTAGCTGACCACAGGAACAGACCGCGATGGTCATTTAATTTGCTTTCAGACAAAGCACACAATCTCAAAGAGAAGTGAGACCTGTCCTCATGTCCTGTTTCTGTGTTTCTCTATCTCTATCCCCGTCAGTCTCTCTCTTTCCTACAGTACATGTCCTCTTCCTCTCTTTGTCTGTTTTGTGCGTACATTCGCGATAGTGTAGATTATGATGAAACCTTACCTTTTAAAATATAGCCTATATATTTTTTATATGTACGAAAATAAAATGGGATTTCTTTTTTACTCGAGTCGTGACTCGTGACCCATAAACATTGGTCCATGACCCACAAATGGGTCCCGACCCACTGTTTGGGAAACAGTGGTTTAGAGGCCCCCCCTAAAAATGTGGGGTAGATTGGACGCCATCTTCATGATCCCTCAAACTTTGGACGACAATCATTGTCAATCAATTTACAATTTAGGCATTTAGCAGACGCTCTTAATCCAGAGCGACTTACAATAAGCAAGAACAAAAAGCATGGGAGTACATCACAAAAAGCATTTATCATAAAAACATGCGTAAGCTAAGAAAGTAACAGTGGAATATCTATATTATGAGACTATACATATAAACTATATATATATATACTACTATGCTATACATATGTACTATGGCGTGCTATGACTATATACAATGCAATTATAGTGCTGTCTACATAACATGCTATAAGTCTGTATCAGATGCTATCTAAGTCTACAGAAATGCTATCTAAGGGGGTAGGGTAAGTGCTATCGTGGGCCATGATGGAGTCTAATCGGAATGGAATATGACAAATCTGAATGATACATGTTTATTATCGCGTGACTCCAAAGATAACGTAAAGCCATTCATGTGAGTTTTGGGCAAATTGTGTAGGAGTAGTAGCAAAAAGTGTGTTTTTGCTACTCCCTCTCTTTATCTGTTTTGTGCGTACATGCGTGTGCAATTGCATGTGTGCATGTGCAACGTTTTCTCCAAAACACAATGTAGCCTACCTTTGTTCCCTCAGCCCTATGACGCCTCAGCTCTACATGTTCCCTCAAAACTAACACTAACCCCAACTCAACCCGTCCCTAATGTTGCGTTCACACGGGCAGTTGAAACGATGCAGTCCACCATTCATTGTCAATGGAAGCCAGCGATGTGAAGCTACGAAGCAGCTATGACGCGTGAAGCTGCCGCAAATTATGCTGTGATGCATTTTTTGCATTGTTTTATCTGCCCGTCTCTAAACGCACCATAACACCTAACCACAAATCTTACCCTAAATTGAGGGAAAATATAGGGCCGAAGCAACATAAGGCTGGGATAACACAGGCATGACCCCAGCACACTGCACGACGTGAAGATATACTGTATGTACAACATTGAATGATGCAGCCTGCCTGAAAAAGGAGAAGCAATGAAGGGCCAATGCACTATTGCACTTGCACAGAAATCTAGCCAGAAATACTACACTGTTACAGTTACACCATATCAGGCATCAGTACAACATACTGTAAACATGGGTGATGTCTCCTGCCAACACAAATGACTAACTAGAAGAATACAGTGTCAAGCAAAGGGCAGTCTTAGAATGATTCAAAACAGACAGACACCCTTATAAACTAATACTTGTACCAGGTACAATGTCTTTAGCTTCGGTCCAAGATTCTCTCAACAGCTCATACAATGAACACATTATTTTCAGTATGTACTATACTACCAGGTACATTATATGGACTTCTAAAGCATCATACCACAGCCTAGCATTTTTTGTAGATCTTCGAGAAGCCCAAAACAATGTCTCATGAGCACCTGGAGCTTCAAAGCCTCCAAATCTCTTATTCGGGACTTGAAATACACCAGGCACTTGACAACAGCTGTTAATCAGCTAATGAAAGCCTCAGAGTTACACAAGCGCGCTTGTGGAGAAGCAGCCATAAATTCCTGGCTGTGACAGCGCACAAGGGCAAGGAGAGAGTGAGGGTGGGATTTGGTACCAGGCACTCGCCTTCCTAACGGAATGACGCATCCTATGAACTACTATGGTGAAACACTCCACCAGCCATTTCCCCTCAGCACACTATTTTAAGATCTTTATCCCGCTGAAGTGCAATAAAACAGAATCCAGTTCCTTAACTATAACTGCTGCATGTGAAATATCGGACAAGCAGGTTTTTGAGGAATTAGTAAATGGCTGCTGCAGCCTCCACCCACCTTCTCTCTCTCTCCCCTCAATATATGAACCCCAACACACATAATAAACTTTGAAATACTTTGAAATATAAGTTCTATGACAGCAGAATTATGACTGTTCAGACAGAGTTCACTACATTTTAGAAGTTAGGAGGAGCACACACATTTAGTTTTAATATGGATTACTTCACCTCAGAGGACAAACCTGCCTGACACCTGATGCTGGTAACTTCAGTTCATGGTCGTATAGTGAACTGGAGCCTCACTTACTCTTTTAACCTCAATCACCTCAATCACAAAGTGGCCTGTCAATGCAACTATACACAGGATCCCTCTTGACATAGAGGCCTAGGGAGCACATCCATGGGTCAGTGTGTTATGTGCTTTGAAAATGTGCCCCCCTGACGCTTGCATTGTTTTTTGGTTGAAAGCACTGGGACCTGTCTCGGTGGTCCTCTCACAGGCCAGGGGGATGTAATTCAATCAGATAACCTCTCCCAAGAATCACCTTTAACTCTGTAACTCTCATCCAAGACATCCAGGACCTAATCCCCTAAAGAGGCGATAAATACATGGACAAGAATGACTGACATTGGGACACACAGATAAGAGGTGGAAGTCTTGTCATAAGGCTGTCTATAAAGTTGCAGCTATCCAGCACTGGGACAAAAGTATCATAGCATACTACCGTACTACCATATTACCGTAGTTTAGCAGTGGCATCATTCAGCGACATCCCTTTCACTGTATCTAGCTCCGGCTGCTGGCTGCTCAGATGAGACGGTGCCACATGCATGGGCCAATGTCTGGGCCTCTGGGGGCAGGAAGGAAGGTGTGTGACTGACATGTAAGTTACATTACGCAGTGGTTCTCAAAGTGGGGTGCAGACAGACAGTCTCCCTCTGGGTTCCTTCAGCTGAGGGGGTTCCAAATGGAACCTTACAGGTCTGTAACTCAGAGTTATAATAACCAGTAAGACGCCCTGAGGGCAAAAAGCGACCTCGCCCCGCATCCGCCTGGGTGACGGGCGGCAGACTGCTGGGCGAGCGCTGGCGCTTTGGCATGGGGGGGTCAGATCAACATATGGAATGAATTAATTTCTGTACTGGCCATATATGGAGTGTGGCTTGAATGTACACTACTGTACAGGGTTTGATGAGGTCAGATCAACACATGGAATGTCAGAACCGGAAGGATGGGTGGGGTGGGATCAACATATGGAATGTCAGAGCAGGTCAGCTCCATATATGGAGATCTAAGGGTTTGTGGTTTGAGGTCAGATATAGAGTTGCTGGCCGGCTCCATATATGCAGATCTAGGTGACGATGATCCAGTCTTCTCCATGTATGGTTATCCAGGGTTAGATGAGGTAAGTGCCGTGATCTTCATATATGGAGATGGCCATATAGCCTATGGTGGTGTGACGTGTCACAAGGCGTGATGTCACGAGGCGTGACCATATATGGAGGCATGATGTCACGGGGCGTGATGTCACGAGGCGTGACCATATATGGTTACTCTGCCCCTGAGCCACTGATGCCCCACAATGTTATAGGGGTCCTTGCAATTAAAAATGTTTGAGAAGATCCACTATATTACCATTACTGTCTGTTGTTATAATGGTAATAGTGATTGTGATGGCATCCTTTGATTGATTGATTGATTGATTGAACAGTTTGCAGAATTACAGTACATTTCAAGCATAACTCAATACAAAAAACTGTTAACTGTGTGAGTGGACGACACCAAAGCATTACACTTGTTTACAAGAGGGTCCACCGTTTTCAATTCATCATAACATTTAGAGACCAAAATCTATCCTGTGTTACCAATAGAGGCAGCTCCTTAGAGTGGTTCTCAAATTGCGGTCCTTGAAATTAAATAGTTTAGACTTTAGTTTAGTATAGAGTAGACTATAGAGTCTGAAAAGTGATGTCAGACAGACAGGTCAGGTGTAATATAAAAAGGGGCTTCTTTCACTTTAACAACATAACCCGGAAGAAGAATCTTTCGACCGGCGCTGTTGTTTCTTTCCTTTCCGCTGGTGTGTCTCTCAGTGTGTGAGCGTGGATCAGACAACAGTTCCATAAAAACACACAAAATGAGCGTCCCGGCATTTATCGATATTACAGAAGAAGATCAGGTACCACTATAACCTTTTTTTAGAAGCGGTTATACCTAATTAACTATGCGGCTGACATTATAGCCACATGCCATGGTGCGATTGGGCTCAAATATTATAGCTTAGCATGCTAGTTATCTTGCGAATGCTAACCAGAAAACACGCGAATGGCAACTGTACCCCGCTGTTCTGTCTGCAGCACTTACAGCTGTGATGTGTTATTAGCCCCTTTCGGGACCCTAGTTTACCTCGTCTGTATTTGGGACGATCGGTACCGAAGTCCCAAATACAAAAAAGGTAACCAAGGGGCTACACTTACAGCTGTGAACCTTTTCATGTCAAGGACCACCAAATTGACACTTTGACTCATCAGCCCGCGCGGACCCCCATTTGAAAAGATATGATGCCAGGGAGTTCCATTTCCAGGGAGTAAAGTTCTCTCTTCTGATTGGAAGAATTGGTATCTCGTGAAAATGTATTTTCTTCTGTTTAAAGTTTTGGAGAGATGGGTTACTGAGAGATGACGGGAGACCTCTGTTACCGAACAAACTATGCTTACTCAGAATATAGAAATGTAATACTTATTTTAACAATGCCCCTTACATCATCTTTTATATTTATAATTATATAATTTGGTCCCCATGCCTTTGGGGTATTTTTACCACTGTATATTTGCACAGACATGTGAAATTAAACGTATCCTTGCAGATTTATCCATCCTGATTCCTAACTATTAAGAGTGGTGGGTGCTGCTATTAGTACTGTACAGCGAATTTAAGGCAACATTATTTATACATTGCTTTGTTGTGTGTATGTGTTTTCTATTTAACCAGGCTTCTGAGCTCAGAGCCTACCTAAAGTCTAAAGGGGCAGAGATCTCAGAGGAGAACTCTGAAAGTGGACTTCATGTGGATCTGGCTCAGATCATCGAGGCGTGTGATGTCTGTCTCAAGGATGATGACAAAGGTAATAATAATTTTGATATTTATTTATGAAGCCTTTCTGGGTCTTATTACAACCATGCCATCGTCTTTTCTTTGGTGTGAAGGGTGAAGTGAAGGGTCTTGCAAGGGGGCGTAACGCATGTGGAGGTACACTCTATCCCCCCCACTTCCTCCCCCCCTGAACAGGTGCCCTGACCGTTTGTGGGGATCATCAATGCAGCGACAAAGATAAGCCCTCGTCATTCGGCTTCCCATCCGCAAACACGGCCAATTGTGTTCGTTGGAGTGGCCGGCCAAGCCGAATGCACCATGAAGACTGTACTCCATGGTGGTGGCCTGACCACCGCCTGTTATGTGTATGTCATCAGGCTGTGTATGTCATCAGGCACCATTCTTTACCAAAAGAATGGTGTGCGGCCTTACCTCCTTCCATAATTGCCTTATTGGCCCTGCACCCACTGTCGAGGTGCGTGTAAATACGTATGCTATGTCATCAGGCTGGCCATTGACAATCAAGTTGGGAATTCTGATTGTCCCAGTAATACAAGCGTGGGCGACTGGGCATACAACTAAGCATTTACATTTTAAAATGTCATTGACGGTGACTGTGTGACCCACCTTAACTCAACTACTTCCCACATCCTGCATACATTAGCAGGCTGCTTGTATGCATGTATGTATATATGAAACATTCTTCTTTCTCTGCCTACAGATGTGGAGAGTGTGATGAACAGTATCGTGTCTCTGTTACTGATCCTGGAGACAGAGAAGCAGGAGGCCCTCATTGAGAGCCTATGTGAAAAGCTGGTGAAACCTCGTGAAGGAGAACGACCCTCCCTCAGGATGCAGCTGTGAGTGATCATCACCTGGTTCTAGGGTATCACGTGATCCCAAATTGGGGTCGATCACGTCATTTTCAAAAGATCGGAATTGGATCGGAAGCACAAAATAAAAACGTGATTGGGACATCCCTAGTATCAATATTATATTTTGGATACTGTTCTATTGTGATATGGCATAAGTGTTCTATAAAAATATAAATATCGGATCGGGCAAAAATCCCTACATGGCTCCCTCAGAGGCCTTGCAGTACTTCTCTGTGCTTTATTAAAACTGTGAATATACACTCACTGGATGTAAACCAGTGATTCTCAAAGTGTTTTTTATTTTTATTTCAAGGACCCCCATAACTCTGAGAGTACAAATTGATTGCCTATGCTATATAGTTTTTTAACTGATTTAACACATTTTGTAAAGCAGACGCACCACAAACAAGAATTACAATGAGATAAAGATAGTATCTAGACTAGAGTCGTCCAACGGGAAAAACACTGAAATCCCACCCCTGTTAACCCATTTAGACCTGAGCTTGAAAAACCGCATGTTTCTATATTGGTGGTTCTCAATATTTCATGTCAAGGACGCCCAAAAATATATGTAATTGGCCTGCCGACCCCCATCTGAAAATATGTTTTTCCAGAGACCCTCCCAGTAGCAAAGATGTGAGTTAAAAACTCGGTCTGTAACAATATCTATTCAAAGATTTCAGGCACATTTTCACGATATAAAAAAAATAGCAGATCTACAAGCTCATAGCGTGGCACTGAGTCCAGCGCTATGAGCTTGTAGATCTGCTATTTTTCAACAGCTTAAGTACAAAATAATGCTTAAAACACCAAAAGGGGTTCCCGCCCAAAATGGGTTTTAAATAGCCTAACTGTGACTTTTGCACACTTTTACAGGCTGAGTAACCTGTTCCATGGAATGGATGAAAACACCCCTGTGAGGTACACGGTCTTCTGCGGCCTCATCAAGGTGGCAGCTACCTGTAATGCCATCGCCTTCATCCCAACGGACCTGGACCAGGTAGACCCCACTCTCCAGAGTCACCAGAAACACTGCACTGCACGTTGGCGCTAGGGATGTGAAACGACTCTGTATTTGGCGAGTCAACGTCAAATCGAGTCGACTTTTTTCACATCCCTAGTTTGCGCTGTCGAGCTGAAACCGTGTATGTGAAGTGAGGACGGCTTCACCTCCCAATGTATGAATGAATGAACTATTGTAAAGCGCTTTGAGCACTTGGAAAAGTGCTATAAAAAGTGTCCCAAGATCGTTACTTTTAGGAAAATTCATCCAATGTAGATCCATTGTATTATTTTTGTCACAAGCCCTTGTTAAAAAATTTAAACCATAACAAATGACTGATCAACTTAGAAAATATTGATCTACATACACTTAATTCATTCTTAATATGACGGTGTGTCGCGTTGGGTTTAAGACCAAACCAAGATTACTAATACTGTCTGCTCCTGATCAGGTGCGCAAGTGGATTATTGACTGGAACCTGACTACCGAAAAAAAGCACACACTGTTGAGGCTGGTCTATGAGGCGCTGGTGGACTGCAAAAAAAGGTAACTACCCATATACCATAATAGTTGATTCACTGTCAAGACGCTAGTCTCGCGTAGCCAGACAACTATTCCACAAACGCCGAATGCTATATATATATAGAGTCTGGAAGTACAGCTCCCAAGAGCCAAGTAACGGAAGCTGTCTCTCCTGTTCAGACCGGAAAGATATAATCACTACGCAGTGCTCAGGAACTGTAGCTCCGTTGGTAAATGGTCTATTTATATAAGCTTTACATAGATTGTGCATTACATTCACCCATTCACGCACACATTCACACACCGATGGCGGCGGAAACAATGCAAGGCACCAACCAGCACATCAGGAGCAATTAGGGGTTCAGTGTCTTGCTCAAGGAACTGGCAACCTTGCGGTTACCATCCGGCCACTCTACCCCTGAGCTACAGCCGCCTTTGGAAAAACAACCACATCAAGTGATGTGATGCGTCACATCCGCTTTATCGCTTACTTATGGAAATAGCTTCCGTTCTCCAGGCTGTATGACGGAAGCATTTGAATATTGTGAGAGGCAACAGTCTGGCCACGCGAGACTAGCAAGACGCTGTCTCTTTCAGATCAGTTATATATATTATACAAAACGTTTTCCCTTGATTTGTGTTACTCTACAGCGATCCTGCTGCCAAAGTGATGGTGGAACTGCTGGGGAGCTACACAGAAGACAATGCTTCACATGCACGTACTGATGCCCACAAGTAATACTGAATCGCCTTGTTTTTGTCCCTTTTTTCAGCTATTACCCTATAATATATACTTAATTGACCAGGGTCCCACAGAGTTATCCATACTTAACTATAAACTGAGCTAGCTTGTAGACTTTTTTTCCGGTCAATGTTAGGCGTTAGGGTTCATGTTTTTATTTATATGTACTTGTCCTCTGTGTATCAGATGTATTGTCCGCGCTCTGAAAGACCCCAACACCTTCTTGTTTGACCACCTTCTGGCCCTGAAACCTGTTCGCTTCCTTGAGGGGGAACTCATTCATGATGTGAGTACTGGAGCGTCTGCTCTGTATCATAATAATCATACCTGCAGATACACATGGAAGTGGGGGAATATACTGTAGGGGTAATTCCATATTCATTTATGTCTTCAAAATTGAAGGCATTAAAATATACTAAAATGTAATAGTTTTATTAGGAGTTTCAATTTCGCCGCCTCACCTCTGCTGTGTTTGTGCATTTTTCCACACCAATGGGTTGCCATGCAACTCCTTGCAACCAAGTGGTTGCGAGTAAACACATGTTGTTGCAAGCAACCATTGAATTGAATCGCTTGGGTCGACATGCGCCGACGTGCAACAGGACATATCACACTGCGTACATAGATACATATCTCGGCATATATAACATTTTCAGTAATAATTTGTGTTAGTGATGTCTTAGTCTTTTTTCACACAACCGTATATTTACACATCATTGCTGTCAAAACCGTGTATCTCCATATTTCAATTATTTGTTTATTTTGGTAATTTAATGATGTACATAATTATTAAATGCATGTGTGTTCCATTTTCTCTGAATGTTGGAATGTACAAACAGTTCTTCCTCATCACTTTCCTTTGACAGCTATTATCAGCTTTCACAATTGATAAATCTTGGTTATCAACGTTATCTTTGCATTGAATGCACCCCTCTTTCCTTGTCACTTTCACAGCTATTAACCATCTTTGTGAGTGCAAAACTGGTAGCATATGTAAAATTCTACGAGAACTGCAAAGACTTCATTGACTCTCTTGGTGAGTAGTGTCAACTACGAATGTTCAAGTCCATCGATATCTGCACAATATTGATATACATTGATTACATTTTGTCTTGCCTGAACACATTGGGTATAAATAATTATGAATCAAATACACGGACACACAGAGCTACTCCACTGCTCTGTTGACATAGCCCAGGAATGTGCATATCAGCAGTGTCTCTCTTGTCACACACCACTTAAGCTGAGGTGTAATTAAAAGAGTGCGTAGGATGGGCTCTCAAAAGAAAATACATCGTGGAATGGTGTTTGTGTTAATGTGTACATTTTCCTGACCACAAGCTCCTGACTAGAGATGCAATTAAGATGGGGAAACTCCCAGAGTTATGTGTAATTGACTGTGTGTGTTTAATGATCCCTGTACACTGGTTGCCAGGCCTATCTCATGAGCAAAACATGGCCAAGATGCGTCTGTTGACGTTCATGGGTATGGCGGTGGAATTCAAGGAGATCTCCTTTGACACCATGCAACAGGAACTACAGATTGGTGCTGAAGATGTTGAAGCCTTCGTCATTGACGGTATGTCCACTAGACCTGAAATAATCTTTGTGCTCAGTCTGCAAGTATATTGAAGCATTTTCTAACGCCGCCGTAGGCTAGTGATGAAGGGAAATAAAGTTTGCACAGTTCCCGTTGCGCCATTGTGATGCCTTCCTTTACCTCACTTCCTGTACACATGGGTGGCAGAACTACGTTTACAGATGGATGTCTGTTAAAACCTTTTGTGCTAAAAACGTCTATACTCGTCCTCTCAATAAAAACTGGGGTGCTAAGGACGTGTATAGGCATCTTTAGGTCCTTTTTAATGATTTCAAACGGGATCGCTGTAATCCATTTTTTGACAGCTCTCCCGTTGCTAAGCAACACCTTGTTCAGCGCTCCTGGACATGTTTTGCGCATGCGCACATCATTCACTTTACGGGCTGACAACTTGCTATTATCTCTGAATCTACGTCACTGTCCATGGTTTTGATCAGAACGGCAATGTTCTGTCCTAATTTCTGACTTATCCAAGCATCTCGTTTGGAATATTAACGCTTCTAAAGCGAGATCAGACCAGGTAGCGTGAGGTAGTAATGGAAGATTATACCTTCCGGTTTCGGGGGGAAATGGAAGGCGGTGCTTTTCAGAGTAAAATCTGCCTCATCTGCTTGGCACTCTAGCGCCTTTAATTTTGGACAAACTCTGGCAGCATCATAAGTTAAAATGTTTTTAATAAATAAAAATACCGCATTTGGCTGTGATCTGGTAACTGGGGATCTGTCTCTTTAAGAGAAAACATTGGCGGTGACGTTGTGCTAGCGACGTCATTGGCTATCGGGAAACAAACGGCTGTTAGCCACGAGCAGCTGTTAAGAGTGGTGCAGGGCAGCTCGAAAGAACGTGACTGGACACCAGTAAAAAAAAAAAAAAGAAAAGTCAAAATTGGTCACCAGCACCCATTGTGTACAGAGGCAGGAAGGACAGCCCAAAACCATGTTGGATGGAGAAGTAGTCGATGGCCTATGGACCTAAGTAAATAACCCATGTGTACAGAGGGAGTGTCAGGCTGCAGCCGGCTTGCAATGAGGTCTAGTCTGGACTACAGATCATTTTGGGGAGAAGAAATGTTTTTGTCTGTATGACCTAGCTTGGATGCTACTTTCTTATCACTATCTCTGATTTGAATAGATGGTATGCGCATAAATGCATAAATTGAGTGGCAAGGGTTAGGGTTAGCATAAAGTGAGTTTAACATCGTTTAACATTTAATGCAATCAGATAGGACTTTTCTGTTTGGATGTATGGGCTGTCGAGGTCAGAAAGTACACAGCTGCTTTTTTTTTTATCAAATGTTTTTTATTTTAAGACAAAAAACACAATAAGACACGTTAACAACATGAAAGACTCAAAGCAAACAAAACACACATAAAACAACAGCAAAAGCAAGAAACACAAAAACAAACAATCCCACACACCCCTCCCTCCCCCGAGACCAAAGATGCCACAAAATGTCATCACTCCAACCACTGTGCAATGGAAACAAAAAACTAATAAATAATGATAATAATAACAATAATAATGATCAAACCATGCCCCCAACCAAATCTGCAATACCAGCCCAAATCTCAATGTTTTCCTCTTTTGCACCATGCAATCTTGCTGTAGACATTTCTAGATAAATGATATCCAGAAAGGTCAAAGCCCATTGGCGAAATGACAATGTATGAGGCGGTTTCCAGTGCGAAGCAACCATCTTCTTTGCGGCCGTTACGCCAGCAAAGAAGACACGAATACGGGTGTTATTCAATGGCAACTGGGATACATCATTTAATAAGAATAGAGATGGGGAGGGTGTGATGTTAACTTGTAGAATAGTCGAAAGGTTAGTAGCAACCAAATTCCAAAATGTGAGGACACTCGGACACTCCCACACCATATGAAAGAATGTACCTATGGTGTTTGAAGTGCAGAAAGTGCAGTTGTGATTATTTAAAATCCGCATAGCACACAATCTACGGGGGGTTAAGTATGTCCTATGAACAAAATTTAGATGAATTTGTTGATGATCAGGATTCCTAGAAGACAGGATAACATTAGACCACACTGTATCCCAGCTCCAATCTGGATCTAGATATGTCATTCCTCCATACAGTATCGACAAGCAAGGTCCCATAACTAGATTCTAATAAATAATCATACAATACGGAAACAAAACCTCTTGACCTAATATCACAGATAAGTCTATGCAAAGGGTGCATTGCAAGGGGGGTCTGCCATGGCACCCCATATGTCCTCATGGCAGTTCTCAATTGTAAATAGAAAAAAAAAGAGTTACCAGGCAAGTTAGAAATATCACATAAATTCTGGAAAGAACGTAAACCATTAGCATCAAATAAATCACCCAAAGTATGAATCCCCTTGGAACTCCATCTGGGAAAACGAATAGGACGATTGTCCAAAAGCAAACCATCATTGTTGAACACTGGGGAAAACGAATTCCATTTCAAATCAATCTTGTGCAATTTTTCAGCCGCTCTCCACACTGTTACTAAAGTACACAGCTGCTTTGTGTTTTATGCTGAAACTACATGTCTCATTTTACGCCTGTATGCTTTTTTTCCTCTGTAGCCGTTCGGACCAAGATGGTGTATTGCAAAATTGACCAAACACAGCGAAAGGTTGTTGTGAGGTAAGCAGTTAAGAAATATTTCTTAGCAAGTAAATCTCTGCTCATATTGAATGTTTTAGAATTTGGCTGAACTGTGGATACATTGTTGCCTTGCAGATTTAAAAAAATATTTATTTACACTTTTGTATCATCTTTCCTCGATGATGTAAGATGTCTCCGACCCGTCCTCGACATCAGTTTGTGTCGTCGTTGACCTGGCCTTATGTGTCAAATTAACACTTGAACCCTTTTCTGTTGCTACCCTATCAGCCACAGCACACACCGCACCTTTGGCAAGCAGCAGTGGCAGCAGCTGTTTGACAGCCTCAGCTCCTGGAAGGGCAACCTGGCAACCGTGAAGACCAGCCTGCAGACCCTGTCACCCTCTGCTTAATACCGCCTCTCCCCTCGATGTCTACACTAATGTCTCCTCTACTCCGCTCAGCTCTACTCATTTACAGGCTTGAATTGATCACCATTTTTATATGAGCTAAATAAAAAAACAGTGGAGTTATTCTGTGATTGCCTCTCACTTGTTTAATAATAATAATTGAGCTTTGTGGTGATGAAGCTATTTTTATGTGATCAATGTAAGTACAGGTGCAGTGTTAAGCACGTGTTGCAGGCAGCATCCACTTATAAACTGCTTTCAGATAATATTAATTCGTTTATATGAATTAAAATAGCCACTAATCTACTATACCAAAGTAGTCGGCTGTTGATGGCCATTAAGCTCACATGATTAACCACCTCATAAATAGATGGATCGTAGCACAGGGTAGACTCGAACCGTGTGTGTGTGTGTGTGCGCGCGCATCTGAGAGCATCTGGCTCTTATTAAAGACAGATTGGCAGTATTAGATGAGCTGTGACTGAGGTGAGAAATGGCCTCTTGCTAAATGTGACAAAAGGGCTGGTTTTCTTGGAACAAAACTGCAGAAGTGACGATAACATGACCTTAAGGTGACCCTGTCAACTTGAGGTCAGATCAGACCATAGCATCAACAGTTGCAGCTTGTGGTCAGGCTGACCCCGGGACCTCTTAAAGCGCCACACATCTCTTGCTTGTTAGTCATAATTCAGTGAAATTCTGAATGGCTCCATTGATCATTGCACAAGACCTGTGTCTTGTGCAAAGTGTGAAAGTTGCATATCTTAATCCTTTTTTTGTTATCAAATGTTTTTTATTTTAAGACAAATCACAAGACACGTTAACAACATGAAAGACTTAAAGCAAACAAAACACACATAAAACAACACACAACAGCAAAAGCAAAGAACACAAAAACAAAAACAAACAATCCCACCCACCCCTCCCCCCGAGACCAAAGATGCCACAAAATGTCATCACTTCAACCACTGTGCAATGAAAACAAAAAACAAATAATGATAATAACAATAATGATCAAACCATGCCCCCAACCAAATCTGCAATACCAGACCAAATCTCAACGTTTTCCTCTTTTGCACCATGCAATCTTGCTGTAGACATCTCTAGATAAATGATATCCAGAAAGGTCAAAGCCCATTGGCGAAATGACAATGTATGAGGCGGTTTCCAGTGCGAAGCAACCATCTTCTTTGCGGCCGTTACGCCAGCAAAGAAGACACGAATACGGGTGTTATTTAATGGCAACTGGGATACATCATTTAATAAGAATAGAGATGGGGAGGGTGTGATGTTAACTTGTAGAATAGTCGAAAGGTTAGTAGCAACCAAATTCCAAAATGTGAGGACACTCGGACACTCCCACACCATATGAAAGAATGTACCTATGGTGTTTGAAGTGCAGAAAGTGCAGTTGTGATTATTTAAAATCCGCATAGCACACAATCTACGGGGGGTTAAGTACGTCCTATGAACAAAATTTAGATGAATTTGTTGATCAGGATTCCTAGAAGACAGGATAACATTAGACCACACTGTAACATATCTTAATCCTAATTTAAATCGCTACGGATCAATGTGCATGTTGCAAGGAATGCGAAGGAATACAAGCTAAACTAAATTCAGAACCCCACAAAGCTTTTCAATTTGTGCTCAAATCTGTTTTCAGGCAATAGTCCAGAGCATTAGGATGTGAGCTCTGGTGATATATAGCCCAGGCATTAGGTGTAAAAGGGGTCTGTTAGAGTTCTTTGCCCCTGTGGGGACTGTGATGAAATCCGTACAAACTGACAAAGAGCAGACTACTGACACTGCACTCTTCCAGTGCTTCCCTTCCACACACCCAACTCACACAGTGCTGCTTCTATGGTTGTCGGGCTGTACATCTTGTTTAGCTGTGATACCATTCTAATTGTACTGTACTGCGGCGAGGAATCCTTTTCTCCATCACTAAGAATTACTTTACTTTGACAGTCTTGCAATATTGTTTATACATGTGCATTAGGTGTTCTTACAGAGCTGAAAGATTAAAGGGACTTCATCTGTACTGTTAAGGCCTATTCATACACTTTTAGGTGATAAGGTAAAACAGAGATGTGCTAGGGTGAGCGGTGAGTGGCTTATCACCGCGGCATGACGTTATTTCGGTGGTCACCTTATCAACTAAAACTGGAGTATGAGACACAGGAGAGGAGACTGCTTTGTCCCAAAGCCATCAAACTTGTGTTTGGTGATGATATGTCACAGTCCTTACCCCAAGTCTGCAGAAGCTCACCCCTCACTTCTATCTTCATGTCCACAGGGAGCAGCATCTCCACATCTTATCAGGGGGAGTAAATCATACAACACATTCTCAGGGAGCACAACCTCATCACAGTCACCCGCAAGGTGGAGCGTAGAGGGAGCAGATAGGAACAATTGGAGAGACAAGGAATTTGGCTTCAGTAGAAAGGTAGCAAAGCCTTGTGTCCTGATCTTTGTTTCAATGTATTCTATTCTTTACCTCCGATTCATTTTCTTTCTCTGTTCAACTACATGAGGTGTTTAATCCCAAATAATAATCAGTATCTGAGATCCCTCCATCCTACTATCTAATGCTAGGGTTGGTCTATATGCGGTGCATATCTAGTGACCCTTTCTTCTTATAGCTAGTTCTACAAATGGCTGTGGCTACTTGGCTGTGCCCCCTTGGCAAATACAGCCAAAATTATCAATTGCCCCTCACTGATGTCCCAAAGAGAGCTAAATGAATTCCCCAAAACCCCAGCTGCAGTTAACTATTAATCATAACGGTTTACATTATGTGTGGTGCAAGTGGGCAATATCATCTCGCATCACACGCTAGATAAAGTCTGGAATTTCACATTCACATCACCCCTATTTCTCTGTATCAACATTCCTTGGGGTAATTCTAAAATTCTGACATTATCCAGAGACACAGCCAAGTCGCAGCGAGGAGAGGGGCTCTCACTACACTTCAATTAGCACCATTCAGTAGTAGTCAGCCAGAAAAATGGCTGATTGCATCCTATCTCCACGTTACATAAACACTGGGCTAGCGAGAAAGATATATCTATTTACATGTGAGTGTGAGACATAAACACTACTATTCACATCATGTTTTGCCAGGCAGAAACAGTCTATGTTGTCACTTGATGTTTAATTGTGTTGTGTTTACAGAGTGAATCTTATCAAGGTCACTTCTGTATGGCAGATTCAGAAACCCATGAAGTATTCCCATACAAGGACTGCATGGTATAGGGACCTCCTATACCTTGCTAAGACTCCTGTCCTGAGTTCACTACTTTGAATTTTGCTATAAGAGGTTTTCTGTGTCTTTAAAAGGATCTTAAAGCCCATGTACTCCCAAAATACAGCATTGTGTTACAAGAGTAATTTACACACTCCCGTTAAAAAGCAAAGAGACAACATTGTGAACATAAAAAGAGCATTGGGAATGAAACACAGGTTGGTGAAATATGACATAGGGGCTCTCTTTGCTCCATTAAGGGGTCATTAAAGTAAGCTGTCCCCTAAATCCCAGTAAGTTGTATCAGACAGCCTGACAGGGGGTCACTTTGCATAGCCAGTGACATAAGAATTCAGTCCATGAAGTGAAAGGTAGGAGAATTATATGTCACCCAAAGTGGCTCAGGTTGAAGGTCATCACTTTTCCAGATTATCTACCAGTCATTGTGGACTTGTTTTAGTTCTACACACTATACTACAGTGTACACCCCTTGTGTTTATTAACAACACATAACGTAACAACGTGAGTGAGTGTAGCCTACAAACGTAACAATGTCAGTGTGTGTAAATATTTTAAAGTTATTCTATAGAATATAGTAAAAATCAAATCCAATTGTTACAATTTTGAAACGTGTCATAGTTTCATAGCCCACTTGCCATCATTAGTCATAAATGGATACCACCACGAGTTAGACCATGTTCAGGATATTTCATCCAGACATCCCCATATATGGAGATAATTGATATACCCATGGATCTGACGTCATAGACTCTTCTGGAACCCCATATATGGAGATAATTGACCTACCCGTAACCCATGGCTGACATCATAGACTCTTGTGGAACCCCATATATGGAGATAATTAACCTACCCATGGCTGACATCATAGACTCTTCTGGAACCCCATATATGGAGATAATTTACATACCCAGGTCAGACATCATAGACTCTCCTGGAATCGTTACCCCATATATGAAGATAATTGACCTACCCAGGTCTGACATCATAGACCCACCCTGGAAGCTGCATATGGCCTATCATATGACCCTATCTTTGGGCATGACTGAAATCCGGACACACGCACCGCAGCCATAAAAGGCAAGTGAATCTTCAGATCTTCCAGAAATGACACCCAGAGCATCAACCTCCAAGACACAAAGCAGATACAGATTCCACAGAGCCGCCGCAATCAGCAATATTAGACATTCACTTCCCAGGTACTGACACTTTTCTTCTAAAATGTTTATACAACTTTATCCAACTGGATTGGTTCCGAGCTCTAATTGGAATTGTATATGTATTTTGGAATTCTATCAGTGGCTGCCATTTTATGGTGCCACATTTTTCCAGCTTTTTCCCCCCTGATAAATTATTTTAAGCAGACTCCTGGTGAAGCATGATTTGAATCATGACCATAATAAAACATTTGAGAAAAGAATATTTGAAAACGGCAAAAAAGTAATTCCAGAATGTTTTATGGTCATGCCTGTTGACTAAAGTGATCCTGATCCCAACAGCGCAGCGCTAATTAGAAAGTTGTTTTGATGGTGACTGTGTGCGTGGGAACCTTAGTGGGAACTGGGAAGGCACTCAAGCAGTGATTTTGCAGAAATCCTTTTGAATGTCTTTGCCAAAGGGCAAGTAAGATCATTGTACGGGTCAGATGTTTGTTGGTTTTGGGTGCCACCCAGTGTCCATGTCCTAACTTTTTTTTATTATTTTTATCTCTTTATATCTTTTTTTATATATTTTTAAAATATCTGGTGTAGAGCGGATGCGGAAACGATCTACATGAGTACATGTATGTGTTTGTGCAAATTACCGGATACAGTAGGCGGGCTCTAGACCGGATCTGTGCATGAAGCAGTAGATTGAAATCAGCTTACCACAGGTACTGCGGAGTGACGCAAGGTTAGTCTATTTCCAGGTGAAACTGAAAACTTTCGATTGGTTGAGTCTACTCTGTTCTCTGCACAACACAGGTACTAGTAGGCTATATCGGAACGGAAGAGGCTAGGTAGAGCACGCACTAAAATAGATAACGGTGGTTTTGGAATAAATAAAAACGAATACTTGCTCGCTGCAATGCCACACGTGCCTCTCATTGACTAGTGTAATTACGCCTAGAACACGGAGTTTACAAATGATGTTCTGCGGGATACTTTTCCATCAGGGGAACTTCCAACACCACTACAACTCAGCTGTTTTGGGCGATCGCTCAAGGTAGTCAGTCACGTTATGCACCAACCGGAATTACCGGATAACGACCCAATACCCTTTACTAAACATGTATATGGTGCTGTCAATTTGATATGAAGAACTAATTAAGATGGTTAATTTTCGGGCTTTATAGTTTTCTAAACATGTTAATCCATAGGCCATTGTTTATCTGTACCTGTTGATTTCGAAACCAGCTGAGCCAACACTAGCCTTGCCTACAATTGATAAGCTGCCTGGGTGTGTTTGGCTCTGTCACAGAGCTGTGGCTGTGCTACATAGTAATACAAATCAATGCCCCGCCTGAACAGGTGAATGGCCATGTTTTTCTATCTATTTCTGCTCTTTCAACTGCTGTCCTGTGGAGACCTCGCGTGCACCAAAAGAAGGTCGCTGCTGAATGCAGGATCAGAGAACCAGGAAGGTGAGATGACGTCATCAAATGTCTATAGTTTGTTTAATGTTGATATTTTGACATATGTCAATCTCTGTTCATTTAACCTAACTGAGTCAAACCTTTTTAGTTTTTGTGGGAGAAGAGGAGGCAAATAAGTTCTTGGGACGCCACCTACTGTTCAATCGCTTTGACTTTGAGATCTTCACTCCTGGAAATTTGGAGAGGGAGTGTTATGAAGAAGTCTGCAACTATGAGGAAGCACGAGAGGTTTTTGAAAATGACCAGGATACAGTTAAGTGATATCATGCTATATACTTCTCGGCATTTGGGAAACATGCATTCAGAAGAGGCTTTTTTGAATGATGATTTGCAGAAACCCAACCTTGACATCAGATACCACTAACTTGTTACTGATCTTTTATTTTGCAGGAAGCATTTTGGAAGAAGTACACAGAGGGTAAGATATCACAGAATAAAATGGAATGTTGGGTTCAATTATGTAGCTCAAATACAGGGCTGTCACTTTACATCTTTATTTCTGAATGTTTATAGCTAAAATATGTTCAGTTGTGTTGTGCTGTGCATTGCAACTTGCAAGACAAATAGGATGCTGCTGGTGCAAACCAACCTGTTCCACTACCTGATCGACTAATTATATGGTAGATTCCAGAGCCATAGAGTAAGACAGAGTTATGAAAACTCTGTTCACTTCATGGGGCTTCAGTCCAATGGTGGCTCTCGTACATAGAATGGGGACAAGTCCTGGAACAGAAGTAGGCAGAAATGCATTGGACCCAGGCAACAGCCCAGCTTTAAAGATTTTAAATCCCTTTATTTTAGATTGTTTTGTAGTAATCCTACAACATAAACATTAGAGACTTTAATTGTTACTGTACAATACTTTAAAACAGTTGGCATGTTGCACACATGCCTAAAATAAAATTGCTCTTATTTGTGCCGCACTCGTTGAATACAATGTATTTCAAACTCCAGCTTGTCCCCCTTTCAAGCTGCATGAACAGTGCTCGAGTGCTCTGTTTCTGCCCCCTCAATATCCCTCTTCTATTAGATGGTTCTGGTAGATTACTATTTAGGTTTGTCTATTTGGTTGTCCAGAAAACTAAACTCTGCAATTGTTATTATATTAAAATCAAGGACTATTTTGCACATCACTTCCACTAACAGTCACGTGCTGTGTATACTGTACTAGCCATAAAATAACATGGTTTGATCTGTGTTGGTGCACAGACAAAGACAAGGGTCCGTCACGTGTGGACGTTACATCCCTTCTTGTGGGCTTGATTGCTGCTGGGGTGTCAGTTGTTGCTATAGGCCTTCTGGTCTGGTACTTCTGTCAAGGCAAATGTAAGGATGACTTCTCCCGCCGTGGTAGGTGAGTGAAACGTAATTAGTTATAATATTCTTGCTAGCAGCATACCCACGGTTATGCACCTGTGTGTTAATGCATTGTGTGTGTGACTCACTGCCTCTATTCAACTCTTACAGTTCCATTAGGTCACGACCAAGGCGCAGTAATGCATCTCTGATCATTCGGAGACTGGAGGAGGTGTCACTACAGCCTGTCGTCCCACCGCCAATAGAGGACATCGATGCCCCAGGGCTGCCCTCCTATGAGCAGGCCATAGCCAAGAATGGACCACATGATGCCCCACCTCCACCCTATCCTGGGTATTTGTACAGTTATTACTCATAAATGCATCAGCTGACTTATTAAATCCTTACTTGTATGAGGACTGAGGTCACGCTAACACATACGACCTAAAGACATTATTCTAACATATTGTTTTTGTTTTCCTGCAAGCTCACGACCTGGAAGCATTCGTCGATAGTATGTGTGGTACAAGACGTCTACATATTTGTCAACATCAAACTATCTCTACATCTTAAAATCACCTCTGCTTCAGGGTCTACTTCAAAATGTATATAAATTCCAAGATGTACTTGGTATGGTAACGCCAGGAGTCTACGATTGTCAAGTACAGCTTTGTAATGGTCACATCTGGAGCCTACGATTTTAAGAACTCTTGTTCAATTTTCCAAATGTTTTTTAATATACTTGTCTTAAAATTACTAGTCACAGAACATTATTACAGCAATGTGCATTCCTTAACTCCTTATTAGTTAACTCTAGTAACTGTTCACAAAAGAATGATCATGTTTGACATGCTTGATGTTGTAGGCCCCAAGCCCATGTCAGGTGCCCCTTCTAGTAGTTGATTTTACTGTTGGTTGTTGTTTACGGTTTGTTATATATTATATACTTTAGTGAATGGAAAATGAAGAAACCAATGTGTCGTAAGCTATTACTGCAACTGGGAATTACATATTGCTAAACCTTAAAGGAGAATTTCAGACTAGAAGGCTTTCTTACCTTATTTGTAGTTGTTACGTCCCCACCAAAGAGGTCCAGGTGTTATTTTGTGCAAAAGCGCATTATTGGCTATTTCCCTTAACCATAAGCCCTCAATGATCTTTAAAAAAATATATATATTCTCTCTTCATAATTTAAATAGTATCCCAAGCGGCACACTTTACTACTTATTTCGATGGAAATAAGCGAATTGGCACTAAAACCCAACCCAGATTGAGGGCTTATGGTAGGGGAAATAGCCAAAAATGCGCTTTTGCACAAAATAACACCTGGACCTCTTTGGTGGGTACGTAACAACTACAAATAAAGGTAAGAAAGCCTTCTAGCCCGATATTCTCCTTTAAAGGATACTACCAAAGCTATTTAATTTATTTTTATTTCATATTTGGTTCCAAAGACAATCCATTGGCAAAACAGATTTTTTTTTAAATGAATACGGGTTAAAAGACAAATATTGCATTACAGCAGACCAGTAACATGGCATATCATGTACACTATGGACATTTTCACTTTAGTGAATACACAGAGACACTCTAATAATTAACATGGATGTTTGTTTGCTGTAATGTGGCGCATTATTCATTTGTGATTTTTTTTTTTAAACATCTGTTTTAACATTGGAGTAAGTCTATGGAGCCAAATAAGATGAAAAGAAAACTAAAGTGTTTGCAAGTCTCAGCTTGAGTAGAAATGCTGAAGCTAAGTTAGTACTGTTCTACCATGTAAGACTATTTAAACTGTTTTTATTTGCATTTTCAACCAAAAACATTCACATCTACCATGTAAGATGAATATTGCTTTTAATTAAAGGGAGATGCTCATGTGAAGACAAGAGATTTTTTAATGGACTTATGGCACGTCCATTAATGGAAATGCCATAATCAAAAGTCCAATTCCTTCCAACATGTTCCAACTTCAGCCTGCTCTGTTTTGTTTGGAATCTCTGGTGTATCTGAAATATGATCACTGCGCTCTGAAATGTAGCCTACCTTTTAAACTTTTGGAAATCTGTGTTCATCACCATATCTATATACCAGTAAATACTGTGCTAACCTGTGAAATCACTGCCTAATGTATTATGGCACAAAAAAGGCAACAGAGGTTTAGATATAAATTATGGCAATGTTTGAATCCATCAATCTTTTTTTTTTTGTTATGTTTAAGGTTAATTAAGTTTAAGGTTTAATGTTTTTACACCAGTGATGAGTCAAGTGGCTACCAATGTCTGAATAATGGGTAAATAGGACAAAGTATTGATGTCTGATAAATCATGACATAATGCAGAAATTAAGTTCAGAAGAGGAAGAAGCGGGGCCCTTGACAATACTGTACCTCTTCCTGTTTCATCGGATATTATGTCTAACTTATGATGCCAAAGTTCACGATGACCTTATGGGTCAATGTACTGAAAGTTGTTTTTCCCCCCCCTGCTGCTCAGTGATTGTAAGCAAAAATACTTGAAAACTGTCAAATGTTTTAAATAAAGTTTTAAGTGTGTGTTTGTTTTCAGCCACATCATGATACACATATGTTACTCCTCCTCCTGTTATTAGGTGTAGTCAGACTGCATCAAATGAACAGATTTTGACTATAGAGGGGAAAAAGGAATAATATAGAATCTGTTGAATGATTCTCTGTTGGTGTCTTTTGTTGGTGTGCTCTTTCTCTAAAAGTATGTCTCAAAATGCTGTCATTACCCCCACACACACAGTGGGCTATTGATACATTATTAGTGTATCATACAAACAACAAGACCTCCATAGCCTGCTATAGCCTAACTGTAAAACAACCATGATGCATGCAGGTGGTAAGAAGAAGGATCGGTAGTCAAATAAAACTTCCAACCCAAGTAACCGTTTGCGGTGCATCCTGGGAAATGACCCAACATGGGGGCACATCATGAAACCATGCAGCGCTGCTGTTCTGCACAGTTGTGGACATCGGGAGAATAGATGTGAGCAATTATTAACACATCTTTTGTTTTGTTTCCCGAGGAAGACGAAGGTATTAGACTCTCTCAAGACGCGTGTAATAGCAAAGCTTCGGGTGGCTTCCCCCTCGGTTTTTTCCCCTCGGGTGTCTATCGCTTTGGTAATGTGATTGTTTTGGTCGGTGGCTGCCTTCCTTGGCTGGTTGTTGCTCTGGTATTGGTGCTACAATGGTGTGTGCTGCTGGCCGCCGCCGCCGCTCCTCCACAAAGCTCTGTCGTCGGGGAACAACAAGAAGGGCAGCTTTCGCCGGATGATGGACAGCAGGAATTATCCGCCGACGTCCAGCTTCGCCGACGCGCTGGTTCCACCGCCGCCACCGGCGGCAGCAGCAGCACAGACCGCAGCTTCTGCGGCTCCTTCCCCGTCTCTGTCGTCGTCTCCCTGGGCCTCCTATGAGCGCAGCAGCGCCGCAGCAGCGAGTAGCATCAAGCAAAGGTATACATATGAGATGAAGGCAAGGCGGCTCGGGGCGGGTCACCTTCCACAGGGAAAACACGGTGATGGATGGAAGGCCTGCTTTTTAGTTTACATTAATTACACAGGGGTCTTCTTCTTTTCTGCTGATGTCGTACGAGCCAGGCACTATCGTATCGCGTGCCGAAGGGGGGGACAAATAGCAGATATATAAGCTCACAACACGTCACGTCCACGACATGTTTTGGGCTTGTAGGTCGGCATTTTCTTTTCTCGGCACGTGACAGCGACTCCTGTTTGTCGCTCGACATAAAACACATCACGATTCCTAATACACTAAATACAGTAAATGTCGACGCGTCTTCTTAATTCTCCCAGTTTGTTGTTGGACATATTGTCATTTTTGTCGTATGACACTTGTGAGGGGAAAAGGCTGCTAGGTCCAATTTAAAGCCTGCAGTCGCGTTGTTGTTACCTGGGAGACATTCCTTCCTCCCGACCCGCACATGAATTCACACACACACACACATACAAACGGAGCTAGCCAGCTATAGCTAGTTAGCATTTATTTAATGTGTGTACGTGTGTTTAGCATGACATAATGCAATGAATCATGAATGTGTGTCGCCCCTGGTCGTTGTTGCTAGGTTGGAGCTGCTGTTGTCACCAGGCATGTATGAAGTGGTAGGGTCTCAGCATGAAGGAATCTCTCTCCTCTGTATCAGTGTTAACCAGCCTACTTATCCACCCACAATAAAGTTGGCCGTCATGCTAGCTAGCTACCCAACTAGCAGATCATAAGTGACCTATTTTATTGGGGTGCTGCCCCGTGGGAGGTTAGGTTTAGGGTGAGGATTTGAGTTAGGTTGTAGTTGTAGAGTAGGACTGGTCTAACCAATGACTAGTCTAAACCAAAAACTGTCTAAACTAAGTACTGCACCCATTTTATTGGCGCTTGTTAATAATAATAATAATAAAGACAACGCACCTTTCAACAAAGTAGGCTGTTTAATGTATTATCTTATTAATCTCAATTGCAATACTAGTGGGCAACCATTATTATACAGTCAACGTGTCATTGTATTTGTCACATGAGAATGTCACACATTCTGCCTATTAATGTGTGTACTACATACATGATGCAACACACAAGTGTCTTCAGACTAACAATGCTTTTGTCTTTGTGTGACCTGTGTTGTTGTATTTACTTTGACTGACTGAAAACAATGGGTTTAACAAAGTATAACCTATTGCCCTTCCAGGTAAAAAGATAGAGATACTGATATAGCTTATCATCATTGCTTCAGTTATAACAAGCCATACTTTGCCAATCGGCATTCTGGGGCAAAAAAAAGAAGCTAAATTGTTATATTCTTATATAAGAGTTTTCTCAACTGATGTTGAAAGAAGTCATCGCTGAGTCAGAGAGACAAGAATAAGGAAATGTGTTTGACTATTTATTTTCTGATTGTCCTGTACAAGGCCTGGAAACCTTTCTTAACCCATTTAGGAAGGGAACCCCTTTTGGTGTTTTAACCCTTCTGGATGGGAACCCATTTTGGGGTTCTTCTTGCTATGTACAGTATATAGCAATTGATTGAAGCAACAGTTATGTAATTTTATAATAAATAGATTAGATTTAGTTTTTCTCCAGAAAACTTATGTCAAGCTTTAGAAGGCATTTTTAGAATCTGCCTCAGTCCTACAGGGGAACTTGATCAACTTTATTACATTGACAACAAATTATATATTTGGTACATTGGGTTATAACCAGCAGCTCAGTGGCCTTGTGGTTAGAGTGTCCGCCCTGAGACTGGGAGGTCGGGGATCGATCCCCGGCCGGTTATACCAAAGACTCTAAAAATGGGACCCAATGCCTCCTTGCTTGGCATTCAGCATCAAGGATTGGATTGGGGGTAAGTCCCTGCGACATACTAGCGTCATCTAAAAGTAAGGCTACTTACTTTTAAGTTATAAACCTGATTAATAAGCCCTGATTCATGCTTTTGAAATCAAGGGAAAATTGGGGGGAAATGGAGTGAGTGTGTGTTGGGGATGGGGGCAGATGACTCAATCTCAGTTCAATGTTCTTCAACAGCTGTTTGCCTCCTGGCGAGATCAGGCTAGCTGTGACCGATTGTGTCTTGACTCCTTGTTTGAGTGGTGCAACCACTCCAAGGAACAGCAATGTCCCTTTGTCCCAACCTACGATGTTTAGAGTACCAATAGGGGGTGCTGTTGCACCACTCGCTTCAGACTTGTCTGATTTATCGAAGGAGAAAAGGGTCGACAGATCATCACTTTTTCCAAATACAACTTTCCCTAATCTTCAGTATTTGCTTTTTTGTCAGGTGAAACCACCTGACTAATAATAAGCTAGTCGACCTGTTCTATCCCTAGTCATACGGCCCAGCCTGATTGGCTGCCTCGTCTGCATCAATGCACACGCACTTCTGGGCAATGGGATGGGACAGCAAGCACTCCTGCTACAGGCGGAGCCAATGCTGCCTACTACAGCTATCCAATTCCAGTCAGAGTCGGACGCAGCGCGTTGCAAGAATCACTCACATCTTTTATACCGTCGGGTCCGTCGCGATGTGTGGACAGTTTGAAAATGCGGGTCCGACATGCATTAAGCCATTAACGCGAGGCTGTGACACATAAACAATTAAACATGTGTCTAAAATAATAATCAGACTAATATGGGGGGGGGGGGGGGACATGACAGAGACAGCGCACGCAAACAACTGCCGCGAGGCGCGAGGTTGTGCCACACAAACATACACAGGGGGAGAACACAGCAATTGTTTGAAATAGGCTATCCAGCCATGCTGAAATGAGCATGACAGAACACAACACCACACCTAGCTGGTAATAGAAGATTCGAGAACGGATTAATTACATTAGAAATCTCATCAGTTGTGCTGATTAGTGATTCGAGTCTAATCATTAGACTGAGTTTTCAGAGCAGCAGCATTATTGGCTTAGGAATGGAACAAAAACTGGGCAGGTATATACAGTCCTGTATTTTAACATCAGTTATCAAATATTTTCTGAGGTGGTACTTCAGTATAAAATGTTTGGGAGCCAATGGTCTATATAACATGATAACTGTGTGTTCGTCAATGTAATAACAAGGAAGAGGATTGGCAGCTCAGAGGGTCTGATAATGTAGAGCTAGCAGACCAGTAAGGTTATACTTCTAACGGCAAGTTTTGTGCCATTCTACTTTATCTAATAGACGTATAAGATGTTGCCCATTTTGCCATGTTGCCCATACGTTTTTAAAAGCTCCATAGAACTGCTTCGTTTTAGTTTTTTTCAGAAAGAGACCAGAGCTTTATATGTGCTTTCTTGCAGTTCCAGTTATGGTGCAAGTCATCTTGACACAGAACTCCTCCAGCGGCAAAGCTACGTCTCTGCACATCAGATCCCTACCTACACCACGTCACATCATCCTGCAGGTCAGTTGGAACTTGGAAATGCTATGCAGCATGCACATTTATCTTTTCATTCTAGTCCAGGATGTGGCTGAGCTACTACAAACATATAGGACAAATTAGGGTTGGTAACATTCCCCAGAAATGTAATTTGAATATTGGGTTTTAAATATTGGCCTGATTATATTGAATATATTCGAAAAGTATTATTATAAAAACATCCCCATAGAAAATTACTCGTTATTGTAAAAACAGGATACCAGCGGACAGCGAGCGCTGCTCGGATCCAATAAAGTATATTTTGTTAGTTTTTATAATTTGATGCATTGTTTATTGTATTGTCCCTGTCAAATAAACAACGTTATTATTTCTTTAATTTACCAGCCCTAGGACAAATATGTTTCGACTGACCTTAGTAATGGCAGTAACAAATCCTCCATCTGTGTCTTATTCTGTGATCGTTTTCATCTCCCTTGTAGGGCTGTCAGGAGTGTTTGACTCAGATGTTAATACTTCTGAGACTTCAATCATGAGCTTCCTGTCAGCCATGGAGTCCAGAAGCCTTCAGGCTGGTCCTGTCGGTGCCTCACTGCTCCCTCCTTTCAGGACTACATCATGGCCTGCTGGTGAGAACAAATATGCTATGGCTACTAAATTACCGTTGCTTAGAATTTCCTATTTGGAAAAGTGGACCGACTTGTTTCTATAACACAACCTTATTTTCAACCCTTTTTCATATAGAGTCCCATTATTTATTCAGCATTTGAGCCACAGACCACCATTTGATGAGATTTAGCCTCTCAGGCCCAAAACTAAAGAACATGTTTTGCTATAACACTGCTATAACACATAAAAAGTACTAGAGGCTAGCCTAGAGCATTTGTCCCACTGAGAAAAAATGTGCGGCCTCCTGTGTCCTTTAATGAATTTGCAAGCGTTAGTAGTATGATTCATACATTTTCAATTGGTGTACATGTAGGCTTCATATTCCCCCTTTTACTTATATTCTCATGGTTCCTCTTCATGCAGGTGCCAACTCGACCACAGAGCTGTATTTGACGGGTGCTCTGCCATCTACTGCCACTTTTCCTTCTCCTGCCACTCTGTCATCTTATCAGCACACTGGTGCCTTCCCTTCCCGGAGCTATGCCGCCGCCTCCTCCTTAGCCCTCCAGGACCCTGCCTTCAGCACGTCCAATGGCCTCTTCTCTCACCACGATCCCCTCCTCCACCTCAAATCCGGCCAGACTGTCCTCCCTGCCCTGGCCTTCAACCACCTCTCTGCCCCCTCACTGGGCTCGGCACTGCCCATCCAATCCTCCACGTACCGCTCTGCCCAGGAGTCAGCCCCCCACCTCCTTCAGCCTCAGTTCAGTCTTCTGCCCTCTACTCTGCCTGTCCCTCACGGAGCCCCCCAGCCTTATGGTGCCCCAGTCTTCTCAGGCTCCATTGAGAGAGCACTTCAGCGGGAATGTAGTGTGATCAAACACCATCAGAGGCCTTCCAGTACCCACGCGGCCTCAGAGCAGCTACCCAGCTCTCACCACTCCTTACAGGGGTACTTGGGCTCGGGTGGTGAAGCGGAGGTGTCCTACCAGCAGGAACCCTCTCGTCGGACCCCTGTGTCGTGTAGCCCTGCCACGGGGGCGGACCGTTCTCAGGGGGTCAATGGTGCCTCGCAACCGAAAACGGAGTCAACAACTCGGAGTTATTCATCTGCTTTGGGGACCAAGGCTAAAGCCTCTTCCAAGTTAGCCCCACACCCCTCAGAGGGTGGGGAATGTCATCGGCATTCGCAGAGTTTGACAGGAGGCTCTCCTGAAAGATATTCCTCCCCTGGACAAAAGCAGAACACTGTCATTGCCAACCAGCAGTCGGTCCAGCTGCCCAGTCTGCTGTCCAACAGTCTCTCTCAAACGTATATCACCTCCCACAACCAATCCCAGCCCTCCCACTCCTCCACAGATAAACTGCCTCCCCTTTACAAGACTCTGCCTTCTTTCTCTGGCAACGGGGCGTCTGTTAGTCAGGCCTTGGTCTACTCTTCCAGTCCTGTGTTACAACAGGGCCCAGAGGCCCAGTATGGAACCCAAGTCCAGGTCCTATGTCAGGGGAACCTCTCAGAGAGCTACCCTGCTTCTCATTCTCAGGTCACCCCTAACGTGAGTTACCCATCTCAGTCACGGGGGCAAGCTTCGACTTCTCAATCTCTGAGCTATGCCACAGGACAATCCCTCAGCTCTTCTTACTCATCTACGTGTGCCCAGAGTCTATCTACATCAAATTCTACACAGGGCTACACTCTGATGCAATCTTCACTTGGAGGTAAAACAGATAATGCTCTTACCCAGCAGCTCACCCAGAAATACCTGTTGTCTGCGCCCACACCCAGCTACTCTTCAGCTCCTCATGCACAAGCCTTACAGAACAATGTTAGAGCCTCAGTGCAGGACCTAAAGCCGGCCTATGGCAAACAAAAACCTGAAGAGCTTCCTATTCAGGACCTGCAGGCGCTCCAGCAAGTCTCCATGGAGACCCCAGCTGAGAGCAACATGGGTGCTCACAATAACGTGGTCTACGTGGTCTCAAAAATGGACGACCGCTACAAAACGCAGAGCGTAATCCGGAGCAATTCACGGTCTGAGGACCAGTTTATGGGACTAGGCCAGACAAACGTGGACCAGGTAAAGAATTCAAGGATGGACTCTGTGGGCCAGCAGCACATCCAACTAAGCAGTGCCAGCTGTGAGGGAACAGCTAACACAAAAACTACTAACGCCAGTATTATATCTTCCCATGTGCCCCTTAATTCGGAGCACCTCAAACATCACTCTCTGCTGCTCAAATCCTCTGAGCCACACCAACAAAACCACCAGAGTCATAACCAGACTACAGCAGCTCTGACCCAGTTCATCAGGGTCCCTAGCACCCAGGGTCTGCACGAGCGCAACGAGATGATTCTGCTACAGCACCCCCTCGTCCACTCGGGTCAAAACTCATCAAAGGTAATATCGGCACTTATGCATCCTGCTCAAAGCTCGGGCCCAGCGCAGGTCCAGTACCTGATGAGTGCCAGTGATGAGAGCCGGAGTGTGGTAGCTTCAGCTCAGAGCTCAGGCACAGGAGACTCGAAACACCTAGCATCAAAGGACCACTATGGCCAGTCTGCTAATCAGCAGTCACATGATGCCAAGAACCACTTTACTCTCAACTCCATCTGCTTCCCTGACTCCATGCTGCTGGCAGATGACAGGAACATTCTCTCCAATGTTGACGACATCCTGGCTGCCACGGTGGCTGCATGCGGTGTCACGCCACAGGACTTTGTCAAAGCTGCATCCGCGGGCGAAGGGGAAATGGCAGACTCCAAGGGGCACTTCCAAACTGTTGACATGAGACACATTTCTCCTAGTTTCTCCTCAGCACAACAGCCAATCATCACCAACTCCCACGCCATGACAATGACACTAAATGGCGGTCAAATAACTACAAACTGTCACGGACAACCTGTCCACACCAGCTCGGACCTCAACCCAAATGGAGACGGAGGACGCACTGAGAATGACTATCATCTAACCAGCCAGGCATATGACCCCTCGGGAATCCAGAACATCGTCAAGGGGAATGCAAAGTCTGTCAAAGGGGAGGATGGTCTCATAGACTCCCCGGGCTCTGAGACCTTCCCCAAAAAGAAGGCTCGTAGCAAGTGCTTATCCAAGCCATCTGGGCCGGAGGAGGAGAGTGCACAGGGCAGACCAGCCAAGCGTGGCGGGCAGACCAAGCGGCAGAACTCTCGTGGTAGCGACGCCGGTTCTCCCTCCTCCTCACATACCGTGTATGATGGCTATCAGCAGCAGGAGAGGATCCGACAGAAGATCCGGGAAGTGGAAGAGAAACAGCCAGAGGTGAAGACGGGCTTCATGGGCTCATTTTTAGACTTCCTCAAATCTGGCCCGAAGCAACACTACTCTCCTAGTCCTACACGCACTATCAGTCGCCCCAGAAAGCCCTCCGTCTCATCTAAGCAGTCCCCTTGCCCCTTGCCTGCTCTGCCACCCAAACTGAGTCCACAGAGGGGCCATGGGGAAAGCGGTCAGCAAAAACGGCTGGACGAGGAACTGCAGAAGAACCTGGAGACTCTGCCGTCATTTAGCTCTGATGAGGAGGAGAATACTGGGAAGAACCAGGCCCTGCGCAACAGCATCACTTCAGCCCTCTCTGCCCTGGATGAGTCTTCAGATAGGAGAGCCAGGACAGGTAATTACGCCTCTTATAGATGACATGCCAAGCCAATATAATACATTACAAACATACATACATGCACTTTTTGATTTGACGTGCAAGGTTGGAACAATAACCTGGGATCGCTTTTTAGCTTATGGCAGGTAATTAGAAAGAAATGGATATTCATCATACATGCCTGATAAAGATCTTGTTTGGTTGATATGTTGCTCAGTTTAATCCAGTATGTGTATAGCCATGTATTTATTTTCCACATATTATTATCCTGCAACTAGCCTAAACAGTTTGCCATGCACACAGGCACCTTGCTGTACATTACAGGTAATAGACATACATAAGAAGAATTCAACTTTACACTGACTGTGTGGGTGAATTTTACTTGGGTTTTACTGAACTTCTTTTTTTGAGGGGCGCCCATGTCCAGCTTTTAGTGTGTGTGTGTGTGTGTGTGTGTGTGTGTGTGTGTGTAAACACAAACCTTGTCCTAACACAAATGTTAAATACTGTTGATAATGAATGGCCAGTTTTACGTCATTGTCCCAATACAAACATTAAATGCCACTGATTATGAATGGCCAGTTTTGAGTGTTGTGTGTAAACACAAACATTAAAAGCTGGACATCTCATCTCATTGGCTGATGGAATGAAATAATAATAATAATCTGAGTGGAATAGTAAAAGAGTGGCGACACTAGCGTTGACTCCCAACAATGGAATGCGGAAGTGCTCAAGGGGATAATTCTAATGTTTGGAACTATAGCCCATAGGCAACCGCTTTGCGGTGAGATCAAAGCACGTCACTACTCTCTTACTGGATTACTCTGATAATAATAAGATGTATTATGATAAGAGCGCCCGTCACCTCACACAGGTGTGATTTTCTTTCTTTAAAAAAAAAACCTACTGCAGACGACAGAATCAGCCCTTCTGTGATGAAGTCAGAGCAGACCCTGTGTACCGTGCCCCAGTCTATTGCTGAAACCCCGCCAGCGGCCACTCCCAGGGACACCATGACCAAAGCCTCTGCAGCAATGACTGCGTCACCTGTCCTGGCGTCACCACCGGTTCAGGAGAGCTCAAAGCAGGCCCCGCCAGGACAGTTGGCTGTCCAGTTACCCAGTGTGGCCATTGAGGGACTGACCGACGAAGAGCTGTCCGACAGCGGGGGCGAGGGAATGTACCGCGAGAGGGACGAGTTTGTCGTCAGAAATGAGGATATCGAGAGCCTTAAGGTATGGCTAGGGAAGTACAACATGGGACATGCTTATAGGAGGTGATCATGTTGCTTACATCTGGCATTAACATCAGCTTGCAATCGGATAGCTAAAGTTTAAATGCAACGTGTCTTGAATCCACATCCAGCAACCACGTGAAAGGAAAGAAACATTAGCCACATGCTGAGGCATGTTTTGCACTAATGGTGTATTCGCATGGTGTGTGTGTGTGTGTGTGTGTGTGTGTAGGTGACAATGAAAGCGGGACAGGAGCCTCCAGCCATTTGGAAGGTCCAGAAGGCTCTGCTGCAGAAGTTTGTCCCAGAGCTGAGGGATGGGAAGAGGGTGTTTTCTGCCACTAACAGCGTGAGTACACTTGCACACACTCGCAACACACCATAATAAGCATACATGCACATACAGTACAGAAAATCCCATGTTTCTACGGCAGTTGTTCTCAAACATATTCATGTCAAGGGCCCCCAAAAATATATGTAATTGGCCGCCGACCCCCATCTGAAAATATGTTGTTCCAGTGACCATTAGAACATAATGCTTAAAACACCAAAAGGGGTTCCTGCCCAGAATGGGTTAACCCATTCAGGAAGGGAACCCATTTTGGGGTTCTTGTTATGTACAGTATATAGCAGCATTTATTTTTTATTTTTTTAAGTTATATTTGTGTTTGCACAGTATCTTGGCTATTTCGGAGATGCCAAGACCATGTACCAGAGGGTGTATGTGAAGTTTCTAGACACTGTCAACAAGAGGGAGTATGTACGAGTCTGCAGCCGCAAGCCACGCTGCAAGCCCATGAACTCGCTCAGGTAAGTTGTGACCCCTAGCCTGATACGAAGTCTGAATTTCCATTTCCTTTCAATTTATTATTAAGTCTTAAAATTGTTCAATTGCAGCTGTTTTCGAGAATCCTCAGTGATTATTAGTTCATCCCCTAATCAATCACAAGCCAGTCACAGAATTTGAGTTTGGTGTAACGCTGAACTTCAATATTGATTTCCTATTCCAGTAGACTGGGTTTTTTAACTGTCAGCCGCTGCGGATCAAATTGGTCCCAGCATCACTGTCAGGACGAATTAGTGACGTCTCGATTGTGGCCGGATCAAGCCAAACCAAGACTAGTCAGATCTGGCCCAGAATATCACCTGATTTCAACAAACATAAATTCTGCCCACTAAGACAGACATCCCTGGATGAATCACAGAGAGTCAGATCGAGGCCAGATCAACTCAAGTCATATCATAACTAGTCAGATCTGGCCCAGAGTAAGCTATATTATTTCAACTGGTTAAGACGCCAAAAATATATATCTTTAAATTGGTGGTCTTCTTTTTAATGTGGCTCGTGTATTATAGCGAAGCATCAAATTGAGCCAATGAAATTGGCTAAACGGCCTGGGCCGTGGCTCAGCAGTCCAGGCACCTTGGCTGGTAATCCAGCTGGCAGTGTGCCGCAGGTTCGACTCCCGATCCTGACGGACTTTACTGCGTGACCCCCCCCCCATCTCTCTCCCCATTTCCTGTCAGCCTACTGTCTGTCCCTCCATAAAAAATATAAAAATACTTCCTTGATCAGCATGTGAAACTCTCCTTGCTCTTTGCGTGACCCAATATTTCCATGTTATGTTTGTGTTGAGAGGACCACACAATGACAATCATCCTCACTGCTGTAGCTTGATGACTGTTTTTTGTTTTGTTCTGCAAAAGTTTCCCAACTAATAGAATAATACGGATCAGACTCTGTGTGCAAAGTTTGGTGGCTGTGCCTAATGAATTTTAGGATATATTAAAAAAAAGAAATGCAAACTAAAAATACTAATCAGTGTGTTTCCATGTAGTTTATCTTCATTATTCCTGGAAGTCTTGTAAAAACTGCAATATATCAACATAAAGTCTATGCATGCATAACATTACCTCTGCGAAGGAATGACCTGATCGAGTTGTGAGTGAGTGTTGATGTGAGTGATGTTAAATTATTTTTGTCTTCTCAGATTATTTCTGGAAGGGTGCAAGGTTTTAATTGCTATTGTGGTGTTATTATTTTACCCAGGGGTTCTCAGGTGAAGACTTTGCTGGGCCTAACAGCTTCCCCTTCCCTGGTCACCCTGAACCAGAAGCCCCGGCCAAAACCGCCCAAGTCCAAGGCAGAACCGCCACCCAAGAAGAGGAGGAAGTGGAAGGAGGACCTCTCAAGCACTCCTTCAGGCTCCTCCGATGAGGAGGGCGGTGACTATGGTGAAGAAACCTTTAACGCTTTTTGTTTTGTTTTTGCCCGCTAGGTGGTAGCATAAGCACACCTAACCTGTCCCAGCAGTTCACTCTTAGGGCTCCATTTTCGTCACCGCTAAACCCCTTATCCCTAAACTTCTATGCCTTTTTTTTTTTTTACTATTTTGCGAAACATTTTTGAATAGTTAAAATGGCCAGTCTACAAGCTCGCGACGTGTCAATGTAGATTGGCTAGTTGAACTATTCAAAAATATTTTGCAAAATAGTAAAAGAAAAAAAAAGGCAAAGAAGTTTAGGGATAAGGGGTTTAGCAGTGACGAAAATGGAGCCCATAGTCTACGAGTCTCGGTTTCATTTCCGGGTTTTTAGTGAGGTGGGGGCTATTGTTGTGAGGACGGTGATCGTTGCTCATACCCGTTACCTCTCTTCAGAAACGGTTACATGTCCGGAGTGATGCGAGACAAAGTCACAAATTAAATTAGATCGGGATGCGCGACGGCCCACCATGAACAGACAGTGCTCGAAGCGTTAGAGATACAGGGCTTTGAAAATCATGTTATAATGGAGGCTCAATGGAGCTGGATGGACAAACCCATAGGTGGTGGGGAAGGAGGCGTTGCATAGCAACCGGAGCAATGCTAAAAGGTAAATTGACGGTTTCCGCTTTCATGGAGTATACGGTTGTCCGAACATGTATGTAGCTGGCACCTGCCGTATCCTAGCCTAGCGGGTCCAAATATGTTGATTGCAGATGTGTAGATATGTAGATTGCGCAGAAAGAATTAAACTACTCTCTTTCACCCTCCATCCCCACAGAGGACTATGATAATAAATCACTTCTCTTTTCTGCTTCTCGGACTCCTCTGCTTCTCTCATCACATCATTCCCACCCAAGACTTCAGTCCTCCGGTGCCATTGGGCTCGCGGTTGATGAACACACGGACCATGAAGGAGACGTTCAGGAGCTTTGTGGAGCTGCTCATCAGTGTTGCCCTGGACGAGGATGTGTTGACGGCGCTGGAAAAGAACAACGGTGAGCAAATGTACATTTGAGGTCACTGCTGAGGTCGATGTTCCTATTCAGCAGTAGATGAAAATGGGCTCCATGCACACACGCCATTTTGGAAAGAACTTGGGCCCCTTCACGACTTCCTTCACAGGTGTTACCGCTGACACTAATGAAGGCTTTCTTCCATTCTGGTCAAACAGTCAGGGTGCTGCTATTGTGTGCGTTGGCTCACTGCTACACCAGTGGGTCTCAAAGTGTCCTTGAGTGGGTTCCAAATGGCCATGTACGGGTGTGTAACAGTGTACAAATGGTAGCAAAGGGACCCGCAAATCCATTCGGTTCCATGTGTAAACTCTGAGTTATGGGGGCGGGGGGGGGGGTCCTTGAAATGAAAAGGTTTGAGAACCACTGCAAACTAAATGGAACGGAGCCTTAATTAGTATCATCGGTAACACCTGTGAAGGAAGTAGGGAAGCAGCCCAGAAGTAGGAAGAGTTATTCTGTGTGCACATAGCCCATTGAACAAAGACCACAGAGGACGGGATGATCTAAAATGGATTGCTTCCCCATGTCTCATTTCAGATGAGCTGCTGCTGCCTCATATGAGGAGGGTGGACGGGATGATCGCTGACAACAGGAAACGCCTCCTTCCCCAACTGCATATGGGACAGCTCCTAAAGGTCCATTACCCTTATCTGTGTTTGTTGCTGAATGATGTTTTGGAAAACACGGTGGGAGGACAAGAATAAAAGTAGTTTGTGTGATGACTTCATGACACGATTTGTGGCTTTTGTGTTACCGTAGCTACACCTTTTATTGTATTTTGATATAATCACAACTTCAAGGATGGCATCACAACAAGGTTGTGTCTCTAAAACATTTCTCTCGTCCATGTCTTTAGACGGCCCTAGACAGCTTTCCAGAGATCTCTGTGGTAACAGAATTGACCAAGGATGGAGAAACCCCAGCCTTCAAAGTGCGTCTCAGTGGGAAGGCCTACAACAAGAAGACCATGAAGCCCTTCAAGCTAGCCAACAAAGTGCCACTGGTGAGACCTAAAACATGCTACAAATGGAGACGTGAAAATGCTGTGCTGTTCAGAAACATAGAAGTCATTTTGTTGACTTAAACTACCACAGCAAAGATGTTTCAAAATGTCACAATGGTTGTATACTTTATGCTAAACATTCACTCATTTTCTGTTGCAAGTGATGTAACACATACTTTCAGCCTTCTCAACAACCTACTACACAGATTTGACCGCAAAGGTTTTCAAAATTGTGAAGGGGGTCCTCCTCTGGCCCAAAAATATTTGGTATCCCTGATCTACCAAATGGATATTGCAGAAAATTAAAAAGCAAGAGAGAAATAGAGTTGCTGCTTGTAGGAGCGCAAAAACGTTACAGATAAAAGCACTGCATGGCACTGCAGTAATGTAGCAGATCAGGCAGGTTTAAATGGCCTGCCCCAACGAAATGAAGTGTGCCTGTGAAAGATCAGCTGATGTTGAGTAGGCTCTGCTTTTTGAGTTATCTGCCATCACTAGTAGTTCCGCAGGCTTCACATAATTTAATGACGGTGCATTGTTTTTCTTCATGCCACCTTTTGACAGCAAGTTGTCTAGTTCCGTCCAAAATGGCAGTAGCACCATCTTGCTGCAGTTGTCAAATAATAGTTCTTGGTATAAAGGCTGTTGGGTTGGGTTTAGAGTTCTCAAACTCTGCCCGAACCCGACCTGACACGACATTTTTGGGCCGGGCCTAAAATGTATGCTAATCAGTAGGGCCGTGCCTCGGGTTCCATGAAAAAAAAGAAATGTATATTGCATCCTCTTTTTATAATTATAAAAATAATAGTACTGTTCTGTCTGTGTATGCAGCCATCTATTATGAAGATGGTGCTGACTGGCATTTCACTTGAAAGTGAGAGCTTTCAAATTCTGCCCAAACCTGACCCGACCCGACGTTTTAGGGCAGTGTCGGGCCTAAAATCTATGCTAATTAGTCGAGCCTCAGGACTGCTCAGTTAGGGCACCGTTGAGAACTCTAGTTGGGTCACAAGCTCCAAAAGTAGAGTCGGGTGTCTTTTTTTTTAGGCAGGGCAAGAAGGTGAAACTCTATTATTATTATTTTTCATCAGGCCCCCATTGTACACTTTAATTATTTGTCCAGTAGAGGGCATAATACAACAACTCAGAATCCTTTTACAAGCAACATTGTCTTTCTTCTGTGATCTAACTCATGGACTAAATATGTTTTTCCAAATATCTTGGCAATGTATTTGTTGTATTCCTCTCCGTTTCAAGGAATACACAGTGGACCAGCAGAAAACCCAGTGGTTCTCCCTGTACCACTCGTTGCAGCATTACAAGTACCACACATACCTTATGTGTAAGGATGAGGTGAGACATCGCTCTACACACATTTCAGGGACATGTGTTGTTGTGCAAGTGTGTGTGTGAATGAATAATTGCTTACAGCAAGCTGTGCATTGACTGGGGGCACATGCTGTTCTCCTAATATGAAAACTAAAAGAGGCAACAGGACTCTTCTAATCGTGATTTCTGATATTGCTTCGGTCTTCCAAAATTCTCGTTTTGATAGCTCCGGTAAATGGTGCATTTGCGGTAGTTTTGCCAACATGTGCGAGCCCACACGGGCATATTAGCATATCGATCACATTGTTGGTCTTACATTTAATGATACCCGTAAATCATGTAATGTAATTACCTCTGACATTTAATGCCCGTTTGTGGAGGATAGAATCTCTAGTTTTTGGGTAAAATTACACTGTTGACAGTTATTACATTTATAGTTTCCTAGTTCTACAGGACTCAAAAAAGAATGGGAGGTGGGTGGAGGGTCTGGTGGACAATCAGACCTCACTAACCTGTTTCTCATGTTTGGTGGTCTCTTATAGACCACCCTTCGTGGATTGTGCTCTTTGAGGGCCAGGTCTGTTGAAATAATTTGCCAGTGTTTGTTAATGATGATCGTGGACATTTCTTTTGATGTAAGAGATTAGAATACTGAATAGCACAGTTAATTCTGTTCCACTGCTTTTGGTCCTAGTTTTCTTAAGGCACTCAGATTGAGACATTTTCTGGAAGTGATGGTATGGGAAGCCTATTATCCCACTCTGTAAGCATCTTGTGTTGTGCAACAGTAAAATGTGTTAATTTTACCTTGGAGTGTTCAGAACTTCAGATGGACCCATAACGGTCCATTTGGTTCCATTGTGTACACTGTTAGGGCACATTCACACTAGGATTTTTTACTGGAGCGTATTGTTTGAAAGTGCGCTTTGTTTGAGCAGGTGAGGCTTATTCCAATTCTGTTGCAGATTAAAAATCACACCTGTGTGAACTGAGTGTTGCAACTCCCCCCCCCACCTCTCTCTCTCTCTCTCTCTCATTAGCAGGCAACAGTGCAACACTATCCCTCTCTCTGTTTCTGGCACAACAACGCCCCTACTGGTACTCATTATACTGGTGCTCATTAACCAACACAGTTGAACACATAGGTGAACACACAGACATTGCTGTTCCTTGGAGTGGTTGCGCCACTCAAAAAACGGGGTCTCGGTTAGCTTCCAAGCGCACCAGAGGGTGGATCACCGCAGGTCTGAATACAATCGCATCAAATATAGGTGATGAACCAAAGAATGTGCCATTGTGGGATGAAGAAGTTGATATTTGGTACACAAGGAGGAAGGAGAAGGAATTAGTATGCAGCGTAAAGATGTCCTGTGGACAGGTGTGTCTAGTGAAGAGATGGAAGCCCTTATTGCAATATGACCAGACAATCGCATTTTATTTATCAAATACTGATGGTTAATACGCACCAAAAGAAACACTGCAGTGTACAGGATATAGGAGCAAGAGAATAGAGGCGATTGGGTTAATCGCACAATGTCTCATTAAAGTAAAGGGTTTGCGCTCGCAGTACAGACCTGGACGCAATATTATGCGACAAACCAACAAGCAAAGAAGATCACGAGCCTGGAACTGGGAATCCTGATGGCTCCACTGATCTGGAGTCAGATGCAAGTGGTAGGTTTGTTTGTGTAGTGTCACACAGTGTAGTGTCACACACACTTGACGTCCATTCCCCCACACCCCCCTGCTTCCAGGTTACCCTCACTTTACGTCCTAACTACGCAAAGTATAATTGTAACACAAAAGAAAACAAGACGGTGTGAACACCAAGCCAAATTAAAAATGCAACAATGATGCAACTTCACCCCCCCAATCGCACGGAGTCTACCGAACTACAAGTGTGAATGTGCCCTTAGTTAAGGATTTGTATGTGTGGCGTACAATACTGACAAAACACATAAATAAGCATGAGACCAAATCATTACTTTAGTGGTTATTCGCAGCATAAACCTGTACGTATCCCTCTCTCCCTTAACAATCGTTTTTTGTGTTGACCTCCAGATCGCATCTCTGCGGGTGCATACAGGGGATCTGGGACAGGAGGAGACGATACAGATGTGCCTGCAGAACGGAGCCTGGGTAGAGGGGCTCTTCGATCGCTTTGGAGAACTTCTCAGTCAAGTGCAGCAGGCCTGCCAATAGCTCAGCCAGCTGAGAGGGATAGAGAATGGAAAGCCCTGCCAACTTAAGACTAAGAAAATGTGTGGGTGGCGTGGTTCTGGCAAAACAAAGCGACAACATGATGATGGATAGAGTGGGGCTCTGCTTCCTCCTAACTGAGAGGTTTGTATCTAGGAGTGGACCTGTCTGTTGACATGCCTAAGAGATTTTGGGGGCGGACGATCTGTAGCCTAATACTGCGGTGGATGGACTCCCATGGATTACCACAAACCATACAATTAGATGGCACTAACTGGATCAATCAACACAATGGACTTTGCTGGTGGCCAGCATTTTGGAGGAGCTTGTAAGTTGTAACCCTTCCTTCCTCTGGTCCTCATGTTTGTTTGTTTTTTAGTAGTTACACACCACCTGCTAGTGGACCTTTTCATAGATCTATATTATGTTTTTTGTTTTTTTTAAGAATCGGTCTGTTTGGTGAAACATAATGACAGATGGTAACCAATGCGCATGCACTAGATAGCCAGAGCAATTAGGATAGGGAGAATAGAGGACACGCAAATCAGAATGCAGCATCCTTATTACCTACAGTACGCCTTTATCAGCCATTCTATAAGTAGGCCTGAATACAGAGCTGATTTTACTGTAAAGATATACAAGTATAGATGTATACTGTATGTAAAACATCAATTTTTGTAATGGTGCGCCAAACATATATATATATATACATACATATATATATATATATATATAATGTATATTTTGTACAAAAAAAAAATAGTAAGGGAGGAGTTTGTTGTAGCAATTCTTTTTAAGGAAGAATTTGATAAACAATAAGATACATGTGCTTCAATAACTCCTTGGCTTACGCAACATGACTTTTTATGCTGATAGAGTTGGTGCAATCCAAATACTGCTTTCTATGATGATTTTTTGGTAATGAAATGTTATTACCTTGTACCTAAGGGTAAAAGAAAAATGTTGTCTTTGTACTCTATCTTTACAGACATAACCTACATTTTATCACATAGATGTATTTTTCACAGAAGGAAAAATTGTTATATTGGTTGCTTGGTCATTCATTTTGTAATACACCCCCCCCCCCCCCCCCCCCCCTGCAAAGATATTTCCTGAATGGACCCTTTATATATCAATTAACCTGTTCTTTCTTTTTCTTTTCTTCTTTTGGGGGAAAGATACAGTTTGTAAAGTTTATGGAAAGCACTGCCTGTGATGGGTGTGGTCACGTATCTGGCATATTTACTTAACATGCTAATGCTGACATTAGCTATGTATTCATGCTAAGATATGTATGCTTTTGGCTTGATGCTTTCTAGATATCTGGGACAACAGCTATAGAAAGGCCTGTAGTGGTACCAAACAGTGTAATGATGGCTCACATTTCACCCAAGAGCTATAGGTTAATCCATGTGGGTTTCAATCTTACAAACTGTATCTTTACTACAGGATCAGTCCATGAAGTTAAATTTGAACAGTTCTGACTCAAGTGTTCACACTGCAATTATTTTCTGATGTGAAAATAAATTTCCTACTTAATTAACACGGACACTGTGATTGTTAAATAAGTAGAATTGAATGTACATCAAATAAAAACTACTACATTACTTTTCAGATGTAATTACCACTTTTACATGATGCATTTCATTTAAGTTTGATCAGTGTGGATTATTTATCAGACATGTAACCGTGCCATACACAAATAATGTGTAAGATGAACATATTTTATAGTTGTGCTATAGGCTATTTACTACCCTTCTTATTATTTCGTAGTAGGAGGAATGATTTACCATTTTGTCATGGAAGGAATCCGTCTTAATTAATAATCATTGGTCAGGCAAATCTATAAGTGTCTGACTCTAAACTCTGGACCAAAGTACTTCGAAACAACAACCATTGCCATCAGTGGTGCAGGTGGGGAGGGGGCTAGAGGGGTGGTGATATAGAGGCCATGTGGTCAGCAATATCGGTAGAGTTCTCCCTGAAATCTGCTTATTAGATTATGAGAATGTGTGTGCAAAGCTGACATTTTTACTTGAGGATAGCACTATAGGAAATGGCCTGGGGGTTACTTAAATGGTTATGGTCCATACAGAGCATTAATGTGCTTGAATTGTGTTTTATTTAATGTGCAAGTTGACATTTTGGCCTAAGAGTTGTGCTAGAGTCTACTCTGACTAGCACCACTCTTGGCCCAATGTTGTATCATGTTGGGGGCTGCATTGGAACCCTTTAGGGGATGTACGTTTGACACCCCTGGAATGCCATGGCGTCACCAAAATCAGCTGTGTTCATCTTCCATTGGGCATCAATGCGTTCAATGCATGAATTTGAACGCATACCAAACCATTTGAACCAACCATACCAAAGAGTTTGGAACCGACTGAAACTTCCGTCCTTAGTGCCCGGTGCTCTCACTAACTGTCCTCAAAATATTGTATATTGATTGAATTATTAACACAGTGTAAAAAGACAGACTACTGACCCACTTTACTCCAACCTCGCTGCACTGTGCAGGCAGGGCTAAAAGGTTAATTTAGTGGAGGCCTGTCTCTTTCCACTTGCCACATAAAGCATGCAGTACATTGACATTCCTTTAAACGTAACGTGTTTGTTTCCTGCCCTGCTGTCAGCTATTATTAGCCAAAGTGCTTTCGGAACATGCATGCCTAATCAGTAATCCCTGCCGTTATCAGCAGGTGAATGAATAGCCAGTAAACATGCTAATTGAATATGCTACAGGTGTGTAGAGGTGCTATCATACATGTCTTACTGAATTGTGAAAGTAAAGCAGATCATGAAGTGTACATGTTTGTCTTAGTATACAGAAACTACTACTCTGTACTGTACAGAAACGGAAAATGTTTTAGCCATGGCCACTGCAGTTATCCGATTCACTTTTTCTATCTGCCAGTAGACTATTGTGTCTGACACAACAAAAACACTGGACAACAACACAGAGGGAACAGTTGGTGCATAACCTCCCCTTCTGCGCACGTGTGTGTGTGTTCTCGTGCGTGTGTTGGGTTAGTGTGAACTTATGTCCCTGTGAGGGAGGACACACTCCAAGGCGGGGATACACTCTGACTGATGCTCGCCCACCATGCCCTCATGACCAAACTATTCACTCAGAACGGGCGCCCGGACTTTGTGTCCTCCTCGGTAAGAGCCTGTGGCCTGTTGAATAAAATATGATTCTCGAGTTTGGCCGTCACAATGTGGAATTATATGTACCCCCAAAACACAATAGACTCCCTGTGCTCGGACAACAGCTCAATGAAGAAGGCCACTGTCCTCTGTCTGAGGAGCCTGGGAGCAGCGGGGGTGGGAGAGTACCAACCAGACTGTTGGGATTCCAATACGGGCAACACTGGGCAGAGATAGTTGTTTAAGATCTGCTCTCCAGGCGAAAGGCATATGAATTTTAAATGTGTTGCATATTTGTGCATGTGGGAGATGGACTGAGAGAGGCCCTTTGAGGAAGAGTGAACAGAATATAGCCCAAGGAGGGATGTTTACTAAGCCTGTGCTGAGTGGTGGCGCAGTTGGTATTACCAACCGCTGTCACCTCACAGCTAGAAGGTCCCAAGTTCGATTCCCGCCTCAGGGACGCTGGGGGCGTGTTTTCTCCGCGTCATCAGTGCAGGTTGGTGAAAGAGCCTCTCTGTGTAGAGTTTACATGTTCTCCCCATGTCCCATAGGTACCCCACAAAAAACATGCAGTAATCCTGGTCTCCAGCTGCCTTCCCATGGCCAGTCTGAGGAGGGGAAAGGAACTGGTTGGAATAACGTGTTCCTTCCACACGCTGCGTCCTACCGGGGAAACTCCCCTCCCCTGTCAGGTGATAAGATGTGGCCTGATCACTCCTCATGCATTGAAGGAAGCATGGGCTCAGTTCAGAGTTCTCCAAAGGTTGGCAGAGGTAAAGTAGCACCCAGGATTACACCTTAGGCTATTGGCAGTTGGCGCCTGGTGAAAAAAGGGGTTACAAAATCGCAGGATAAAAATATATATATAAAAGAAGATAAAATAAATAAAACTAAGCCTGAGCTTGTAGAGCAATAAATATGACTGGACATGATGCTGTCAAAACATCAGTACAACCTAATATAGCTGTTTTTACATGTTTTGAGGGACCATTTACCATAGGTGCTGGGGGGAGGAGAATTCTGGGCAAGCTGTTTTCCAAGAGTGATTAATGCCCTGTTGTATTGTTACTTGTTAGATATTAACTAATACTAATAAACTAAACTATAACCTTTGGTTCTCCTAGATAGGCTACTGTTGGAAGAAGAATCAAGAACCAAGATGGTTTGGTTTTAGTTGTCTGACAAAGTTATTTTACATACTAACCGTCCGAGAGGCATTAGTCCGACAACACCGTCGCTCCCGACATGCATGGCCGGTAAACCTGTGGCTGGTTACAACTCAACTCACCTGTGGCTCCGACATGGTGGTGGTGGCGGTGGTTTGCTCTTCACCGCGGCTCGTGACGTCATGTCATGAACGGTGTTCATGCTTGTATGAGCCTTTAGTATACGACTATACTGTACATCATGCACCCGTTTCACATGAGGATGCAAGCCAAGAACATTACAGTCAGTTTGGGCCTCCTTGGGCTCTTAGTGTAGTAGTAGTATTTTTATTCATTAGTCATTAAACATATAATAATAATAATATATGTATAAACAATATATACAGTATAAAAGGCAGAAGTAACATTGTCCTACATTTTTATCAAATTAAGCTGCCTTCCAGAAAACAACATAGAAAAACGTACACATATTCACACTTGTACTAGTTGTAACGCTGTAAATAGCTTCATAAACCATTCTTTTAAAGACTTAAACTTCTAAAACAGAACTGAGTTCGCTCTGTACTCTTTTTTTCCCCCCTGTGCACACCAAATAACCAATGTAAACTCTGCTATTTATTTGGCTAACTTTTTCCCCAGAATATGGATGCTGGAGTTCAAGTGGTAACACAAATGAGTTACCATTTTACTCTCTCTCTCTTTCTTATTGAGCTCGACTGCAATTACAGCAGAACAATGATACAACAAACAACAAATATTCCGTCTCAGGGAATAGGCCACTAAGCAAGTCATAATTTCTCATTTTGACCACTATTTCTTTGAAAAAAACGAACACACAGACATAAAACATAAACAAAACAAAACAAACCCTACAACCTATACAGCCTATCGCTATCAGCCTCTTCTACTGGCCATGCGGGAAGCGTGAGATGTGTCAACTCAAATACACATTTGAAGTTGCCAGACGCTTGTTATATCCGAGGAGTTTCAGTGGGAGAGGATTAGAGGATTACAGTAATCATGAATTTTACATTCTTACATTTCTATTAAGGTGTCTTCATATATTTCCTTCTAATCAGCTCAGTGGCCTTGTGGTTAGAGTGTCTGCCCTGAGATTTGGGAGGTCATGTCGGGTTATTCATCCCTGGCTGGGTCATACCAAAGATTATACAAATGATATTACCGGTATGAGTCCCTGCGACAGGGGGTGTTCTTGTACATCATGACTTTTAGGCATGCACTTGTAGGCTCGGGCCGGACTAGCGCTTTGGGGACCTAGGCTGGTAATATGAGGTTCGAGTACCGATCCTGACGACCTTTGCTGTGTGTCTTCCTCCCCATCTCTCTCCCTGTTACCGGTCAACCTACTGTACACCCATAAATAAAGGCAAAAATAAATATATAAAAAAATAAAAATGCACTTCAATCCGCTTCATGACCAGGCTGTAGATGGGCCACACATAGTTCTGCAACCATTGGTTCACATGGCTAATTATAGTCTATACAGTACTTAGACAATATATTCCCTTCATTTTTACATTCCATACTGGGTGCGCTGATGCTGTCACCCTGGGACAATTCTAAATAATATTTGTCATCTTATCTTATCTTATCTTTGCCTATTCTTCAGATGCTTTTCCTTAACACTGCATAACTGAAACGTACGTGTACAGGAAATACACTTTCACAGAAATGAAGAGAGCAAACATAGATTTGACCTTGCAAGCTAATCTGATTGTGATTGACTGAGTATGAGTAATTCTCTCTCTCTCTCTCTCTCTCTCTCTCTCTCTCTCTCTCTCTCTGTAGCCTCTGTGAGTGGTTTACAAAATACCCACATATCTGGCTCAGAGTGGTAGAACCAGTTCTGGCACCCTCTGAATGATACTCATGCTGCTTCACTGACTAAAACACAGAGCTACGTAACTCAGACATGATGATGGGGTTCTCTTCCATCGTTTTACATTTGGAAATATAAACCACGTACACACCATTAACAAAAGGTAAGTCCACAAGTCTATATTCAGTATTTAAAGTTAGACATATTTAGATATTATGATTTCACTTCTGAGACTGAAGAGTGAGTGATACTGTACACTGTCTGGGGCGTGTAAAATATTTTTTTGCTAATTCCAGTCAGTGTGTGGGCCACTTTTTACATTTGGATTTCCAAATAATTTTCATTGTATTTATACATATGACAAATAAACCTGAACCTGATATTCTATACGCACCTGTCACTTCGGGTCAACTTCTGACATGTGACCCAAATATCTCATTTCTCTATTCCCTATATCCGACAATAATAGGCCTATCATCCCTAAAGCTATTCTTGCAAAATGGGATGTTAGTGTTAGTGACAAAAGACAGAGGGAAGCAGAGGGAAATATATTCAAAATGTTATACATTTTCCCCACATTTATTTAGCATAACATGTAACATTTCGTCATACTATTTACAATAAGGCAAATAGCTTTTTACGTTTTTTGTTTTTGTTTTTTATATCCTCCTAGAGAGTTTTAGGTTATATTTTGTATGCTTTCATACGCCTTTAGTATCATTCACTGTCTGTAACCTTTATTTATTCAAGGCAGGGTTTTGCTGAACACACGTCATGCTCTACTGTTTCACATTAAAGTTACAGTACATTCACACCAGCATTCTGCCAAGTAGTACAAGTACAGTAGGTCTCCGTTAAACAGCAGTCTTTATTAATGTCTTAACATTTCAAACATTACAAACTCCTCAAGCCTATGGACACCATCACCACCTCATTCACTGCCACTAAATGTGAAACATTCTTGTCATTTTTTCAGTCAAAGGTTGACGCCATACACACAGACCTGGCCGCCTCACCCACCTCCACACCTGATTTTGAACCTGCCTCCCCTCTTTTCCCCAGCCACTCACTCACTTCCTTTACTGAAATAACTGCAGCCAACCTCTCCTCCATAACCTCCGGCATGAAAACCTCCACCTGCATCCTCGATCCCCTCCCTCCACCTTAGTTATTGCCTGTCTCCCTGTTCTCTCGCCACTCATCACCACCATAATAAACACCTCCCTGTCCACTGGTCACGTTCCCCCTGCTCTCAAACTTGCTGCCATCACCCCTATACTAAAAAAGCCTGGACTTGACCCCGACTCCCCCAGCAACTACCGGCCAATTTCTAACCTCCCCTTCCTCTCCAAAATCCTGGAACGCACTGTTGCATCTCAGCTCAAATCACACATGGACTCCAATAACCTTTACGAATCATTTCAATCCGGTTTCCGTTCACTTCACAGTACTGAAACTGCACTCACAAAAGTCACTAACGATATCCTCCTGTCTGCCGACTCTGGTCACCTCTCCATCCTCATCCTCCTCGACCTCAGCGCTGCCTTTGACACCATCAGCCACTCCATCCTCATCACCCGTCTCCAGTTTTCCCTCGGTTTAACCGGCACTGCCCTTTCCTGGTTGTCATCCTACCTCTCCGATCGACAACAATTCATCTCCATCAATAACTGCAAATCTTCCACTGCCCCAGTTACCCATGGTGTCCCCCAGGGTTCAGTACTTGGTCCCCTCCTCTTCATCATATACATCCTCCCTCTAGGTCAGATCCTCCGTCACCATGGACTTCAGTTCCACTCCTACGCCGATGACACACAGCTGTACCTTTCCACCCAAGACATCACCCCAACCTCACACTCCACTCTCACTGCCTGCCTCACAGATATTAAAACATGGATGCAAAAGAACTTTCTCAAACTAAATTGCAATAAATCGGAAATCATCATTATCGGTCCCAACTCCCTCACTAATTCCACCCAAGGTTTTTCACTGAACATTGATGGATCCACTGTTACACCCTCCACCCGCATCCGCAACCTTGGCATCATTTTCGACCCCACCCTTTCATTCCTCCCCCATGTTAACCAAGTCACCAAAACCGCCTTCTTTCACCTCAAGAACATTGCCCGTCTCCGACCCTCTCTGTCATTTTCCGCAGCCGAAACACTCATCCACGCCTTCATCTCATCCCTCCTTGACTATTGCAACAGTATCCTCTACGGCACCACCTCCAAAGTCCTCAATAAACTGCAATATGTCCAGAATTCAGCTGCCCGCCTGCTCACCAGTACCCGTTCCAGAGACCATATTACACCTGTCCTCCGTGACCTTCACTGGCTACCGGTTAAACAAAGAATCCACTTCAAAACACTCCTGACCACCTACAAAGCACTAAATAACCTGGCTCCCCCATACCTCTGTGACCTCCTCAAACGCCATGCCCCCTCTCGCTCCCTCAGGTCTGGTGATGCAAACCTCCTCGACGTCCCCAAAACCAAACGCCGTACGTGGGGGGATAGAGCTTTTGCCTTTGCTGCCCCAACCCTGTGGAATGCCCTCCCTAAGGCACTCAGAGATGCCCCTACCCTTCAAACCTTCAAATCCACCCTCAAAACCCACCTCTTCAAAATTGCCTTCCCTAGCTAACCCCACTGTCTTTTAATGTTCTTTAGCTTTTAGTGTTATTTTTCCTTTTTCTATTAAAGTTGTTTTTATTTGTTGTTACCTCTGTAAAGCCCCCCCCCCCCCCCCCCCCCATGTAAAGCGTCTTTGGGTACTCAGAAAAGCGCTATATAAGTTTGAGATATTATTATTATTATTATTATTTCTACTAATGTCCACTCGTGCAGTCAGTGGTTTGATGCCTTGAGGAAAGCTTAATGGACGTTTTGTTTTTGGGGGGGGTTTATTAATGGGGGAAAGTGTTACTTATTTACTTTCCTTTCCCAGGGAGTCTGATCATTTGAACTGATGACCTTCCTGTCACAAGCCCACTTCTTCAAATGGTGTTGTTGTCTATTTTCACATCATCCTAGTAGGTCTTAATGTCTAAACCAGTGGTTCCCAAACTATTTCATGTCAAGGACACCCAAATTGACACTAATATTGCCCGTGGACCCCCATAAGAGAATATTTTTACGGCTCTAGCAGTGATTCTATTGATACTATAACATGAATATAAATACAAATCACACCCGTGTGAAGTGAGGGGCGCTCTTATCATCGCGTACACATCATCTCATTCCGGCCAATCGGAATTTGCCTCTTCACCTTCGTCTTCAATGTTTGTGTTTTTTTCACAAACACTCAAAATTGTCCATTCATTGTCAATGGCATTTGACAGTTTAGTTTGTGTTTGCACGCGCACACACACACACAAAGCTGGACATCACCCCTCAAAAATGTTAATGTAAAAAAACCCACAAAAAAGCCTTTATGGCTTATCGTGGTCCTATGTGTTCAATTCATCATCAAGACATATACAATACAATAGAAATGATCATCAATGGCAGTGTTAATTTCGACAGATATTTTAGTTTTAGTCATAGTCTCTTGAATAGTTTGAATTTAGTTTTAGTCACAGTTCAGTCACCTGTAATGTTTTAGTCTTAGTCTAGTTTTAGTTGACTAAATATCATAAGAGTTTAGTCGACTAAATCTACAGTTGATTTAGTCGACTGTGTGTTTTGGCTGGCCTTAATGGCTGTCGTAATGGCTGATTTTACACTTGTTGAAAATAGCCGATCTACAAGCTCACAACGTGTCGCAAGCAACACGTTGTGAGCTTGTAGATCACCTATTTTCAGCATGCAACCAAGTGTAAAATTACTTATACTGGATCTCTTGTCCACTAGTCCCTTCCGAACATTTTAGTCTATTTTTTATAATTTTTGTCGATACCATGTATTTACAGAAAACAGCGTAGGGGGTTCTCTCTCTACTTGTGACAAGCTAGAATACCTATTTAGGTCCTGTTGTAAATTGTGGACAGGTGGTCTTTTATGGTAGTTTTGAATGGTGATAGGGAGTCGCACCATTTGATGGCTGCTGGTGGAGGCTCGTTCCACATTTTGGTTGCAGTGACCGGTGTCGAGTCTGTCGGATAGCCGGTTGTCCAGAACCAGCACAGAATCCTCTGCCCGAGATCCGGACAATAATTGATCACACCTGATCACTGGCCTATTCTGACATCACAGTGATGTTCTGACATCTGCATGGACTCCATATTTGGGCATGCCTGACAAAGAACAAAAACCAAAAAACATTGCATGGATGCACCTGGGACGTACCCTCAGTGATGTATCCCAAGGTCATCTGGGTTTTGGGTCTCACAACATCATACCCCTTACTCAGGTGACCCAGCCGGGGTGATCAAGTCCTGATTTTTACGTCCCAGTCCCACGATCAGTCCCATTAGGGAAAGACCAGGGCCACTCCCGAACTACTCTACAAGGACTGGGAGGTCTGGCGCGTGGAAGGACTAGGCTCTGTGGCACTAGCCTCGGTCCCAGGCTTACTCATCTGCGAAGAGAAAAGCCTGGTCACAATATAAAGCAGAGAGTGCATAGCCAGAAGTGTCTGTCCGGAACATCCATCAGATGTATTTCCTCCGGATCCGATTTTTTTTTTGACCAAACACTTGACAAAACACTTGTTTCATTCAGAGTGAATGAAACATTTGTAAAGCGTCAACGTCATTTCCTTGAGCGGTACTTCCGCCAAAATCCTGTACTTCCGCCAAATTTCAGCAATGCACTCTGTTGTTTGTTGTGCCCAGCGTGATAGGCTGATAGCCCACCCATCTGACTACTTAACACGGCCACCAATTGGCCATGGTCAGATAGGTGGGCCTTAATGGCTACAATTTACAATTTAGGCAGACGCTCTTAATCCAGAGCAATTTACATTAAGCAAGAACAAAAAGCATTTATCATAAAAGATCAAAGAACGTAACATATCTATATAATGAGACTATAACTATACATATATACTATACTATGCTATACATATGTACTATGAAGTGCTATGACTACATACAATGCAATTTAGTGTGCTGTCTACATGACATGCTATAGGTCTGGCTAAACCTTATGCAGATCAAGGACATTTTTTATGCTGGAATCAGCTCTCTCTCTTCTTTTCCTCATTCTCTCACTTTCTGTCTGCACACTGACAATGCATCTTTATGCCTTAATATATTTATAGGATGGATATAGAGAGTGATCAAACTGGTTTGTCATGAGTTTTGTCATGAGTGCCTTCTTCTTCAGCTGTTGCACCATGCTTTTGTTTCCAAACATGCAGACAATACCGTGAAAAGTCTTCCTTTCAACATCGTGAGCCAGTGACCAACATTGTGACGCCTGCACACATCTCGTGTTTACAGTGTCATCTTACTTTTCCACTTCAAAGACAGATAGGAAGGAAGGCCATTCAGTTCGCAGCAGTTTGCCCCAGTTTGAGATTTGTATAGGCTTATGTTTCCTGAAAAACAGCTGTGGTCCATTTCCATTTACAATGGATGTACAGTAAGGAATGAAGAGGTTTCTATTGGCTGCTTTGACACCTGAGCCTCTTATAATTTAAGAAGTGAAACGTGTCACACCTGACCTGTTTGAGAGACAGACAGCGATCAGCTGACCTCTCCATTTTTGTCACAATTATTTTCTTTTCACAAAAAGTCTTGTCTTGTCTTCTATGAAATTATCTTACCTACTAGGGCTAGGCTACTACTTATAGGCTACAGTTTCCATTTGGCTGTGTGTGTCAACTAATGGATGTTAATGAACTGCAGCAAAAAGTATCAGCACACATGCTGTGCATATTTATAAAGGGTGAGGCTTGGAGAATTGAAGACATTTTCACAATATTGCCTTTTTAATTCATTGTATTGTATTAGTGTATTAGTTATTGTGTGTGTGTGTGTGTGTGTGTGTGTGTGTGTGTGTGTGTGTGTGTGTGTGTGTGTGTGTGTGTGTGTGTGTGTGTGTGTGTGTGTGTGTGTGTGTGTGTGCGAGAGAGAGAGAGAGAGAGAGAGAGAGAGAGAGAGAGAGAGAGAGAGAGAGAGAGAGAGAGAGAGAGAGAGAGAGAGAGAGAGAGAGAGAGAGAGAGAGAGAGAGAGAGAGAGAGAGAGAGAGAGAATGCGCGCGTGTGCGTGCGTGCACTGCCTTCCAGACCAGAACTCAGGAATGGACAGAAAGGGGAAAGACAGAAGGGAGGGGTGAAGGAAGGGGGTATCCTTTCTTTGACTAAAGGGCGCTTCATTATCATGTTAATGACCACGTCGTGAGGTGTTATTGGTGTAACTAGACATGGATGAATAATGTATCGAGGTGGGAGAAGGAGGGAACGGTTTCTGTTGCTTTTGCGTGCGTCACGTTACAGTGGGGAGTGACGGGACTTTGGGGACTAGAGCCGCGACGGCCAGAGAGCTGCATGGAAGCCGGGTTTTAGACACTATGAACTCTATGAGCGCACCGGGGAACGTTTTCATGCTTCGAAAACCAGGTAGGCAGAATAGCAGAATTAGTAGGCTATGTATGTTTGCACTTCTTCTTATTGCAATATTAACTGACTTGCTAGTTCTACATCTGAATTATCATCTTGTTTTTGCAGAATAATGATGTAGCCTGCTGAGTGCATGTGTAGAACTATCTCACCCCTTTGAAGCAATGTGCTCATTTGGAAAGTTGTGACTGCACAAATTGTCAGTGCTGCTGTGTTTTTTTTAAATACACAAAGATGTTTGAGTTAATTCAAACACACCAATAGCCAAGCAAACTTGCTTTCGTGTTAATTCTGTCGGTTAGCCTATAGCCTATAGGCTATTCTATCTCTAACTAGTCTGAGCCTGAGTGACACCTGATGCTGCCCTCGGGGGAATTGCATAGAAAATTGGAATAAAAAGAAAAACTATTCACATGTTTTCTATATAAACGTATATTATCCCTGCACCACTTGCCACTATAATATAGTAGCCTTGTAGTAGCATATAATAAGTGGTGATCACATCAATTGTGTGTTGAGCTTTAATAATCATCACAATAATTAGATGTGATGACAATAATGACAGGCGCTGCTCCCTCTGCGATTATTTACCGTCACCACTGTGTGCAAACAGTGTTCTGCTGCCCTTGACCGAGATGAGTTCCCATCAGATATAATCAGTCAGCCTCATGGGAACATGTATGTGAGTCCCCAGGCTGCTGCTGGTGGCTGGGAGACACAATGTAGAGGAGAGACTGGCGGCAGACAGCTATGCAAACTGGGGCTCACATCTCTTGTCGGTGGAAGCAATCGAGGTGACAGGAATTTATAGCAAGGTTCCCATGGCAGAGTTTAGGATCCATTCCAACCATTCCAACCCGTGCCATGGCGACTATAGGCTACTATATAGACTAGTGCCTCGTTTTCAGTTATTATGATTCATCTAATCCAGGCATGCAGGGTCCCCCAGACATTTGAGACATGAGAAATCATTCTCCTAATGCATGATTGATTGATTGATTGATTTTCCTAGACATTGGTTGTAGGTCATGACAGGTTGTTATAACTCTGCAGAGTCCAACCAACCAGTTGTTGATATGCAAATTGATATGCAAATCTCCCAGAAGGAAATAGCCAGTTTGATGTAAATTATTCTAATCAAAGGGCATTTCCTCAAGATAAAATGTCCACTATGTTTTCATCTGTACCCGCATTGTCATGTGCAGCCTCTGAATAGAATGAGAGGGTAGCATCTGTTCTGGCGTATACTCTGCTGTCCGTGTGTGTGTGTGTGTGTGTGTGTCTGTGTTTCTTTTACAAAAGGGGTAACAGTCGTCGAGTGTGTGGTTGTTTGTTGTCATAGGCTACTTTGGGGGTTGTGGGCGGCTGCCAGTGTTCTGAAGAGCTGATTTATGGCTCCTGTCCCTGTTGTGAGTCTCTTAACTCCTCCTCCTCGAACCTACTTTCAAATGGTTCCCACTTGAGGAGGCAGTATAAAATCCACAATAGACACACACACACACACACACACACACACACACACACACACACACACACACACACACACACACCGGTGTCATTGACATGGCAGCGGTGGTGCAGCAGCAGTTCCTCCCCTTATTCCTTTTCCCCCGGCAGTTTAGTATAAGTATGGCATTTGCCTTACATTTACAGTGAAATCCATACCTGCTTACGCCCATACGGTCGTTTGTGAGCTTGTATTTGAGCATGTCTCTTCTGACATACATGAAGTCATCGGTCACTTCGTTTCACCTGGCAGTGAGGAGTTTCACTGGTACAGTACATTACCAGTAGTACAGTAGTACAGTGGTATAGGAGGACATAACACATGCGGTGGGACATGCCATCACAGTCTGTTCACGTTTATAAATCCTTAAATCAAATCAGACCCAGATGGCGACATTAGATGTGTTGTGGCTTGTGGTTTGGTGAACAAGACTGAATTATTGTGTCTGCACTGTGCATTTTGATATATTGTCATGAATTAACTGCAATGATGCTTTGTGTGTGTCTGTCTGTGTGTGCAATCTGGGAATATGCGAAACAAAGGGAAAACATTGAACCTCTTTTCAAAAGTCTGTCTCGAGACCGTCTGTGTGTGAGTGTGTATCTGTGGGTGTATGACTGTATGAGTGTGTGTGTGTGTGTGTGTGTGTGTGTGTGTGTATGTGTGTGTGTGTGTGTGTGTGTGTGTGTACGACCACCCAGTTAAAAGTACAATGGTCTCACAAACATGTTGAGATGTCTCTCACGAGAGGATGCTTACAATATGATCATTGTGTGTGTGTACTGTGTTGTAAGCGTTGGACGGAGGCTGCATTTTTTTGGATGATCTGTTTCCTTGTGCATGTGCAATCGTGTGTGTCAAGATTGTGCTTAGTAACTGCTATGATAGTCACTACTAGACCATAGAGGAGGCGATGTACTTTACCCACAACACCCACAAGTACAACTTAACAACAGTTTTCTGAAAAACCATATGTTTCTATGTCAGTGGTGCTCAACCCTTTTCATGTCAAGGACCCCCAGAATCTGTATTTGGCCGCGGACCCCCATCTGAAAATATGTAGTTCCATGGACCTCCCAGAAGCAAAGATTTGAGTTAAAATCGTTCACATTTTCAAGATTTTTCAAAAATAGCAGATCTACAAGCTCGTAGCGCGGTGCCGTGCTATGAGCTTGCAGATCTGTTATTTTTCGATAGCTAAAGTATAACACCAGTAAGACGCCTGAGGGCGAGAAGGGGGCCAGGTCGCGTGCACGCATCCGCCTGGGTGACAGCAGACTGCTGGGCGAGCGCTGGTGCTTTGGAATGGGGGTTAAGATCTTAATTTTCGGGCCTGTTAACTCTCGTTTTCGCCGGCTGCCGGGCGAGGCTGCACTAATAACTTTTGGGCAGGCCAGTCTAGAGTTTAAATGGGTATCAGTCGGGTATCAGTCAAAAGGGAGACATCTCTGATGATGTCACGTGCTCCATCTCTGATGATGTCACATGATGTCACTCGCTCCATCTCTGATGATGTCACGTGCTCCATCTCTGATGATGTCACGTGCTCCATCTCTGATGATGTCACGTCATGTCACGTGCTCTCTCACCCCGACCAACCAACACACACTGACTGGAAATGCACGATTCCATAGTTAACTGCGGCTTTCGGTTGCAATAACGCCTAAAAACCAAAACCATGGTGAATCAACAGTATGTGCTATTCAAACAGTTTCTCAAGTTGAGGGAAACAATTAATATGATTTTATAATATTTGTACTGTCTTTTTACTGATTGTGCTGTGTCAGCATATCCTTGGTCAATTATGTCTCTAACATGCCGGATGTGAGCAGGATAGAAGCTCTACAATATTAATCCTTGTGTAATGCGAGGAGATGAGGGCAAGGTCCAACGGCTGACTGCTTTGATTCATTGTCAAGTTTTCCACAAATAATGATTTCTGGTGACTTTTGATTAATTGTGCAGTGCAGCCCTTGTGTGTTAAAGATAACAATGTTTAGGTGGACACTATGTTTATACTGTACATTTACTGTTTTACTGCATAGTAGGAGCACTATTGTATAACATTGTCATTGACCTTGAACTCAGTAAAACTTTAATTTAATTAGCAAACAAATGCTCTGATCAGTGATTATAAAACAAGTTGCCAGCATGTATGCATGTGAGCTACAATTGCTCAATTACTTCCTACAACTGAGGATCACGACTTTGTATTTATAAAGTCACATACGGAAAATGGTATTCTGTGTATACTACAACAACAACAATAACAACAACATGTTGCTATTGGTGATATTATCCTTATCCTTATTTTCCATACATTACATACATTATTTTCAAATCATTTGATATTGCTAACTAAATTAAAGTTGTACAGAGTTCAAGGTTTCCTTAGATAATTCGTAGGCAATATATGGCTCTATATTCTGTTGGATAGTTCAAGTATTTCCCACGATTTTACTCTCCTCTCACTCCCACCATGCGTTTTTTATTTATCCATCCCACCACTCCTCCCCATCCATCCCTTTTAGACCAGGGACATCACATGGCCGGGAAGCCGTTCCGAGCCACCTTCATCTGGGGGAGCATCATCTCCAACCTCCAGTCCAGCGTGGAGGTCAAGCGGCGACGTCACAACCTCAAGGTCTACCATGACTGCTTCCTGGGCTCGGAGGCCGTGGACGTGGTGCTGGCGCACGTCATCCAGAGCCGCTTCTGCGGCGACGAGGAGGTGCCCCGCTACAAGGCTGTGCGCCTCTGCCAGGCCCTGATGGACTCGCGGGTGATCGAGGCGGTGGGCACCAAGGTGTTTGGCAAGGAGAAGAGGCGCGTCGCCTTCGAGGACAGCAGCTTCAGTCTGTACAGGTTCCTGACGCCCGTGGCCAACCCCTGCCTGCTGACCAACGTCAACTCCACGTCCATCGAGAGTGGCGGCTACGACAATGACCAAAGTTCACCATTTAAACGGTACAGACATATAAGTCGTAACGGTTTCAGATGCAAATTGTATTTGTTCAGTTTTGGTCTCCTTCCTCCCGATAGCAGATTAAAGAGTTAAAGGGTTTTAGATTGGACTTGTCTAAATGTCCAAATGAATGGCTCTCTGAAGTGTAGCGAACAGTGACTTGAATCATTAGATGCCTCATTATTCAGTTACATCTCCGAGTTCAGTTCTCATAATTACAAAGCCACTTGATCATCACGGATATAAATCCGCCCCCTTCATTAAGTATATGAACATTTTATGACATCTATGTCCCATCATAAAATGTGTTTCTTGTTGAAAGGTCAGGTGTTAAGAAGAGAAATAAAGAAAGGCGGAGGCAGATAGATATAAAGACAAAGGAAAAGGCTCCAGTTCATTTTAATAGATCAAAACATTTAATATAATGAACCATCACTCCACATGATTCCTGATATTGGGAAGTGCAGCATTTTTTGAATTCATAGAGCAAGCAATACAAATAAAACCATTTGACCGCCAGAATTAAACAATCTATTCATCGCACGTGGCCAAGGTTTTTCCTCTTTCAACCCTTATTTTGAAGAGCCAGATATCCGACTGGTCCAGGCAGTGCTATCACAAATCACATGTCCTCAACGTCCCCTAAGGAGGACTGGTCCAGGCAGTGCTATCACATGTCCTCAACGTCCCCTAAGGAGGACTGGTCCAGGCGGTGCTATCACATGTCCTCAACGTCCCCTAAGGAGGACTGGTCCAGGCGGTGCTATCACATGTCCTCAACGTCCCCTAAGGAGGACTGGTCCAGGCAGTGCTATCACAAATCACATGTCCTCAACGTCCCCTAAGGAGGACTGGTCCAGGCGGTGCTATCACATGTCCTCAACGTCCCCTAAGGAGGACTGGTCCAGGCAGTGCTATAACATGTCCTAAACGTCCCCTAAGGAGGACTGGTCCAGGCAGTGCTATCACATGTCCTCAACGTCCCCTAAGGAGGACTGGTCCAGGCGGTGCTATAACATGTCCTAAACGTCCCCTGTTCTCACCCTTGTGATGTGAAGTGCTGAGAGTGACAGCTCATGAGTGTAACTGGCCTCCTGCCTACAATTTATGTCTGTTAAAATGAGACTCATGTGCTGTGACATGGAAATTATGGAACCTGAACAGAACTTCATTCATCGTGTATATAACTGAATTTGTCTGGTCAAAGCTGGAAGTTGGCGAGTTGTTGTTCTGTAAACCTTAATTACTTCAGCTTTGTTGATGCGACTTGAATATAGTTGAAAAGGCAAAGAGAAAAGGCTCCAGTACATTTCTCTATTCAATTCTACCAATGGAGCCCAGGCGGCTGGCGTAGCTGTCTGGGCACCGTAATCCAGTCTGGCATTGTGCCGCGAGTTCGACTCCCGATCCCGAAGGCCTTTACTGAGTGTCACCCCTCCATCTCTTTCCCCATTTCCTGTCAGCCTACTTTCATCTATCCCTCTATCAATAAAAAGAAAAAAGGCGAAAGCCAAAAATATATATATATTTAAAAAATAATTCTACCAATGAACAATTAGTTGTGCGAAGAAACATTAGCTCAGCTCAATATTAAATGTGTTCCAGTGATATGTTTACTGATTGCTGTCATTTGGGACTCTCCAGACAAGAGGACCTGAGCTACTCCACCCACTCACCCGTGAAATCAGACAAATCACTTGAGGATGTTCTTGGAAACCTCAACCTGAACTCGACCATCACCCCTCAGATGATCAACCTTGGCCTTTCACAAGAGCGTAAGTGTCGGAATAAGCTGTGTTGTCATGTTCCTGTAGTCAATCACTGCAGTAAAGATCAATTATGTAGCATATTAGTGTCAGTGGTTTTGATTATTTATGATTAATTGAATACTTTATTAATGCGGTTGTTAACAGTACAGGTAGTACAGTCAAAGACTATGCTAAAAGGTGGTTGGGTTTTTTGTGCGTGTGTGTGTACGTGCATGCATGCTTGCGTATGTGCATATGTGTGTGAGTGTGTGTGTGTGTGTGTGTGTGTGTGTGTACGTTCATGCACATGACTCGTGACAACGGCACAGCAGCAGGAGAGCAGCCTGAGGGCATACTGTAACTGTACTTTGATTGCAACATTTAAATGCTTCACACAAGGGTGTAGAGAAGATGATTGGTTGGCTTTTAAATGTGTGCTATTGAGTGGTCCAATCAGCTGACTGAACTTGCATTGCTCATTTCAGGTCAGGACAACTCACATAGGCTACGTTAGATGGATATCCTATGTTTCTTTGATGGATTGCATGTATGTGCGTGAACGCACGTGCGTGCAATACATGCTTGTTCATTCATTCCAGTGTTCATTTTGACAGCAAATTTAGTTTAGTCTTTGGAATAAAACTTAATTTAGTTTTAGTCACATTTTAGTCATCTGACATGTTTTAGTGTCAGTCTAGTTTTAGTCGACTAAATATCATACAATTTTTGTCGACAAAATTGCATTTTTGGCGGGACACGATGGCGTTGTAATGGCAGGCTTTAAACTTGGTTGCATGCTGAAAATAGCCGATCTCCAAACACACAAGGCGTCACACTGTGACGTGTTGTGTGCTTGTAAATCGGCTATTTTCAGACACCCGACCGCAACCAAACATGAAATGATCTCTTGTGCACTAGTCCCTCGCTAACATTTTAGTCTAGTTCTTATTTTTTGCCAAAATTGTCAATATTTCTATTCATAGTTTTAGTCATCATGGCCTTGTTTTTACTTATTTAATTTTCGTCAGTGAAAAAGATTAGTCCACGAACATTTTCCACCTTAGTTTTGGTCGACGAAATCAACACTGATTCATTCCCTGTATTTTGCTCAGTGGTAGACGAGGTGTGGAAGCAGCAGGCCGTGTTCAGGTTGCTGCAGCTGATCGAGCTACCGCTGTTGGAGAGCTTGTTGGAGGGCAAGGAGAAGGCCAGGCCTCCTCAGCGTGACATGGACAGCGATCCAGCCCTGCTCTACAGGTCCAGCTACCTGGACAGAGAGGTTCTCAAGGCCTTCAGCGAAGCACAGTATGTATAATGGGATGCACATTGCACACGTAGATCCGACATACCAAAGGTCCGGCATGTGGAAACAACGGTCGGACATGTGGTCGAACGTATGCTGCTCCCGTGCTTGCGGTTATGGTTAGGTTAGGGTTTGTCGTTCTAATGACAGTCGGACCAATAGTATGTCGGAACTCGGAACTAAAGCGCCCTGTACCCTGTATAATATGCTTTTTATGCGATGCTTCTCATGAAACGAGCAGCTCAAATCTCTCAATCTTGCTTCACATCATAAAATAACTTCATAACATGGCTATGAACTTAAGTCGAATGCCTTTATACAGTTCCATATCACGCTGAGGCTAAGAATATATATATTTTTTAAATCATAAATCATGTGGAATTGTGTCCTTAATTATTTTCACGTTGCCATATTTGCTAACCATTTTACTAAAGCACTCACTCCAGTCTGTGCTATAATGTGATTATATCACAGCTAAGCTAAGTGGGATGTTGGCCCAATGCTTTGCATTGGGGGTTGAACAACGCTGGAATGGAATGATTCATTGTTCAACCTTTAAGGAATCTCTTCCCTTCATTCATTTGTCCAGTCTGTTCCCTCGCACCCACATGTCCACCAATGTCCTCCTAAGTGTTACATAAAAGAGATGTGTTGTTTTTTTCAGTTTTGTTTTGCCTTGCCATGTGTGCGTGTGTGCGTGAGTGCGTGCGCAGAGACAGTGTGACGTGTGCTGTCTCTGTGTTTATTAGATAAGTATGGCCAGTTTATGTGTTTCTGAATCACTGTGGTTATCTGAAGGTCAGGGACACAATTAAACCATTTTCTACCTCAATCAATGTTTATATCTATCTAACAGCGGCCTATGTTCGACATAGTATTACGTCATAGGTTAGAGAATCAAACATTTTCACGTCAAAGACCCCAAAAACTTTATATACGGCCGTGGAGCCCCTTTTGAAAATATTTAGTTTCAGGGACCCCCATTAGAGAACATTTCTCAAGGTTTCTCAAAAAACATGTATTGTAAACACATATCATTGCTGTCAACCTCATAACTCTATTTTTTAGGTTTTAGATTTCCCCCCCCCCATAAATCAGTGCTATTGAACACCCTTTACGTCGGTATGTTGTTTCGAAAATATTGAACCAATGGAAAGTAGTAAAAAAACACATTGGACAAAACCTCTTAACTCCATTGGACTCTTAGGGGTCGATTTAGGACTTCTATTTTACTTACTTCTATATTACTAATCTAATTACAGTATTATGATCTGGGGGCGTGTAGTATGTCATATTGCAATTTTGGGCATGTTAAGAAGCGCTTTTGACACCCCGCGGAGTGCGCAAAACGGCCTTGAATTAGTCATGGGTGTGTTTAAGGCGTGTTTGAGACGTACCCAATCAACATGTCCGTACTATTCTCTTTACCAGTCAGCTGATGTCACATACGGAATGCGCACTTTGGGGATCGTGGTATGACATTTCTTCAGGCTGGCACCATAGAAGACATGACATGCCTTTGTCACATTTGGGTTAATTATTCCTATTGCACTGCATGCTGTCACCTTTATGCCTCAAAAGAACAGACCCACCTTTCAGATCGGAATGGAATTGCGAGTAGATAGCAGCATATTGGCAAATTGGCAATCCATGCGTAATTAATTAATTCGATAACGATAGAACCATGTACCATACAGCGAATTAAAGCAAGATTCCTAAGGAATATGGAGATTTTTACATTTAATAAAACGGTTGAGAAATGAGAGAACCATGAGTGTTTATAGGCTAATATCAACGTTTTTTTATGAAAGACCAAACGGGCTGTGAACTTGAAGAGCTCAATCACCATCCCGACACGGAAGAAATATAGCCTAGTGCATGCATGTATATGCACTGTTGCACTTGCACACAGTAGCCTACACACGCTCTTTATTTGTTTCTATTGAAAAACACCAGTAAAATAACGTTTATTATATTTTATTTCATTCAAGTCACGACGAAGGAATGAGTTGAATGCGTGCTGCGTAATGCTGTGGCCCCGATGGTATGGTCTTCGCTGAGTTCGCTCGTAGCATTTTATTGAAGAAGACTTGAATCGGGTGTGATACAGCATATGAAAGCACATTTCCCACGGATTATGGAGACGTTTTTATTTATTTTTAAGGTTGAGAAATGAAAGAATTATGGCCGTTTCTAATCTCAACATTTTTTTTAAAAAGACGCAAAACTGCCATGTCTCATAGAAACAAGTAAATAGGTCTATAAAAATAAGCGCATATAACAGGGGTCTGTAACCTATTTTAAATGAAGTGCCATGTTTTTATTTTCTAAATAGTGAGTCTGCCATATCCAGATTAATTTGAATGACACCACATTAAAATAAAAAAACATTTTGATTGTCCACAAATATAAAGTTCTTCCTTCTTTTTAAATATGTTCTTGCACATTGTTATAATGATCATTATATATCCCCCTGCAGTCAGAGTTCATAGTTTTAATGAATGAATGTGATGCATTGTGAGCTGGTATAGATCTGATATTTTTAAAAGTAATCTTTTTATTTAATTTTTGGATTAGCTGTCCTTAGTTGGGCAAATGCATTCATCTGGGGATCCTTGACATGGGAATGTGCTGTGTGAGGATCACTGGTTTAAACAACATTAGGAGAAAAGCCCAAATAACCACTTTAGAAACAAGAAAAACAACCACACAGAAAGCAACTTTACAGAAAAATAAGCCGCTTATAATAAACAGACATGGCAACACTCTACCAGCCTCCCAGAGCCGCTCAAGTGTCAAATCAAACAGTGCTTTTTGCGTTTATGAGGTGGTCAGACCCACGTCTAATCGTTATGCGCTGAGTGTCTTTAGGTCAAGGGGCTTAATAGCAAATTGCGCAAAGCGAAAATAATTAACATATGGACACTCCCACAATGCTAAAATATTCAGGACCGCGGTAAGCCATAATGTGTGTGCGTTCAACACGGGTCAGTGCGTTCAACACGGGCCGATATGCCTTTCATAATACGAATGTGCGCAGAGCGAGGCCAATTTATGTATTTCCATTGGTAAAACGCACCTTCAAAATCTACCCACTCATCTGCTAAAACAGCTAACTCCACCACCTCTCTCCTTCTCATGCAAGTAATTGACAATATCTAAAGTCACAACACCAACTTTGATGAGGCAGTATTCCATTGTTTAAAAAATATATGTTTTTCTTCATTTCCTTAAAAATGCATATTTTTCATTTCCTGAAAAATTAACATTTTGGAGTTATGAGGTTTCCAACGGACAGCAACGATATGTAAACAATGTATACAGATGCCTTGTATGATAAAATAGCAAATCAACAACATAATAACGAAACTGGATTGAGAAATCTGTACAGGAATAACTGCAGTTACAGGCACACTTATTTTGTTTTTATTTTGTTTATGTTTCTTGGTTTGATGTGGTTGTTGTCATCATAGCAATGTCAACAATGACCTATATCAGTGGTTCCCAAACTTGTTCATGTCAAGGACCCCTAAATCGACATTTATGAGCCCGCAGACCCCCATTTGAAAATATATGCCAGGGACCCCCATAAGAATTCTTTTTTATTACGGCTCTAGCAGTGATTCTCAACCAGTTTAATTTCAAGGACCCCCAGTTTGACATGCATTAGGTTGCATTAGGCTTTGTGAACCATGGGCCTATATCACTGAAAGTAAAATTAAATAAATATATACATAAAATAATAATAATAATAATGTATCATTTCCTTTGCCAGCTACAGGGCTGATGAGTGGATGTCAGCGGGGGTGGACTGTCTGGAGTTCCTGCCTGATGAGCTGGTGGTGGAGGTGAGCAGAGGCTTGGCTCGTTGTGCTGAAGATCAGGCCGAGTGTAAACGTCTGCTCTACGGAATCCTTTCTCGGCACTACGGACACACACATTATCACCCGCCGTTGCTTAGCAACCACATCTTTGACATCCACTCTGGCATCTCTGAACTCCTGGGTAAGAGTCAAAGCTGTCACATAGCTATCTGATGTTTTATCACCTTTAAATTAGTGAGTTTTCATGCCAACAGCACCTTCCTTTTCCTCTCGCTATAGCAGTAGGAAATAACTTTTTAATTTTTTACTGTGAAATAACAGACCTCCTTCATTCTGTCTTCTTTCTTTCCCCCACAAATTTCCCTAACTGCCAGATTGATTTGTCGCTTAAATTAAAGTGGTGCTAATCCTTCTGTTCCCCTGCCAAAACCCTTGTTCTCAGAACCATTTAGTTACTAGATCTATTTCATCTATAGAATGAGGAATGGTCACATCAGACCATCCTGTGTACCGTTGTGTGAACAAGACAGGGGCTAATAATGGCGTGGCTTCATGTGGCCAGTCTGCGACCTCAGTTACCTATGCCGTCCGTACTATGAAATCAGTATTATGACGTTGATCATCTCCATATTGGGCTTTTAGCCTGTATCGACCGTCATTGACTTCCATTATAAGATTTAACTTGTAAAAAGTTCAATATTGCACAGGCCTGACTCACACCTGCACAACAGATTGTTGTATAGCTGATGCATGAGACTTATTGACTGATGCAAGCTCGCAATTCATTTCCAATGGAAGTCACATGGTTTGACACAAGGGGGGCAGTCGAAACACAGCCGAAAGCCGTACAACAAAAATGTTGTGTCAAACCATGTGACTTCCATTGGAAATGCATTGACACTTACCCTTTGTTTACATCTAGCATCCAACAATGTTGTATGCTAGATGCGAAGGTGTGAGTGAAGCCTTAGTAAACTGAGTAACCCAAACTCCAGATTGTTCACGGTGGTGCTTTGTGTGTGTTTGTCATCAGTGAATGGGAAGCAGGATCAAGCTCTGGAGGCTTTGCAGCTGAGCCTGAAGCTACAGAGCTCTCGCAGCAGGGAAGAGCTGCGCAGGCTCCTGAGATTCATGGCGGTTGCTGCCAAACCGCTAGAGGTCAAACTGAACGAAGAGGTGAGCTGCAGTGTGTGTGTGTGTGTGTGTGTGTGTGTGTGCGTGCGTGTGCGCGTGCACATGAGACGCGTGTGTGTTCGTGCATGTGTGTGTACACGTGTATACGTGTTTGACATTTGCTAATCCCAGATGTGTCTCTCATGCAGGTTGAAAACAGGATGGCAGTAAAGAGGGCATTCTCCAGTGCCATCGTATACAGCAGGAGGCTGGCCAAAGGGAAAGTGGACTTGATGGTTCTCTTCATGTTGGATAATCACTGTGATGTGTTCAAGGTGAGGGCCCCTTTAACTCATATCTTTGCTTCTGGGGGGTCCCTGGAACAACATATTTTCAGATTGGGATCGGCCTGGCCATTACCGTAATTTCCGGACTATAAGCCGCACCTGAATATAAGCCGCACCAGCCAAATTTAGGGAAAATCCCATATACAAGCCGCACCGGACTATAAGCCGCAGCTACGTTAGCTCAGAGCCTGAGATGGCTCTGCGTTAGCTGTAAAAATCCATAGATTAGCCGCACCGTTGTATAAGCCGCAGGGTTCAAATCATGGGTAAAAAGCTGCGGTTTATAGTCCGGAAATTACGGTACATATCATTTTTGGGGTCCTTGACATGAAATAGTTTGAGAACCACTGATGTATAGGTTTTTCAGAAAACTCATGATTTAGATTAGAAGACATTTGTAAAATCTGGTCTCAGGTCCATGGGCTGTTTATGCACCACTACAAGCTAACTTCGTGAGAGATGACTCCTGTGGGAGGACTCGTGCCCCCTGGGTTGATAAAACGCTATTTACCCATGCTGTTTATAAGCATGCTTACGTACTACAATATGTGTGTGTCTGCTGCCACAGTTAAATGTAGGTCGAGAGAATATGGCATCTTCTATCTACGCTAGCCAGGCAACCCTATCTCTGATAGATACACTATCTGATTCCAACTCCAGCAATGATTGCAGTTAGTAAACAGAGTTCCATTTGTGATGTGAAATGGATGCACACTGTTTAGTGGCATCACCATGGGTTTTGGGGACACACTTGTGTTGTTGGTGGAATCAAAATAGATGTAAACTACATCTTTACACGTTGCCTTTCTTTTGCCAGATTCCTGCATCATTGCACAAGTTAGTCAGCAGCAAACTAAGGAATATTGTGGGAAAAGATCCTCATATCGCAACAGGTTTGTAGATTTTCTTCTTTTTAGAGCAAAATTAAACATTGGTGGAGATTTAGGTTGTGTAAGTTACCTTGCCATGATGTAACACCAAATATTGTAAATAGTTGCTCTGTTGATTATAAATTGATCATTCAAAATATTCTCCACCTTGACTTACAAAACTGTTCTCAAAGTCACTCTTGTAGCATCCAAACGAATGCAAACTAGAAAAGTGTGATCCTCGGAGCACAGATCTAACTTACATGTACTGTATGTTCATTTGACTCAGTGAACATTTGTGTTTAATCTTTTGTAAGGACATGCATCTTCTAGACAATACCCTCACTTCTTTCTTCCTATACTTCTCACTCAGGCACGACATACTGCAAAAGAGTAAGCGGTCAAACCTACGAGGAAAATGCACAGAAAACTACCAAAGAAGAACTTTGGTCTTTACTCCGGACAATTCACGAGAACCCTCATTTCTCCTCCAAGGAGAAAAGCCGGCTGCTTGGACAGTTCTATAAAGGCCACCCAGAGATTTATACACAATATTTTGGGAGTAAAATTGTCTTGTGTTGACCTTTAAGTAAATCGATATTTATATGTTGAATAATTATATGTTGAATATAAAATGTATTATAGTGTAAAAAGAAAAGCTGAACAAAGATATTATGTAAATGATGTAAAGATTTATAAATATTTATGGTGTAAAGAGGGATTACATGTATCGGAAGGTTTGAATGTGAAAGTCTGCATAAATGTGAATTTAGAGAAATGTGTCGTGGCCTGGAATATTGAAGGACATACGTGTCCCATCATGACTTATTATGTGGACTACAATTGACTAAGACTGAGATTGGACGAATCAAATGAACAGAAACGGTTCTTGAGGGCTCTGGCGGTGTCACAGAGCAATGCTTCTTGACAATAGCCTGTGTCCTGTGTCCAGCATGCAGAAGGTCAGAAGTTCTGCATATCCTGTTTCAATGAATGTATTCTTTGTGGTTGTGTAACAGGGTTTGTGGTTTGCGTTGGGAATATAAAACATCAGGATTGGCTGACGGCCCATGTGGTTTCTTCTTTAGACATAATATGATGCATAGGGCAACAACAACATCTGGAGAAAAGAACAACAGGAATTTAGTCTGAACATTTTCTTTTGTTTGTTTTTTGCTAATCGTTTTAGCCCACAATTTTGTATCCCATTTTTTCACCCAGTGTCAATTATCTAATGTAATCCTGGGATCTACACTCCCTTTGTCAACCTGGGGAGAGCAACGGACTGACATCATGCTTGCTTCAATGCATGAGGAGTCCAAGCTGCTTCTTTTCACCTGACAGGGGGAGTTTCCCTGGTTGGGCGTAGCGTGTGGAAGGAACACGTTATTCCAGTTCCTTTCCCCTCCATCAGGTGCCCCGGTTGACCAGGGGGAGGCAGTTTCGAGATCAGGATTACTGAATGTTTTTTGTGAGGGTACCTACCCTAGAGGACATGTAAACTCCACACAGACAGGCCCTTTCGCCAACCCGCCTCGGGTGTGGGCACTGATGATGCAGAGGAGAGAAAACGCCCACAGCATCCCCAGCGGGAATCGAACCCAGGACCTTCTACCGACAGCCTTAAGAACATTTTAAAGTCAAAATTTGTGCTGTCATAAAGAGCACAAATAGTCTCAGTGTATGCATGTTTGTACCTACTATCCCAACACAGCTGTATAGATAGACAGGCAGACCTTTATTGATCCCACAGGAAATTCAATTGCCAAGAGGCAGCAAGCACAGCAGTTAAGAGTTACAGAGTTATGGCCTGGATCGCTGGCCTAGCGGTCCAGGCACCTAGGCTCTAATGTTGCTTGATTTGATAGCACGTTGTGGGTTTAATTCCCATTCCCGACAACCTTTGTTGTGTCTCCCCTCATCTCTCTCTCCTTCTTTCCTGTCCATCTTCACTTATTAACTATCAAAAGGCAGAAAAGCAAGGGGGATAAAAGGTACAGAGTTACAGATAGAGAGTACTACATATACTGTTTGATACAGCAACACAAAGGGAAGAAATAACAAACGATACAAAAGCACAATCAATATAACAGTATATAGTTATGTACCGATTGCACTGTTGACACTGACACGTTTGTCTAAGCTTGGTGGCGAGACATCATATGGTATGAACAACTGCATGTGACTGTGGGTTGTTCTGCAGTGAAGGCTACTATTCTGCTTAGGGGCGAGATACTGTGATGACACTGCGTGACCTTGTGGTTTGTTTTATTATGCGCAGTGCAGGTTATTTGTATGGTGTATAGCCTATTACTATATACTGTTATATTGATTGTGCTTTTGTATTGTTTTTTGTATTTCTTCCCTTTGTGTTGCTGTATCAAACAGTATATGTACCTCAAAATAGTAGCCTTCACTGCAGAACAACAACCCACAGTCACATGCAGTTGTTCATACCATATGATGTCTCGCCGCCAAGCTTAGACAAACGTGTCAGTGTCAACAGTGCAATCGGTACATATAATAACTGCACCATACAGTGTTACTAAGAAGGAAAGTCAGTGACCGAGCGGAATTGTACAGTTATTATTAACTGCGAGTTGTTATGACAGTTAGGCAAAACTCTAAGACCCCTTAAAACCAGAATTTCAGAACATAGGAGTGACATAAGAAACAAAAATTTCAAAAATCCTGTAGCCCTACATTTCCACCAAGCCCAACATTGTATTTCCTCCTTGAGGTATATTGGTATTGAAAGGGTCCAACTGCCACCTAGGGGTGGAGACATTGATGTTCTACTCCTTCAGCGTGAAACTTTTTGGATGTCAACCCTCAATACTGTTAATAAGGGCTTGAATGAGTCTTTCGACATCAGACCATTCCTATAATTGTACATTTATTATGAGTCTCTTAATCCAGTATACCTTTGAGTACATTTGTGGTGAATTTATCCCCCTTTTTACTTGAAGGTTTTTAACATGATCATCTGGAATTTCAAATTAGATTTTTGTTATCCATGACAATCTTTTTGTGTCCTATCCTGAAATCAATGTGTATTATTGTGCTTAAATATTGCATATTGTGTACACATTCTGTACCTGTTGTATTTTTGTATTTGTGTATATTTAAACCTGTCATGTTTATTATTATTATTGTGACATTGGAAACTGGCTAATTGGTTTGGGCTTAGGTGGCATGAGTCACCACTCACCACCCATCGTTAGATCAGTTGTACCCCTTCCTGTATATAGGTACACACCCATTCCCTGTCACATTGTTCCTGAAGAAGATCCTAAGGGATCGAAACGTTGAATCAAATAAACCAGTGGAGCTGAGTTTTTCATACCAGTGTTGCAGACTCTATTTTTTCTTTTGTACTGCCTTTTGTCTAGCACCTGGGCTAGAGTGGAGGTGCATGCTCTATTTACTTTGTTATGACAGTTGACCTGGCAAAGCGACCATGGTGTGTCTCGGAAATACTCATAGCTACTCTACTCATCATCATACAGTTCCACATGGAGTAGGCCTCTAGATTAATCTATCGTTTCCCCTCCTGCTCAGCTGCCCCTCTCTCCATGTGGAGGGGGGTTGTGGGGGATTTGCCACGATGGTGTCCAGCTTCCTCGCTGTATGCACCTTCGCCAGTTCCTCCACCCTCTCTCTAGTGACTAGTGAGGTCACAAGTTGTGACACTGCCACATAAATGTTTGAAGTAATGTATTTCCTGTCCTTGTATGAGTATTGAAAGAAAATGAAATATACTGGGGGATAACAAGGGAATATATTCAAATATTGTTGAATATTTAACCCCAACATACGGAGAATATATTGTGTTTTGTGTAGTTAAACCATGGTCATCCATTTTCTGTTGACAAGGTTTGATTATAGGGGGAGCTGTGGGGAAAAACAATGTGAACAATAGTTCCAGGAATAGTTCCAGGAAGTGAGGTGTCAGGAAGCTATAAAGGTACAGGAAGTGAGGCAACCAGGGCTTCCATTTTGGGCAGTAAGAAGATCGTTTGTGTTTGGTGGTAGTTGTTTGGCAAACAAACTCTTTTAAAGCCTGAACCTATTAAATCAATAATTAACAGAAGAACTTTATGAAGGGGAAGAAGGAAAGTTTGGTCGGAAATGTATGATGCTTTGAGCTCTGAACAAACAATTCAGAGCTTTTGAACAAAGGAACCAGCTGAGGACTCTTGACATGAAGGTTGGGTGAGGATGATACTTCCTTTTTCCTTTTTCGATGAGCAATGCATTGTCTTATAACTTTGGGGACTTCTTGATTACTTTACTCCTTCTTGGTACACATCTAAATGTAGCCGCAATTTACAACTCTAGATTTTTTTTATAATGGGATGAATCTAGAGTTGCAATACCCTCCATTGACTCCCTACTCATCCAATTTGCGTTTGCGATCTGCCGAGCTTCCTTGGAAGCATGACACTTCCAGCAAAACATTATATTGCACTGGTTAAAATAATTAAAATCGCATGCACCACTCTGGGCCTGGCTTTTCATACAGGAGAAGTATCGAGGGTTCATCATGTAGCAGAAGATCAGAAATAAATTTTTGTCCTAAAACATTCAATGCTAATCCAATAAAGTATAAAGAGTAATGTTTTGAAATAACTTATTTAACAGATAAGACAGATAAGAAGAGAGATGCTGGAGTAATAGGCCTATGTTTCTGACATTTTGTTCGACCCAGTCCATGGGGTCCTGTTGCACCACTACCATGCCACCTGGTACGCAGCCATTCTTAAACATAAACAACAAGTTTAGAGCCTGTCCGCGCTCTGTGACGACATTTTTCCTTGTGAGGCTTTCTGAATATGTAAAGTATAAGTACCCATACATGCCGCCTGCGAATATCTCCTGTGGCGCGGAAGCCGTTAAGTATTTTTAATCTATGTTTGCCCGATTTGGAAGCTTGGATTAATCTCTTCCTTCCTTGTTTATTGACACCTCATTGTACCGCCTATCTGGCTAGCTAGTGGCGCTATAGCTATGACACAGCAGATCAGAGGCAGGGACGTAGCCGCACAAGCCAACCGCACACCGGGAGGCGGTACAATAAACGGTAAACAAACAAGAAGAAATAAAGCGACCAAATCGGTCAAACAAAGATTAAAAATACTTAACGGCTTCCGCGACACAGGAGATATTGACAGCGGAATGTATAGGTACTTAAAGTTCCCGAATTCAGAATAATTTAAACTAAAACAGGCCGTCAAACGGCGCAGATTCTATCTTAGAGAGCATGTCTACTTCCGCGTTCCGAAATTCCCATACGAAAATATAGTTCTGACCAGGGACCCAACATAAAACTCATCAAAATTTCAGAAAAGCTTTATGTAGGGTCCCGAAAGGGGCTAAGTCTGACCTTGATCTATAGCTGTTGAAATTCGGGTCTGATTCCACCGACTACACCAAGATTTCTGTCTTGGGGTGTGATTTGTGATTGAAGCTTGAGCACTGACTTTTAATCATTTTTTCTTGGCTCCAAAAACAATTAGGCCTACTACTTATATTATATCTTTGTTTAATTGAAGGGACAACAGGACAGAGCACAGAGCACATAGGTTGTGATTGGTTACCATCTAGTGGTTCTTATCTGGTACTGCACATTTTCTGAAGAGGAAGATTAGACCTGAAAGAATAAATATAGTACTGTTTTTATATAGTACATTACACCATTTGAGAATCTTATTACATTTTTGCAATAAGTCTAATTTGCAACAATTATGCTTAACCTATGCACAATTTGAGCTTTCTTGCGTCTGGTACAAAAACAAAGTCCAAATCACATTTGTTTTTGAGTGGTGGAACCACTCCAAGGAACAGCAATGTCCGTCCTATGTGACTGTGTGTGGCAACCTATTTGACTATGTTTAGAGTACCAGTAGGGGCAAAAGTGGCGCTGTTGTGCCAGAAACAGAGAGAGAGAGAGAGAGATAGTGTTGCACTGTTGCCTGCTAATTAGAGAGAGAGGGAGAGAGGGGGAGAGAGAGACGGAGAGAGACGCGCAGGGGGAGTTGCACCACTCAGTTCACACGGGTGTGATTTCTTTTCTTCACATGTTGCACATTATTATTCAGTGGATGAATCACAGAGGAAGTGTACACGCGTGCCAAAGTGGGGTCCTTGAGATGGCTCTAATCTATAGGCTCGGTTCCCAGACAAAATGACGAGTAGTTTAATTATTATTTTAATTATATTATTAATTTAATATTTTTCAACATCACAATCAATTAATTTCTCATTTACAATTATGATATGTGCTGGTTGCACCTCGATGGTGGCTGTGCTTCCCGGGGCGCCCCTCCGTGGATTAGTCTATAGATGGAAATCTGGAGGAGAGGGGCAGTGACTTGGCCAATCACTGCTGACGCGTCAACTGGAGAGTGTAGTGGTTGAGAGACCACCTGATGACCTCTCTTCCAGGCCAAGGCTTCATTCATTAGAAATGGATTATATTCGCATCTTTGTATTTACAAACAAAATGTAAACAATATAATTCAATTTTGAACCAAAACTCTCTTCACATCGGGTGCCATGGACAAAAAAGGGGGTGTCCCTGGCCCTACATGAAAGTCCTTTGTTGTGAAAAACACATCCTACAGTATGCAAAATGTAAAAAAGAACTGTCTTGATTTTCTTTCTTTATTTGTAAAACATTGGCGTTCAAGCCAACCAATTCAATGATAGGTCAGATATACACACTACAGTATTTACAAAATCACTGGTGGTCACACAATACAATACAATAGGAACACATTAGTATGTACAGATTGACCTCTCTCTTACAGTTATAGCACAACAATACAGGGATGTACAGAACATCTCAATATAACTTAAACATAAATGATCCAAAGATGATTGGGTGAACATCAGGAAATGTAGGATTTTCCCTGGTTCTATAGTCACTGCAACACAATATGTACAGCATGAAATTAAAAAATAAAGTAAATATCCGATGAATCTGACCCCTTATTTGCTTGTGCAGCACAATATATACAATATAACCATTCGTAAACAAAATATATTTCTCTGACACAGTGGCTCTCCGTTGTGTTTAGCTCTCAAATCAAATCCAACAAACGATGCATGACACACACACACACACACACACACACACACACACACACACACACACACACACACACACACACACACACACACACACACAACACACCCTGACACTATAGAATTTGCATTTCACATCAGTGGATGAATTTTTCAAATTCAATAATCTTTGGCCAAAGAACCGTTGCAATATTGCACGAAATAAATAAAACAAACGCATACAGAATAAATGCCTTTACACACTGCAGCGTTGTTGGGGAACTATATACACTCAACTTATCACATGTAGCTGATGGAAGCACATTAGTGATAAATAGAATTTACACATTTACATCTGCATTACTCTACTGGTAGAAGACAACAACACGAGTGAGTGGTCACTGCCAACTGTAAATGATACTTTATACGGTTGGAAGAATAATGAGTGAAACCCAGATTTTTAACACATTACATGTCAACAGAACATGCTACACAGGGACGTGCACTCGTGCACACATAGACATCAAAGGGGGCTTCAGCCCCTGCCTTTTACCCGTCTGTAAAACAATTGCCCTCTCCAGATCACGAATGCAGCATTTACTACATGGTGAAAGAAATGCAAATGCCACTCCTTTCCATGCCATGCCGCAAGGCAGCATTCAGGATAATTGCTTTTTTCCGAAGTCTCCTGAAATTGAACACAGTATTTTGCGTTGAACAAATTTGTTTAAAAATCCATGTCGTACACCGCATCTCCACTAGCTAAAGAGTGCTGGGTTGCGCCCCAAAAATAGCTGATCTACAAGCTCACAACGCGTCGCGCTGCGACGCGTTGTGAGCTTGTAGATCTGCTATTTTCGCAATTTGTTGTCCAAAAGTGCCCGCTTACGGGATTTCAGCCCCTGCCCCTCTAACACTCTCTGCACGTCCCTGATACATAGCTACTTCATTGTCGTATTGCTTCATATACATTCATGTGGCACTGTGTTCGTGTCCCGTCGTCACTTCCAACGGAACAGCTGATCAACAAAAACAGAAATTCCACTTGTTCAAACTATAAGATCCAGATGTTTCACATCACAGATCAGGTTCCAGTAGAAGTATATGTAAGGTTATACCTTTGATTGTATGTGTCAACATGACTAACCAAGTAGAACAGTAGTGGTTTTTAACCCTTTTCATATCAAGGTCCATTATTTATTCGGCATTTGAGCCACGGGCCAGCATTTGATGAGATTTAGCCTCTCAGGCCCGAAACTTAGAATAGAATAGAATAGTTTGTCCGGAATTCCATGCTGTATTGATGTGGTACGATAGGAGAGATAACAGGCAAACGTTGATCAAAATAACAATTCTTCTACATTCTCTAATTGTGTAGACTTGTAAATTAACTAATTACTAATTGCAGATGTTTAAAAAAAATAAAACTCTTGAGAGCGTAACATTTTACACTTGTCAAGAGTTAAAGATCTACAAGGGTCCATTTGGTTACCAACTCTCCATCATTTAGCTGGGGACCACCTGGAACCTCCCCAAAGACCACTGGGGTGGTCCCTGGACCACTGGTTGAAAACCACTGAAGTAGAAGAAGTATAGCCTTGCCGGGCCATGAGGCCCATAGTTATTATATATTACACCAACAGGGGGTGTTGTTGCACCACTCACTTCAGACATGTTTGATTTTCTATTTACTAGTGCAGAGCTTCATTAGCTTACTAGTGCAGATATTATAGACTTGACACTTACTCCGACTGTCTCCCAGAACTACGGTAAAAATTACATCCGCCCCAGAAAACATCCAGAATGAACTGAAACAAATGTTGTCTGATTCTAGGTGAGGATAAGTATACGCCTATACGGTGAGGATACAGTAAAATCCTCAGCATTTTGTTTTTGTGTATGCGTAGGCCTATACAGTATGTGTAGCTTTCAATGTCAGAGTTAATAAACACTAAAGATTTTGCTGTGTACATGTGAGTGAGGTTATAAGTGTTTATTGAAAGGATATTATAGTCTACTCTTCAATTTACCTACGCCGTCATGATTGAATTAACAGCAAGAGTAGGCCTAGAAGATCAAATCACAGGAAGCGTCTGGGTTACAGAACAGAGTAAGTAGCAGTGACACTTTGGTGTAGCCGATGGTTACAGTATAGTGTTATGAAGCTGGTATTATATTTCCATGGGGTGCAATTACTTCCAATTCTATCCTAGGAGAGGATTTTCTTAAACAAAAACAAACAAACAAAAATACCCATGATACAGGATTGTTATTATTTGGGATTACTAGTTCATTTCTTTGGGCTTGATCGAGACGAGTTCAGGTGGTTGAGGAGGCTCCGTTTCTTTAGCTTCGTCTTCAGCCGCTTTCTTCATCCCTGACCGTCGCTGAGCTAAGCTGGACGACAGAACAGGCTCCAGGACTGGGGTGGGAGGACAGCGCCTCAGAGCAGAATAGGTGGCAGAGAGTGCCCCCTGGTGGACAGAAAGGAGAAAAACATTGTCTCACTTTAAAGGCAAACTTCACCATTTTTGCAAAAGCATATCCGTTAATGACATTTAGAAGATTTAGAACACTTTCCTGGGGGTCTTTATGTGTGTAATATGTCGTTTTAGATTTTAGCAGTGAGCCCAGTGTCTCTGATGTCATAGACACTGGGCTCACTTACTAAGGAGGAGCAGTGCACCAAAGCATTATGGGAATTGTAGTCCAGGAAGGAAGTGAGCCCAGTGTCCATGACATCAGGGATGATTTGGAATGGGGGTGTGTTGAAATGGGGAGGAGTCGGAACGGGGGTGCGTCGGAATGCCGTTGTGTAACCGGGCTCACTGCTAAAATATCTAAAACCACATTACACACAAAGTGTTCTAAATCTTCTAAACGGCATTAACATATCTTTTTTTGAAGGGTGAAGTGTCCCTTTAAGCGTCTCAGTTTATCCATCCAACATTTACCACCACCATCTATAATAAAGCAAACTAAACGCTACCTTTCCTTAGGTCGGGGTGGTTGATATCGCCACAACTTAGAGTAAAGCAACATAAAGTAGCTTTATGCAGGACCGAGCTAACATTTTATATTAAGTTAATCCAGAGGAAATTGTCTGGTTTCAAAATTGTCTAGGAAAAATAAATAAATCAATCAATCTTGTTGACATATATTATTGTGTAATTGTTTTTAATGCTATGTTGATAAATTGAATAGTTGCTGCGCTTCACATTTATTACTAATAAAGTAATCAATAAATCAATCAATCAAAAACCACCACAGTACATAATTCTGAAACAAAAAGGTAAGGTAAGAATGAGCAGAGAAGTACTGTAGTAACTCGTAACCAAAAGGGTAACAATAACAACTAGATAATGTAACATACAATAAACAAGTCAGAAACACAACTAACTACAAAACACATGCAATGCCGTACACATGCGGTACAAAACGGGGGGAACACACACCATCACCTTGACTACCACCGGGTCGTGTCTGGTGAGAGGTCTGTCAGAGAGCTGGTCCCTCTGTACGATCCAGGGCTGACGAAGAACCTGCCATGGTGGGGAGCATCATTCACATCACATTCTCTAGCATGTTCCACTAACAATACGTAATAATAAAGTGCAGCTGTATAAATGTATTGTGAGTTTACCTGTGGGGCAGTCAAGCGCTGGTGCGGATCCACGTGTAGCATCTTGGTCACAATATCCTGTTACACAGATTCACAATAAAGAAATAGATTTTTTTTAAAGAATATTCTTGTGTCAGACAATTATGTGTAACTAATATTTGATTATTTTATTTTAGAACTGTGCTATTTATTATTATTAATGGACCAAGGCCGAAGGGACTTCTTGGTCCATTATTGTATTTGTCTGGGTTTTTTTCTTCTCCTTCGGCCAAAAAAATAGCAATTCTGGTTTAACCGTGCAGTCGGTTTTCGTGAAACCATACCATGTTAGAGTTACAGTATCATACGACAAGTAAGACGCGCAAACGCGTGAAGCGAACGCAGCTCGTGTGTGTGTGGTTGTGTGTGTGTGTGTGTGTGTGTGTGTGTGTGTGTGTGTGCTACAGCTGCGCCCTGTGTGTGTGTGTGTGTGTGTGTGTGTGTGTGTGTGCTACAGCTGCGCCCTCTGGTGGTGGGCGGGTGGTGTAACAGCGTGACACACACACACACACACACACACACACAGACATTCAGCCCTTGCTGTCATAGTAAGTGGCTCACTGCGTTCGCAATAACGCCTATCGATGACACCATACCGTGTTCATTAATATAGTTACAGTATGTTACAATAGCACCTATCAATGAACAACACACATGAGTAGCTAACCTTAGCGGCGTCTGACACCAGGTCCCAGTTCCCCCCAGACATAAGGACCTTCCCACTGCCGATCTGAGCCAGAATCCCCTCTGGAGTGTCCTTAGGACTGCTGGCAAACGGACTGAAACTGACCAGAGAAAGTACACAATAACCAGATGCTGTTTTATAAACATTAAGGAAATAATATCAGACGGCGGAGAAATTAATTTCATAAAGCTTTCATGCAACTTGAAATGCCTTTATTTTTTAAAGCAGGAATTTAAAAAAACAAACAATTATCCATCCTATAGTTGCACAGGGAGAGATAAGTTACACCTATAGCAGTGGTTCCCAAACTTCTTCATGTCAAGGAGCCCCAAATTGACACTCATTAGCCCGCGGACCCCCATTTGAAAATACATGCCAGGGACCCCCATAAGAGAGGCTCTAGCAGTGATTCTCAACCAGTTTAATTTCAAGGACCCCCAGTTTGACATGCATTAGTCTTTACAGATGAATGGCATTTCTAGCTCTGGGACCCCCAATTTATATTGTAAAATCAAAGTAAATATAACTCTGAGAGTGTACAAAACATTTGTACTCAATGAGTTACAGCCCCATTGGGTTCCTAACTATCATTCAGCTGGGGACCCCCTGGAACTCCCTCAAGGACCCCTGGGGATCCCCCAGACCCCACTCTGGGAACCACTGACCTAGAGGATCTGCTCACTACACATTTGACAGCCTTCTGCAAATGCAACTGAGCAGCGATACTGTGGCCGTAGCACAGTACTTTAATACTTACCCAGCTATCATGGTGTATAACAGGATACCCAGGCTCCAGATATCGCAGGCTGCATCATAACCCTGTTTCTTCATTACCTGTAACGTACCCACGCACATGTAATTTCAGGTTGAAAAGTGGTGAAGTGATCCTTAAGTGATAAACATTTTGTAGAACATTATTATTATTACTATTATTATACCTCAGGAGCTATGAAGGTAGCTGTGTAGCAAGGAGTCATCAGTAAACCATTCTCAGCTCTGAGTTGTTTAGCAACACCAAAGTCACAGATCCTGATGCATTCTGGGAGTCCAGTGTCGTCTGCATAGCGAATGTTACTGGGCTTCAGGTCCCGATGAACTACCTACGAGACGAGTACACACACGTAGACTGGTTGTCAAACTTGTCACACATTTAATTTACACCGTAGTGTGTGTGTGTGTGTGTGTGTGTGTGTGTGGGGGGGGGGTCAGTGGTTCTCAAACCATTTCATGTCAAGGACTCCCAAAAATATATAATGTAATTGGCCGCCGACCCCCATCTGAAAATATGTTGTTCCAGTGACCTCCCAGAAGCAAATTTGAGTTAAAAACGTTCGCTCTGAAAGAATATATATCCAAAGATTTGTGCCACATTTTTTTCAGAAGTAGCAGATCTGCTATTTTTCAATGGCTAAAGTATAACATAATGATTAAAACACCAACGGGGGTTCCCGTCCTGAGCAAGCTAACATTGTACTACCAACAAGATAATATAAGGTACCGGTAATAATAACCCTAGCGTCCATATTTTGAAACATACTGTCCATACAGTGTACAGTATGTGTGTTTCTCTCGTCTCTCGTCTCTTTCTAAACATTTCTACCTATCTCTTACCCCCTGTGAGTGCAGGTATTCTACTGTCTTGGAGAGTGTACAGAAGATGTCCGACGCGTCCCTCTCAGTGAAAGTTGTGCTGGTCAGGATTCTATCCAGCAGCTCCTGTCCTCTCAGTAAGTCCTGAACCAGGTACACACACTGGCCATCATCAAACACCTGGAGTTACACACACACACACACACACACACACACACACACACACACACACACACACACACACACACACACACACAACATTGATCAGCACAAGCAACTATCTTCAGCACACAAGACCACAGTGCCTGCCGGGCGGCTCTAGGCACAAATCAGCAGGGGGGCATATATTTTTTCCTATACAATTAAGTGATGCATTGAAAAAGGCTACAAAGTCCAATCTGGGTAAAAGTTCTTACTGTATGATGTGTGATATGAAATGTGAGCCTACCATAATCACAGTAAGCCTTAATCATATTCCATAATATTCAAGGGCCTTTGGAGAGAAATGAGACAGACTTCAGTCACTTTCAAATTAGAGCACTGCAGAGGGCAGGTGTGCCTGTCAGAAATTAGGAGTTGGACGATATCGGTATTTCGGCAAAAAAAGTGAATATCTATTGATTTTTAATGTTGACATTTTAATGTTGCGACTCAAGGTTGCCCTAGACTGGGTTGTAATAACACTTACATCCTTTACTGTAATAATATTTGGATGCTGTCCATATCTCAACAGGATCTCAATCTCTTCTGATGGATCTTTCTTTGATCTGTCAATAATCTGTAAAAGAAATGTCTTTATTACAAAATAATACAACTTGGTACTTATTCAGTACCCCCCCCCCCCTCCACAGTGGAAGAGTGAATAATATTGTGGATGAGTGTACAGTAATGCAGGATACTGACGTGCTTTAGCTTACAATACAAGGTCCATTATAAAAACACTTTTACTTGAACACACCACCATAACTTCACAACTTCACAATTTAGCACCAGTACACTTATTTCCACAGTGCAAGCTTTTGAAACAATAAGGATCATCAATGTATGGTAATGTATATGTTGAGGTTGGGTAAAATCATTTGAAGACTTGTTAATAGTAATAGTGATATTTATTTCGTGTCGGGTTGACCTTTTTTCTTTTTCCAATCGGGAGAGAGAACGTATACAGGATACATACTACTCACTAGGGCTGTCCTCGACTAAGGATTTTTATAGTCGACTAGGATTCGACTAGATTGTCATTAGTCGACTATTAGTCGACTAGGCTTTTCTTTTGTTTTCTTTTTTTGTTGTGGGGGCTGGTGCAAGTTACAGGTACTGTACGGTGTATGTGATGTTCAATGTGAGCTTAGTTTACCATAACCACAGGGATCCGTAATCATATTATTTCATCATATTCAAGGGCCTTTTCTAAAGAAATGAAACTCCATTCTTTACTTTACTGCAGAGGAGAGGTGTGTCTGTGTTCAGGTGGTTGACGCTCGTTAATGTGTCAAGGAAGGCAATTATGTTTCTGCAACTGTCAAATAGGTCTTCTAAATATATTCTAATTTCTAACTAATAAAATAACATTTTCGTGGCACTCAGCAAGCCACCCTAGACATAATTTGGCTCTTGGGGAAAACTAATTGGGGAACCCTGCAACAGAGAATCATTCCATTTGGGTTGTGGGGGTGCTTAATGTCTGATTTAACATATACTTGCTTGGTTTCTCCCGATAAATCATGTTGTATAACCTTTTTTTATTTTTATATTTGTTAATTAGTATTACAAATGATGTCAATCTCTATGTCGAATCATGCAAAAAAAGAACACATCGACTATATATCAACTAAGAGCTTGTAGATCTGCTATTATTTTTAAATCGTGAACATGTGGCTCAAATCTTTGAACATATATTCTTTCAGAGTGAACGTTTTTAACTCAAATCTTTTCAGATGGGGGTCGGCGGCCAATTACATATAGTTTTTGGGGTCCTTGACGTGAAAAACTTTGAGAACCACTGACATAGAAACAGGGTTTTTCAGAAAACTGTCATGATTTGATTAGACATTAGAATCTGGTCTCAGTGCTTAAATGGGTTAACAGAATACTCATTGGCAGTAATTCTGTGTAGACTTGTTTACCTTAACAGAATACTCGACAGCAGTAACTCTGTGCAGACACCTCCTGCATACTGACATCGCTGTCTGTGCAACTTCCTCCTTCAACTCATACATGTCACTGAACGGCACATCACTGTGGAATTTCTGGGGTGTGCAAGTACAAGTGAGAGAGAGGAAGAGATTGGGGGGGGGGTGTATTCAATTAGATGTTAGGATTAGGATATTAAGAATATATTATTTAATGTATTCTTTATTAATATACATATTTTATGTATTTTTTTATACTGTCAGACTGTGGAGCGCCTTGGATAAAGGTGCTATAAAAATGCACCATTTACAATTTATATTTAATTGCACCAAAGAGGGAAATTAAGAATAGATTATATCTCTACTGTCAGGAAGAAACTCCAAAATGTTAATTTTCCAGGAAATAAAAAATATAACCTTTTCAGGAAATTAAGAAAACTGTATATTTTGAAAACAAAGCAATAATTCCTCATCAAAGTTGGTGTTGTGACTTTATATATTGTCAATTACTTGCATGAGAGGGGGAGAGGTGGTTGTTAGTTGCTTTAGCAGGCAGTTTGAGGGTCCAATGGAGTTTTGTCCAAAGCACTTTTTACTTCCAGTTTCCATTGGTTCAATATTTTTGAAACGACACACAGAGGGTGTTCAATAGCACTGATTTATCCAACAAAAATCTAAAACCTCCAAAATGGAGTTAGGTGGTTTCTTCCCGACAGCATGTATCTAAGTCCATTGAACAATTGGTTTGTTAATTAAGTCTCTGTAACTAATTAATCTGCAAAGGCCAAACCAATCAATGAATCAGTTTAGTAAAAGAAGAATACGTGATTTTTGGTTAAAGGGACGCAAACCAATATGTGTTCATGACGATTTAGCTCACTTCCTTCCTGGACTACAATTCCCATAATGCCGCTGGGACAAGCTTTTCCGGGAATCTGGCCGACGCTGCAATCTGCCGCGTGGATGGAGCCTCATTTCCATCCACCAGCTGTCTAAAAAGCCGAAAGAGACCCCGGGAGTCGGCTTCCTTTGGCCGCGCATGGAATCTTAGATGTGCCCATACCCTTACTGAGACAACATGTAGTCCAAGGAAGCTTTCAGAAGGAAAGGAAATGGTCACATGACTGGGCTGCGCCATGACACTTTCATGGACACTTTCATGGGAGCCAAAACTCACACCGGAAGTTCAATGAATACATGGCAGTGAATGGAGCCGGCTGGACCAGCTCATAACAAACATTATTTCTGAACAATTGAGACCTTTGTCATATAATCGGTTCAGGAATATAAAAGAAGACAAAAACAGGTCATTTTCTAATCATTTGCTTTTCGATGTGCACAGAGTGCACAGTATATAATTTTATTTGGGGATCGGCAGCAGGTATCGTTTCTGGCTCGGAGGTATCGCGAGATTTGACCTAACGGACAGGTAACGGTGGGAAGTCTCGTGATACTTGGTACGTTCAGAAAGGTGGTTCGTGCTCTTTAGATACCATACCTCTATACAATTACAGTGTACACATCGAAAAGCAACACAGCAGACAATAATGTGTTAGGCGGGCTACTGTTATTTTCCAGAAGTGATTACTTTACAAAAGGTCTCAGTCATTCAGAAATAGTGTTTGTTCATGAGCTGGTCACTGAGCTCTCATTGACTCCAGTGCATTCTGCCAAACTTCCGGGTGTGTTTGGCTCCTATGAAAGCATCCATGAAAGTGTCATGGCGCAGCCCAGTCACGTGACCATGTCTTTTCCTTCTCTAAGCTTCGTTGATGTAGTCAGGAAGGAAGTGAGACCAGTGTCTGTAACATCATGGACACTGCTAAAATCTAAAATATCTAAAACCACATATTACACACATATAAAGGTAAGTGTTCTAAATTTTATATATATAAGTATATATAAGTGTCCCTTTAATGAATACATGAGATAAGTCAGTAAGTTGTTTTAGCTTCCCAATAACACATTAACCTGTGATATGGGGTTGATGTTGTTCACTTCCTGCCTTAGTGAACTTGCTGGAGTGGACTCCTGATTGGTTGCTACAAAGCTGAATCCTCTGAACAGCTGGTGTGTGTTGGCGCTGGGGGGAAGGCCTGGGGAATCTAAATAAGATGCATACACACACATTATTTACACCAGTGGTTCCCAGAGAGAGAGAGAGAGAGAGAGAGAGAGAGAGAGAGAGAGAGAGAGAGAGAGAGAGAGAGAGTGAGTGTGTGTGAGAGTTTTACCGGTGGGTGTTCTGGAGGTAAATTCAGGGTCAAAATGGAATGTGTCTTCAGGTCTTCCAACTGTTGGTTTAAATGGAGGCTTCACCTCTTTCCTGTACAACTTCTACAGGCAAAACATAATCATTTTATTATCAGAAACAATCCGGTTGCATTATCAGAAACAATCAGGTTTTGATATTCTTTTGTACCTTTTGAATAAAAGTACAAAATAATTATGGAACGATTAACTGCGCCTTTACACAACACTGTCACTCTTCGTTACACCGTATGTGTCAGATTATGACGTGAGGATTACCCAGTAGGTGACCCCAATAAATTGTGAATGAAAAAAGGCCATTGGAAAAACAGGCATTCAGGCAGTCATTTGATGATATTGGCAGAAACAGAATGGCATTTGCTTACGTTCCAGTCTATTGGAGCAAAGAAACGGTGTCTCTTAATCTCCTCCACTCCATCTGGCCCTGCACCTGCCAATCCAAATAGAGAGAGAGAGAGAGAGAGAGAGAGAGATTTTTATTAAGACCCGTTAATATAATGACTAACTTGTCAATAATTTTCAATTAATGTGGCACACGACTGCACACGACCAGTATCCACGACTGTCTGTCAAACAGACAGACAGACAGCATCAAGGTGACATTATGGCCTGACAATCGTTTACACCTGTCAATCCAACCAATAACCCTGACATAATTAAGTCGTTTACTTTAATTTCATTCTGTTACTCAAACCGCGAGACCATGAGATCATTATTATCTCATGGTCTGGAATTATAATGACTCCCTGTGGCCTCAACACTAACGGCATTAACAATCTCTCCTAAGTGCCTCTTATCTAATAAATGGCCAGAATTCAAAACTTACAAGCTCACAATGCGTCGCATCGCGGCACATTGTGAGCTTGTAGATCGGCTATTTTCAAATGCTAGAAATGTATATAGGGCTGAAGTGGTTAATGTGTGTTTTGTAATAATAATCAAAATGTACAAACTAACTAATTAACTAAAGTTTTCAAATAAATCTAGTGGAGTAAAAGTACAATATTTGGATCTGAGATGTAGTGGAGTAGATGTAAAAGTATTGGAAATTGGAAATGCTCAAGTGCAAATACCTCAAAATTGTACTTAGGTACAGTACTTAAGTAAATGTACTTAGCTACTTTCCACCACTGGTGTTATTTTTGACTGCTCTGCCCAACTGAGAGAGCCAACCAAGATCAGGTCATTCCTTTCCTCTGCACACTTAGAAAAGTTAATCATAACATTTATCATTCATCATACAGTAGGTAGTGAGTGATGCTTACACCTACCCAGTCGATTAACCGGGTTTCTTTTAAAGAGCGCCCGCAATAAACTCTGCACTTCAGGACTGAGGAACTGTGGCATTCCTAGTTTGGCCCTAGAGACACATACAGTAAGGCATGAGGAGAAAGCACACTAATGTAGGCACGGCAGTTTTATTTGCAGAGCACATTTCAACAAGGCAATTCAATGCTCTACTGTACGCCAGTGGTTCTCAACCTGTGGTGTGTGTACCATGTAATAGAAATAGCATCAGTTGCGCTGATTAGAGCAGCGGCATTATTGGCTTAGGAATAGTAATACAAATTAAAAATAAATTCAAAGAATAAATTATATTTCCTTCTTATGTTAACTATGCATAGCTGAATAGGATGGGGCAAGTCTACGTTCCTGTATTTTAACATCAGTTATTAACTCATTCTGGTGAGCATCTATTGGTGTTATGTTATGATTAAATGGACTTAATCTATTATTAGGACTGAAGTTAAATTAAATGGAACTTTAAAATGACGGCTATAAGTTGGATTCATGTTGAAATTATCTTACTTCAGAATAAGTGCCATTGTCTCCTTTCGGTCTTTTCCCTGGAATGGTAAGGATCCTGTCAACATCTCAAACTGGAACGAAAACAAACAAAGGCATTTCTGTCAGGGCTCATACTGTAAAGAGCGATATTTTACTGTATAGTGGCTGAATGTTGTCATGGTTTAGTTGGTTAAGTAAGTGGTTATCATGTTTCAGTGGCGTTCTGGCATATTAAAAAAAAGGCACCAGCTACACAAACTCAATCAAATGATGCACCTATCAACAATATTATGTAGCGTAAAAACATATTACTACCGGTATTTAAAAAAGAGAGTATAACAATGGATCAAACCGTACAACAATCATACACATAAGACTGTGTTTTGCTAGTCCTAGGTTGTTTTCAGCGTGAAAACTGAGCATGGGTAAAATGGGAGCAAGCAAACTAAAAAGCAATGATTTCGTAGTACACTACCAGTTACTTGATATATATATATTCACAATCAACTTATTTCTGTAGAATAGGTCACAGATAACCTGACTCGGCCAGATGGTGGCAGTATTGAGTTCACAAGTTCACTGTGTGTGTGAACTCAACACTGCCACCACCTGGTGGAGTCGGGTTAGGTCACAGAAGGATCTATCAAAGTGGAATATAATAAGTGCAAGACTGGGTTAGAGTCTTACCATCAATACCCCAAATGACCACCAGTCGGCACTCTGTGTGTGCCCTCGTCTGTTTACCACCTCTGGAGCCATATACTCTATAGTTCCGCAGAACGAATAGGCTCTTTTATCATGTTCTATTGCTTCTTTACTCAGTCCAAAGTCTAAAAAGAGACAGCATTGGAGACAGAATAAAAGGAAGAAAATCAAAAGGTAATTGTGTTATTATTAAGGAATGTGAGACGTTAGAAATAAATAGAAAAGAGGAAAAATAAGAATTATGGAGAGGGAAGAAGGAAAAAAGCATAATAATGTATTGATTGGTACAGTATCTATAGTTAGAGATAGCCTCGCGTAGCCATACTAATATCACTGCGTGTATATTAGTCTGGTTTCCCCTTGGTCAGGGTGTTTAGATTTTTTTCCAAGGGGCGGTTATGAAACTATTCAAGCGGACTCTATTGGTTAACCAATCGGAGTAGTGCAGCCTGCTACGTCACACACATAACTCTATGGCCCTGGCTGATGATAATAGCCTCGTAAGCCCTCCCTATATTTGCATACTGGGCCCTGGTCCTCCACTACTGCTGGTCCGCGAAATACGCCCACAATTGAGCGACACCAGACACAATCTGCCTGGGGCAATATGCATCGCAAAGGCAGGTTGAAAGTTGGCTAAGCGAGGCTAAGTCAAAGATGAGCTAGGTTGTACACACTAAACCCAAGCGTTTAGGTTATAAACTGTTTTAAACACATATTTGTAACACTTTTTAAACGTGTCAGTGTTTAGATTATAAACGGAAGAACATGTTTAATCGCCTGTAACACTTTTTAAACACATAAACGTGTTTAGTTTTTACAATCAAAGTCAGTCATATAGGTGTTTAGAATTTGAACACTAAGGGCTGTATTTTGCGTGTCTTAAGTACCAGGTCTTATTCCCTAACTTGAGTAAACTAAAGACCTGGAGGCGTGGTCAATGCCATTTGGCTATTCTGAGTGGCCAAAGAGCATTGATCACACCTCCAGGTCTTTAGTTTACTCAAGTTAGGGAATAAGACCTGGTACTTAAGACACGCAAAATACAGCCCTAAGTGTTCTCGTGAGGTGTTTGAGTGAACTCGTGTTCTACTGTATTTTATGACCATTAATAAACATTTGGCATTTTATTATTACACACATGGTGTTTAGGTTTAAACGCGTCACATGTTCCAGGGATTTACAGTGTACAGCATATTTGAGCAGATGGAAAATAATTACCGTCCTAAAGAGAAGGTACAGCACTGAGGAATTTAGTAAAAACGTACTGTGGTATATAGTTTGTACTTTTCTATTTCTGCCGGACCCTGCAGGGGGGTTTATAATAGTCAATGTCTGTTACTGACTGACGCCCCAGAAACCATGCAGTGTGTTACTCATGCAATCATGTGTTGCAAGCAGCCAATGGCTGCTTTCCTGACTGAAAGCTTCTCACCAGAACTACATGAAGTACAGGTCTACAGAAGTTCCGGTAGGCTGGACGCGTTATTTAAGATGATGGATGGCCTGATTGGGTACAGACCCGCCCCCCTCACATTCTAATACAGCTAGAAAACCATATTCTGGCAGCCAGCTTGTTGCTGTGCCTCGTTTGTCATTAGACTCCCAATCCACACATCCTGGGTTCGAATCCCGCTGCTGCCACTAGTTTTGTTTTGTTGGCTGATAAAGTATGGTTCTAGACCACGACGGAGCGGCGCCTTCTAGTTGCAACCCAATAGGCACAGAATGGTAAATTACTACTAATAGTAAAATGTTGAATTAATCCCTTGTGTCCATCCATAAATCTGTATTATTTAACCAACACTCAGCTATTCATCAATCTGTTTTAGAACAAACTCCATTTAGCTGTGCAGGGAGGATTTGCACTTACTGTGAACATTGAGCAGGAAAGCTCTTTGTAATACATAGTTAGCAACATTAATTAGACGACAAATAAGAGGGAAGTTGGCCGTAACGACAGCTAAGCCTGGCTGTCGTTACTACTCTATTAGCCCAAATACCAGGCCTTTCATGAAGTAAACAAGTGTTAATGTTTAAAGATGGAATGCCGTGATTATTACTTTTACAGTTTTGTATGTGTTTATGGAGTTAACCATACTCTTAAAGGGCCACTTCACCCCTTTTGCAACCAGAGCTTATTTTAATTATGTTTAGGGCACAAGAAACACTTTCCTGGGGTTTTATGTGTGTAATATGTTTTTTTTTAAGATATTTTAGTCATGACGCCATGTTCATGACCAAAATCCTGTCATGAAAATGTGGTCTCACTTCCTTCCCGGACTACAATGTCACACCTCCACGCAGCCTCCCCCCTCTCCACAAGGAGGGGAAGTGCACTAAAGCATTATGGGCATTTTATAGGAATTCAGCAATCCAGTCAAACCCTAGTCAAACACACAGACTTCATTATTAACATTCTATATTATCATTGAGTGACTGCAGTTTCTTCTAGCGGTGAAATGTCCCTTTATTGAACTGGTGGGTGTGGCCACATAAAAACATAATTGACACTTTCTGTGCACTTTTGAAAAGAATCTTCCTAGTATAATCATAGTACCTGATGAACATGTTTTAGGGGGGAGGGGGGAATCACGGCACTCCATCTTTAAGTATCACTTGCTACTAGCTCTGTTCCATAGCCTTCCTGCTTCGATTCTGCGAATTTCTGCCCTGCAGTAAGGCTATGCGACTTACCGGTTTAAATCTCAAATCGAAATCAGACCAGCCTCTCCTCTTTAGTGGAAATCTCACGAACGTTTGACCTACTCACCAATACAAACACAGGTTGTGTCAATAGAAAGCCTACTTTCCTTAGTGGACGCACTCTGAGCCCCCCACCACACGTATAAACTGTACTTTTTGGCCAAAAGGGGATTTTGTTTCCACCGGAAAAAACAAATTTTAGTTACTCCGCTGCGCCCTCTACTGATATTGCCCAGAGAACTGCCTCATAGAGAATATTTTTCCTCCGGTGGAAAAAAATCCCTTTCTGGCCAAAGTACCGTTTATACGTGTGGTGGGGGGCTCAGAATGCTTCCACTAAGGAAAGTAGGCTTTCTATTGACACAACCCGTGTTTGTATTGGTGAGTAGGTCAAACGTTCGTGAGATTTCCACTAAAGAGGAGAGGCTGGTCTGATTTAGATTTGAGATTTAAACCGGTAAGTCGCATAGCCTTACTGCAGGGCAGAAATTCGCAGAATCGAAGCAGGAAGGCTATGGAACAGAGCTAACTTGCTACAGACGTACACGCACACAACAACTTAAATCTGCAATTTTTTGGTGACCGACAACCAGGCGCATACGTGGATTAAAATGTTGACTGGGCAAATTCGCATCGCGAGTCAGAAGCTAGATTGGGCAAGATCTCAATTGACTGGGCCTGTGCCCGAGTGGCCCAATGGACGCTACACCGGTGCCGACAACTAAGTATAAGCCAGGGTTAAATCGGCCGGTGAAAAACTGCCCAGAATGCCATTTACTATTATGATGTCTTGAATCGATTGAGTTTGGGTACTAACCAGTTATCTTGATGTGTCCCTCTTCATCCAAAAGAATACTGAGTTAAGAAAAAGAGAATTAGCATCACTATTTGCTTCATCATAATGAACATACAAGATCAACATAGTCTTGTAAAAAAAAATATATATATATATATATATATACAGTATATACAATAACATACAGATAAACCTAAAATAAACAATGTGATGTACAAAATATTTTCCATCAACGTACAAAAGTAAGTAAAAAACAAAAATTATCTTTAGGATTAGAACTAAGGTTAGATTCGTTTTAGGGGTTTCGATTGGGTGCTAGTACATTTGTATTTTATGATGACAGGGCTGCATTCTTCACTTTATACTTTAGTAGTGAAACTTGGTTCCGGTCATTTTGTGGGGGGCACTCATTAAAAGTAAATTAATCCACAAAACTAACGTCATTTGTATTGTTGACCTATTTCTAAAATATTAGTGCAACTTTTGTTCATTTTCGTCCATTAAATGCAAGCTTTATTTCGTGGGTATTTTATTTTGGACATTATTGGATGAAAAAGGAAATAACTCATGGGCTTCCTATTTGCCTTTATCATATTGGCAGGTTTTCTTAATCACTTTCAACCTTTTGTTCATGTCATTATAGGCACTACTCTAGCTCACTACTCATGCTAGATCGTGTGTGTGTGTGTGTGTGTGTGTGTGTGTGTGTGTGTGTGTGTGTGTGTGTGTGTGTGTGTGTGTGTGTGTGTGTGTGTGTGTGTGTGTGTGTGTGTGTGTGTGTGTGTGTGTGTGTGTGTGTGTGTGTGTGTGTGTGTGTGTGTGTGTGTGTGTGTGTGTGTGTGTGTGTGTGTGTGTGTGTGTGCACGCGCACATACTTTTCAGGCTTGAGGTCGCGGTAGATGATCCCCAGGCTGTGGAGGTGGTCCAAGGCCAGGCCTAACTCTGCAAGGTAAAACTTTACCTCCTCTTCTGTAAACATTACCTGGAACAAAACCAAAAAATATAAAATATCACAACAAAGAAAGGTTTAACCCATTGAGACCTGAGACCAGATTCTACAAATGTCTTCTAAATTCTGACAGTTTTCTGAAAAACCCTACGTTTCTATGTCAGTGGTTGGCATGCCCCAGTGGCCTTGATGCCCCACCCGCACTGCCCCAGTTGATTGTACAGTACCATTTTCTCCTCTGTGCCATTTTCTCCTCCGCCACAGAGTCAAGCTTGGTCCCTGTCAGCAAGCCGGCAAGGTGACGGGGACCAAGCTTGACTCTGTGGCGGTGATGGCAGAGAAGAGGACTCTGGCCAAGACACTAGCTATTCTAGATGATGTCAGTCACCCACTGCACACAGCACTTTAGAAGAGCAAATTTAGTAACGGGCTTCTTTCTTTCTATCTATCTATCTATCTATCTATCTATCTATCTATCTATCTATCTATCTATCTATCTATCTATCTATCTATCTATCTATATAATTTGTTTGTAATAAAACAAACAGCACTACTATGACTGGATAGGTCACCACAGATCTTTTAAATAATTGTTCTTAACAGGTTGGCGGACAAGCTCTCCATAAGAACCCATTCACAAGTTTAATTTGAATTATTTAACATGATTGCATACACGGTTATCAGGTTACAGATTCTGCAGTTAATGGTAAACAATGTCTTTGAACTTATTTGAACAGAAGTACCGGTAATCTAAACTCTAATCTAAATATAAAATATAAAAGCAAACGGAAACATGCCATTCGTGTACAGTTGTACACAAATATGGTAGATGCAGTACACATGTTGGAAAATAAATATCTTCTAGAGGACAAATTTGGCATGCACATAGGCTTACACACATGCACGTGCATAGACACACACACGCACACAAACACAAAGAGGACGTTACCAAAAGTAAAAGAACACTAGAACACTAATCCCGGGTGATTTTCACGCAGACAGATTTTCAAAATGTTGCTGTTGTCTGAGGTGGGTGGGTCTTTCAGTACCTTAATGATGCTCAGTGACATCATAGAAGGCAGGCTTGTTTCCCTGCCTACATCCTTGTTTTTGAGTGGTGCAACCACTCCTACATCCAGCAATGTCCGTGTACCTGTGTGAGCACGAGTGGTGTGCGCATGCGTGAAATTGGAGAGGCTGCGCACGCAGCACAGAAACGGATCACATCTTGTGCTAAATAAATAGCGTCAATGCTAGCGAGCTAAAATTTAGCCATCCTTGCTCTAGAAAGCACCAATGTTTCCATCTAGACCACCGGATAATCAGCAAAGACCTCCGAACATCGCGCTAATTGACCAAACCACGGAGAGCTCCGTAGATTAGGAGTTATTCAGCTTTTAGTTTGCCTGTATAATGGGAGGTGTACGGGACCGCTGTTGTGCAACCCGGTCTAGGTTCGCTAAAGAAGGAAAGGCCGAGCCAAAATAATAATGAAAAAATAGTTCTCAGCGACGCGGATTGATATCCATAATAAAGCTAATCTGAGAGAGAGAGAGAGAGGGGGAGAGAGAGGGGGAGAGAGAGGGGGAGAGAGGGAGGGGGGAGAGAGAGAGGGGGGAGAGAGAGGGGGGGGAGAGAGAGGGAGGGAGAGAGAGAGAGAGAGAGAGAGAGAGAGAGAGAGAGAGAGAGGTTGCACCACACGGTTCACACAGGTGTGATTTTTTACAGGCAGGTGTACGGGTGAATTTCACCCGCGTTTAGTGATAGAGTGATAGAGAAAAATCCCATACTCCCACAACGGGATTTTCCCCCCCACTGGACCATTCTCACATGTCCCAGGAATGGGTGGACCAAAGGAGAAGTTCCCAGCCCCATTACTTTTTTCTCCAGTGTTTCAGATTAAATATTCTAAGGAAATGTGCATGTTTAAGGACAATTGTAACTTAAGATGCTCAGCCCTATATCCCCATGGAACCCAAAGTCATGAGCCTGCTGGTTGTGACAAGGTTAAAATCCTACCTCTTTGGACAGACGAGTGAACAGGTCCCCTCCTTTGAGGAAGTCTAGAATTAGATAGAGCTTCCCCTCTGTCTGAAAGGCTACACACACACACACACACACACACACACACACACACACACACACACACACACACACACACACGCATATAAAAAACATGACAGGAAGACATTTAAGCAACCTTATTAGTAAGCGAAAACCAGCAAGCCAGCCAACCTTCAAGCTTATAGTCACACACACACACACACACACACACACACACACACACACACACACACACACACACACACACACACACACACACACACACTGCTGATTCAAGGTTTTAATACTGAATGAAGGGTTTATAATGTTATGTGAGCCAATATTCACACCGGACACATTCGCCATGAACTACTCAGCTTTTCTTTTTTTTTGCGCTAAGCTGTTTATATTGTAACTCTTGTACAGTTCCTTAAGCTTTTCATCTGCATTAAAGTCTGGTGGTATTAAATAGTTCTGTCTGGACACTTTTTTAGTGGATAAGGTTTGGTGGCTGGAAAGCATGAGAGCAGCTAGATTTCAAAATACATGTATTTTGTGTTAACTTTTTGTCAGACATTTTAGGCTCAGACGTAGACAGATACGGACGGTATACAGCAGACTGTGAAACGAGACTTACCGTAGTGCAGTTTGACTATAAACGGGTGGTTCACTTCTGCCAGAATGTCTCTTTCCATTTTCGACCGCACACGGTCTCGAACTGAGGAGTAGAAAATGGAGAGGGGGCATTTAATACACTCACTCATGTGTAAAAGAACTGAAAGTTATTTGTTATTAAAGGAGAATTCCATACTAGAAGGCTTTCTTACCTTTTATTTGTAGTTGTTACGTCCCCACCAAAGAGGTCCAGGTGTTATTTTGTGCAAAAGTGCATTATTGGCTATTTCCCTTATAAGCCCTCAATGGGGGTTGGGTTTTTGTGCTAATTCGCTTATTTCCATCAAAATAAGTAGTAAAGTGTGCCGCTTGGGATACTATTTACATTATGAAGAGAGGATATATAAAATAAAATAAAAAAATGAGCGATGGAAATGAGCGAATTAGCACAACACCCCATAGCCCCATTCAATTCAATGCAGTTCAATGCAGGGGTTATGGTAGGGGAAATAGCCAATAATGGCTTTTGCACAAAATAGCACCTGGACCTCTTTGGTGGGGACGTAACAACTACAAATAAAGGTAAGAAAGCCTTCTAGTATGGAATTCTCCTTTAATAATGGTGCATTCATTCTGATCTCACTTCATTTTTTATTATAGTGCCATATCACAACAAGTTCAGATATAAAGCAGAGAGACAATTGCCCCCTGATCAGGCATTTGACAAAAGTGCAGAGAGGGTCCCATGCTTACTTTGGTGTAATGAATGATGATGACATCTCCCTATCTCAAGAGAGATATAGGGATAGAGGGGAAGACACAAAGATGGGCTGCAACAATAATAAGAATGGCTACAATATTAAGATACAGTATACAACAATAACACAAAGTCCACATCCATGTTCCATGGAAACCCTCAACCTGCAGCCGGGGGGGGGGGGGGGACCCCGCCTGGTCGACTATGATTATATAACAACACAATCTGTGTCTGTGCCACTTGCCCATGCACGGCATCAGGGGATCAACTCTACAAATTGCAGACATGCAGGTTAAGAGGATTAAGGCTTGCTCAAAGATACTGGATACACATTTTGAATTTAGTATAACCCTGTCTAGTTGGGCGTATAGCAACAGGATTAGACATTTTCTTGAATTTCTTACAATTTTATCTAGTTTAACTAGTTATATCCATTTTTTTTGTAGGCATTGTTTGGATTAGGCGGCAAGAGTTCACAACAATGCGCATCCGTTGATTGCGATCAATCAAAATTGTAGGCCTAATCAAAATGAAAACAGGTTTTTGCACTATTGTGCATCTGAGTCTCCATAGGAGGACAAGCGTTCCTCTGGGGGGGCAGCGGACTGACCTCATGCTTCCTTCTATGCATGAGGAGTCCAAGCTGCTTCTTTTCACCTGACAGGGGAGAGCTTCCCCGGCCGGACGTAGCGCGTGGAAGGAACACGTTATTCCGACCAGTTCCTTTCCCCTCCATCAGGCTGGCCAGGGGGAGGTAGTTTAGAGACCAGGATTACGGCATGTTTTTGTGAGGGTACCTACCCTAGGCCGGGGACACGGGGAGAACATGCAAACTCGACACAGAAAGGCCCTTTCACCAAATATATGTATAGTTGAGTAAAAGTACAATATTTGGATCTATAGTGGAGTAGAAGTACGGTATTGGATTTTGGAAAATACTCAAGTAAAAATACTCAACTGTATAGGTAAATGTACTTAGTACTTAGTTACACTTACTGTGTGTAAGTTACCGGTAATTACCTTTCAGTGTAGCTTTCTTCAGCACCTTCATGGCATAAAGCTGTCCTCTGTCAAGTCCCCTGATCTTTCTGACCAGAAATACCTGTGAATAAGATTAAAAACATCATACCATAGGGCTGGCGGTATGGACAAAATCATTTATCACAATATTTTTGACCAAACCCCTCAATGTCTATATTGTGATGATGACATTGCATTGTCAATATTTAAAAATAATGAAAAAACTTTTTAAAGTAGCTGTGATTCATCTGCTATTTTTTTTTCTTTTACATTTCTTTGACAATCTAATCTCACTTATGCCATATCACATTATTACAATATTAAAATCCCAGATATCTAGTCTCATATCACAACAACGTAGAGGAAGTTGTTTCGGTTGTAGCCAGCTGCCATGACAGTCTACTCGACTAGAAGTGCCGGGTGGTAGTGGAATAATAACAACAACATGCTTTTAGCCAAAGTTCATAAAAACCGCATGCGTCTATGACTTAAACAATGTAGGCTAAACACTTTGGAATTACGTTAAACATGGTATATCCTCCGTGGTGGCGTATAGGTGAGTACTAGTTAATGAATTGTTAAGTTTCATAGTATCATTCATCATCAGGCTGTTGTTGATGCCCCCCAAAATGAACAGGTTACAATACAGGTAGCCTATAGGATTCTCATTCTGTTACTGTCACTGCCTGCAAGGATGGCCGCCGTGCCATTTCTTATAAATTATCTAATTCATACGTGGGTCGTCGTGGGTCCACGTGGAGTTGTTGTTGTTGTTGTTCATGCGCCACAGTGCGCGGCGTGGAGAGGGCATCAGAGCGCAGAGCAACAGCCTAGTAATAGTATGGCATATTGTCTGTACTCTCTGCACTCTCTTTCTGTCCAGTCCTACGTGTATAGGCTGGTGATTGTGGCAAATTATATTCGTTAATAAAGAGAGAGCTGTAAAGGGGATATTGTCTATGGTCAGTTCATGGTATCATTCTAGTTTTAAACCGGGCCGTGATAATGCGGCGCAATGACGGTAGGCAGTAGCCCTAATACAATGTAACCAACTTGCGCAAGCATTAAAAAATGGGTTTTAATTGTCGGGTAACAGAAAATAATCTAATTTAAATAATCTAGCACTAGCAGCCATACAGTTGCGATTGCATCATTGTATAGCCTATGCTGCCTTCCAGTTAGGCTACCTTAAAGTAAAAATCACACCAGTGTGAACCAAGTGGTGCAACTCCCGTCTATTGGTTCTCTGTATCGTTCCAATTTGTATCATTCCAATTTCTTCTCTGTATCGTTCCAATTTCTTCTCTGTATCGTTTGCGTCCAGCAGGTGGCAGCCATGTCACATACTTCTCTCATTCCAATTTCACGCATGCGCACACCACTCGTGCTCACACAGGTACATCACAAACAGGTACACGGACATTGTTTGCTGGATGTAGAAGTGGTTGCACCTCTTAAAAAAAAAAGTTTAATCAAGCAAGGTCCTTTTGTGTATTTTCTACTTGGCTGTGTATGCTGTTCATGCTTTGAAGTCCGATAATACACATTTTTTTATATTTTTAAAATAATTATGAATTATGAATAATTATGAATTATGATGACGTCATGAACGGGGCCTCCCGATCCTTAAGGCCACCCCTGCCTACACTGGTCCATCACCACTGTATCATCCTCTCTATAATCATCTAATGTTGTTAATAGAGATGTCCCGATACTGTATCGGTATCGGAAAAGTATCGGTATCGGCCCTAATTTGTCTTATCGGGTCATATCGGTATCAGCAAATATGCCAGTCTAACCACCGATTGGGACATCCCTAGTTATTAGCATCATCGCACTGGGAAATTATGGTTCAAGTAGTACACATTTCTATTTGTTTCCAGTCAATCACATTGTACAATATAATCTGATAATCTTTTTAATCCATCATATTTGAATTCGGATAATGAATGTGGTTTAACCACTTAAGCCCTCTACACCCTATCCATTGTATGACAAATTGCTAAAATAGCCGAAGTACAGTACTGTAGTAGACTAATGCATGCCATGTCAAACCTGGGGGCCCTTGAAATTAAACAAGTTGAGAATCACTGCTAGAGCCATAAAACTCTTCTCTTATTGGGGTCCCTGGAATATCTTTTCAAATGGGGGTCCGCAGGATAATTAGTGTCAATTTGGGGGTACTTGACATGAACAAGTTTGGGAACCACTGCTTTACACCATTGGTGCTCACTCACCTTTCCATAGGAGCCCTGACCCAGCACCTTCAGCAGCTGGAACTGTGAGGGGTCTGCCTTGTCACAGCCCTCCTTCACATGGTGGCTGATGTCAATCTCTTTCACTATACTGTCATCCTGAGAGAGAGATACAGTAAAACAGCCACTGAGAAATAGTCGTCACGTATACAGTTGCAAATAATAGCTAATAGATGAGAGGGAGGGGAGACTGACAATGCAGCAGTGCGTTATACGAAATGCATTTTGCTTTACACGTCATAAAGAAAAAGGCATTTCATTAACATAAATAGCAAAATGGCCACCGTGTGAATATGGTGACTGACTATCGAGCGGCTGCTTGGGAACTTGAAGGTTCCCGTTTGGAATCCCTGCATGGCTCAAGTGTCCCTGTGCTCCTTGCATATCTTCCTGCTGTGAATGTGTGTGTGGGTGAATGTAGTGCACATTGTAATTTAAAGCTCTTTGGATAATATGTAAATGCACTACTTACCATTTGCCAAATGGTAAGTAGTCCATTTGTATACTCAAATGGATAAATGAACACAGATGATTTTACTGGTATATAATTATATAAGATTAGCTATAATATAACATTACTCCTGTATCGTAACAGTATATGTGCTGAGACACGTGATTGTCTGCACCCTACCCAAGACAAATATTGGGATATTATAAATATTGAGATATTTATTTATATATACTGTAGTGTAATGTAAGCCTTATCACTGGCTGACAGAGTGGCACTCAGCAATACTGCTTTGAGCAACAAGACAGCTTACATAACAGTATCACTGTCATGACCTCAGACAATACCTGGCTCAGACAAACAACTGGCTTGCTCATAAGTCACAAGCTGTACATTATGTGCACATGTGAAGAAAAAAACCGTGCACTGCACTTGTGAACACATCGCCAGACGCTTCTTCACCTGACACAGTCAGTGATGAGTTTCACCCGGAGGTCGTAATGCGTGCGTAGGAACATGCTATTTGGAACGCGGGTGAAATCATCCGTCACCTATATCGGCCAGACATAACAGTAAAGAGATTTTCCTGTGGAGTGTGATGTAAGAGCCAGCAAATCCCATATGACAATGGGATTTGCCAGCAGATCTCACTGTTTTCACTGTTTTGCCTGTTTTCATTGAAGCTCAAAAGGCTTCACAGACCACAGAAAATCCACTGAATGTTCAGGTTTTTGGGTGTAATTGAGGTCATATAACCTAGAAAAAAAAACGAAACCTTAAAAAATTTAAAAATAAAGAAAAACAGGTGTGGTTTATGGGAGTCTAATGATTAGCGAGGCAAGCCATTGAGGCTAGTGCTGAGATGAGTCATTGGGTCTGTATTAGAGTATGACAACAAGCCACTGAGGGGCTGAGATGGAGTAATTGGGTCTGTAGAGTATATGATAACAAGAAGCTTCCCCTCCCCATCCCCTCTCCATGGTTCTGGCAGCAATTGTTTTTGTTGGAGCGCCCCATGCAGCAGAGCTGATGGAGGCCAGGAACCTTTTAGTTGGATGGCTAAATCTGTTGTTTATGGGATTATTATGGGATGATTATAATTGGATGCTGCATTTCAAGAGGCAATCCCTTCAATACAAATCTGACATTTCCTTAATCGGCCCATAATGTCAAATCCAAATTAATCAAGGTTCAAGGTTGTACTTTATTGTTACATCTTGTGTACAGGTACATAAGAGGCTTCCTTCAGACAATGCGGCAGCAAAAATATAATATAGCATCAAACCGCAAACACAGCAAAAACACAGCAAACAAAATAATAGAATATAGAGTGCAAAAAAGAGAAAACAAAGAGTAGAAAAAGAGTATATGTACATGTGCATGTTTTCCTTGTAGTAGGAAAGTTATTATTATTATGTTTTATTATTTTTGTAGACAACTTCACAGTAGGCTATGTTCCATACATATACAACAAAAATAGAGGGCAAAGGTGCGGGGGCTAGCGTTTTCCTTTTCCCTGATACGCTCTGGTTCTTCATGTAAAAAAAAATCTATTATATTCTGCAGAACGCAGTCAAAACATCAAATGATGCAGGCTCACTATTATGTCACTGGGACAATTCAGAAACAAAACCGGCAGACATACTGATACGGGTGTAAGTGGAAGTCATATTGACAGACAGAGAGACAGAGGGGTTAGAACTGTGTCAAGTGGATTGACCATGGCACTGGAGGACCTTTTATAGCAAAGCAGGGCTGTGTGTCTATTTATATCCCAAATACAATACTCAGGTAAATGATCTGAAACCACTGTGGCTTTCTCCGGCTATTAATAGAACCTCTGCTCCCGCCTCATTCCTCCCACCAGCCCATCAGGATCTGTATTGATCTGTCAATCGATAGGACTGTCTGCACGACTGTCTCTCTTTTATTATGGTTCCCAAACCTTTTCATGTCAAGGACCCCCAAATTGACACTAATTAGCCCGCTGACCCCCATTTGAAAAGATATGCCAAGGACCCCCATGAGAGAAGGCTCTAGCAGTTTATTCTCAACCTGTTTAATTTCAAGGACCCTCAGTTTGATATGCATTAGTCTACGCACCCCCATTTAATGGCATTTCTATCTCACGGACCCCCAATTTATATTGTAAAATCAATGTTAATTTAACTCTGAGTGTACAAATGGAACCAAATGGACCCTTTTGGTTCCATTTGTACACTCTCAGAGTTACAGACCCATAAGGGTACATTTGGTTCCTAACTACCATTTAGCTGGGGACCCCTGGAACTCCCTCAAGATAAAAAAATGGAAATGGTAAAATCCTGTACTACAATACAGGCAAAACAAATACACACACACACATATGCACACACGCACTCACACACATCCGCACATACACACACGTGTGCACACCCATACACTCTTATACCGATGAGGCGATGTTTGCACAGAATAGTGTGTCACTTAGGCACCCAACTTGTATACTTTTAAATACAACACTTCTACCACTTTATATCACCGGCACCGCCCCTCTCTGACTCACACACACACACACACACACACACACACACACACACACACACACACACACACACACACACACACACACACACACAGAGAACTTTCGTTCTTGTTTCTGACTGCTCCCTGGGAGTTTTGTCACTCACTCATCCAGGTATACAGGCTAGCTGGACAGACAGAGCATCATAACTGACCTCTAGTTGACTGATGCTGGTGTTGTTTTTGTTTCGTGCCGCCTTGTTCTTCAGATAGATAGAGAACCATCTTCGCACAGTGAATTTACGCATGCCGGTATCCATAGTAACAAGGATCAAGGCCTGTCTGCCTATCCCATAATCATATTCATTAATCTGCAAGGGTCCTGGTAGAGAACATAGAGAGAGAGAGAGAGAGATCAATATGATTTGCTATTCCTCTCCCAGTTTTCTTGATTCTTCTCACCCAAAAAACACAAACAGTTCTTACATGATTCATTCATTCCTTGTTCCTCGCCCCCCGCCAGCCTATTGAATTCCATCCATTGTTGCTCGCTTCACTCTTCGCAAACCTGCACCTGTGGTGGAGGGAAGCCTAGTACGCAGAGAGACGGATAATAACGCAGGCAGGGACACAGACTTTGCCTCCCAATTTGTATCTTCTACCGGTGGCCGGCGGCTTGGCAACACGACTCGAGATATTATAATGTTCCGTTGAATCAGGACAGAGAGAGAGGTGTGCGTGAGATCTCTCTCTCTCTCTCTCTTTCTGTCTCCCTGTCTGTCCTCTCTGAGTGTGTTTGTATTCTCTTTCTGCAGTACAAGGGATTGTCACACTGGTCACACTGTGTGCCAAACGAGCTCCTCCAAACCCCTCCCTTCCTCTATCCCTACCTCCTCTCTCTCCCTCCACCCCTCCCTCTCACCTCCTGTTATCCCTTGCTTCCTCTACCCCCCCCCCACCCCCCCCTTCTCCCACCAGCAAACAGCAACAGCTGGCTGGGTCACATGGTCTTTCATGGTTACCTCTCTCTCTCTCCTTCCCTCCACGTGGTTTGCTTTGTCTCTCGCCCTCACATGGCATGATCCAATGAGACACGCGCGTGCAGGCAGGGATGCTGACCAAGTAAAAGAGAACATGACCAAACCAAATGACTTAAGAAGTATAGAGACACGCGACATACACAACCTGAGACGGAAACTGTGTGAAACTGTGTAAAAACAATGATCTGTTGCACTCAAAGGATAATCTCTAGAGTTTCTCTAGACCAGTGGTTTTCAGCCCTTTTCATATCAGCCCTTTTCATGCTGTATTAATGTGGTACCATTAGGAGAGATAATAGGCAAGCATTGATCAAAATAATATTTCTTGACTGTACTGTACATTCTGTAATTGTAGACTTCTAGTAATTTAACTTAAGTAATGCAGATGTTAAACAATAATTTAACTCTTGAGAGCGTAAAATGAAACCTATAAGGGTCTATTTGGTTACCAACTCTAACATAATTTAGCTGGGGACCACCTGGAACCCCCTCAAGGACCACTGGTTGAGAACCACTGATCAAACAAGTTAGTGAAAGTCAACAGGGTGATAATAGACTAGTAATCCTGCACACACTGTCTGCACTTTACATGCAAAATATGTATTAATGCAACCTTCACGTTCACACGACCTTCACAAAGCATCTGTTGCCTGATGAAGGTTGTGCAAACACGATCATGCATAATACATTTGCACGTAAGTGAAGACGATGTTTCTACATCAAAGTGTTCCGCTCCTGTCCAGTGAAAGAATGGGTGAAAAACACTTTTACTACAAAATAGATAACTAAATCAATAAACAGATAAATACAATCTACTAACTAGGGCACCAATCACAGAATCATAATAGTTACAGACGGATCTAGTTGATCCCGTGTGAGTGTGTGTGCGCGTGTATACCTGTAACTGTCATATCAGCAGCTTGCTTTGCAGAACTGCAGTGTTGCATAAGCAGAGTGTTACATAGAGAGAGAGAGAGAGAGAGACTCTGAGAGTGAGAGAGAGAGAGACTCTGAGAGAGAGTGTGAGATACAAATGAGAGAGACAGAGAGAAGGAATGGGGAAAGACAAGAGAGAGAGACAGAGGGAAGGAAGGGGGAAAGAAGAGAGAGACAGAGGGAAGGAAGGGGGAAAGAGAAGAGAGAGAGAGAGAGACAGAGGGAAGGAAGGGGGAAAGAGAAGAGAGAGAGAGACAGAGGGAAGGAAGGGGAAAGAGAAGAGAGAGACAGAGGGAAGGAAGGGGGAAAGAGAAGAGAGAGAGAGACAGAGGGAAGGAAGGGGGAAAGAGAAGAGAGAGAGAGACAGAGGGAAGGAAGGGGGAAAGAGAAGAGAGAGAGAGACAGAGGGAAGGAAGGGGGAAAGAGAAGAGAGAGAGACAGAGGGAAGGAAGGGGGAAAGAGAAGAGAGAGAGACAGAGGGAAGGAAGGGGGAAAGAGAAGAGAGAGAGACAGAGGGAAGGAAGGGGGAAAGAGAAGAGAGAGAGACAGAGGGAAGGAAGGGGGAAAGAGAAGAGAGAGAGACAGAGGGAAGGAAGGGGGAAAGAGAAGAGAGAGACAGAGGGAAGGAAGGGGGAAAGAGAAGAGAGAGAGACAGAGGGAAGGAAGGGGGAAAGAGAAGAGAGAGACAGAGGGAAGGAAGGGGGAAAGAGAAGAGAGAGAGAGACAGAGGGAAGGAAGGGGGAAAGAGAAGAGAGAGAGACAGAGAGAAGGAAGGGGGAAAGAGAAGAGAGAGAGACAGAGGGAAGGAAGGGGGAAAGAGAAGAGAGAGAGACAGAGGGAAGGAAGGGGGAAAGAGAAGAGAGAGAGACAGAGGGAAGGAAGGGGGAAAGAGAAGAGAGAGAGACAGCGGGAAGGAAGGGGGAAAGAGAAGAGAGAGAGACAGAGGGAAGGAAGGGGGAAAGAGAAGAGAGAGAGACAGAGGGAAGGAAGGGGGAAAGAGAAGAGAGAGAGACAGAGGGAAGGAAGGGGGAAAGAGAAGAGAGAGAGACAGAGGGAAGGAAGGGGAAAGAGAAGGAGGCGACAGAGGGAAGGAAGGGGAAAGAGAAGAGAGAGAGACAGAGGGAAGGAAGGGGGAAAGAGAAGAGAGAGAGACAGAGGGAAGGAAGGGGAAAGAGAAGGAGGCGACAGAGGGAAGGAAGGGGAAAGAGAAGAGAGAGAGAGAGACAGAGGGAAGGAAGGGGAAAGAGAAGAGAGAGAGAGAGACAGAGGGAAGGAAGGGGGAAAGAGAAGAGAGAGACAGAGGGAAGGAAGGGGAAAGAGAAGGAGGCGACAGAGGGAAGGAAGGGGGAAAGAGAAGAGAGAGAGAGACAGAGGGAAGGAAGGGGGAAAGAGAAGAGAGAGAGAGAGACAGAGAGACAGAGGGAAGGAAGAAAGGGGGGAAGAGAAGAGAGAGACAGAGGGAAGGAAGGGGGAAAGAGAAGGAGGCGACAGAGGGAAGGAAGGGGGAAAGAGAAGGAGGCGACAGACGGGGCGAGGAGGGGGACAGAGATGAAGGCGAGGTGGGCGTGGTCAGGCTTGACTTCCAGTGAGGACTGCCGTTTTTCAAGGTTTCAAACGATAATGGGTATAGACAATACTAGACATAAGTGTCTATGTGAATATTTCTTCAGCAGCCCCTCGATATAGAAATTAACACACAACTAATCTAAGCACTGTATTTTTCATGTATTTAAATGGCTCTAATTTTTGTATACATTTAAACCATATCTGATAGTAAAAAATAAAATCACACCCGTGTGAAGTGAGGGGCACTCTTATCGTACATCATCATGACGTAACATGCCGATTTGCTCGTCTACATATGACGTAAATTCTCCATTCAATGTCAATGGCATTTAATGTGTAAGGACAAAACTCTACACTATAGCTGAATATAGGAGGGGCTAGTGCCCCTCAACAAAACAAAAAGGCAAAGACCTTTACAGATAAGGGGTGAGGCACTGACTGAATTAGGGCCATAAGTGTATTTGATGAATATTGGAAACGTAACCAGACCTCTTTACTTGCTCTGTTATATTCAGTAGCAACACTAGCCCAGTGTTCCCAGAAACAGACAGATTATTAAACTATCTTTTGGGGGGGGGGGAGGATTGTATTGGAATATCCTATAGCATGTTTAGACTCAGGAGGTATTGCATATTAATGTACAGTATGCTGTAATAATCAAGGTTATGTATTGTTGTCCACCCGATTCACCCATGCCACTAATGGGCGGCGGTGGATCAGGGGTAGAATGGCCGGATGGGAACCGCAAGGTTCCCAGTTCGAAGCCGGGCTCCCCCAGAGTTAGTGTCGAAGTGTCCTTGAGCAAGACACTGAACCCCTAATTGCTCCCAATGAGCAGGTTGGTGCCTTGCATGGTTTCCTCCGGCATCGGTGTGTGAATGTAATGCACAATCTATGTAAAGCTATATACTGTAAAGGCACCATAATAGAAACTGCATGTTTTTGGAGATGCAGTGCATGACTTTAGCCACATGGTGGCACCAAATGAACAAATGCCTGACAGATAATGAAACTGTGTTTTGTTAAGACTTAGAACACAATAATGCCAGTCAAGTCATACATTTAATGATTGCTAAAACTTTACTTCATTCATGATTTTAACTATTATGTAGAGGTGCGTTGGAGACGGCAAAGAAATGCGAATCATGAGGAGAAAAAAAGAGGTCCCGCACACGACGTTCTAAACGATGTTTTAGACTGAAACGTTGTCACTCAGCTGAAATAAACTGCTGCTCTATAAGTGAAGACAGTGTACAGGACCTTTTTCATTACACAGAATAGCTGCTTTACACAATTAATTCAATACATTCAATTACACTAATCAAATTAATGCATTAACAGACAAAATAAGCAACTACCTAATGATAGACTGAACAACACTTTATACACATACACAGTTTGCGTATGATAAAATGTTTTGTACTCGTACAGTAAATCAGGGGTTCTCAACCTGTGGGTCGCGACCCATGTTGAGAACCCCTACAGTAGATTGCCTCATCCCTGAGAAACAACAATATTGGCCACTGTCACAATAACTCAGAAAAGGACAGTAGCTCCAGCATAACAGCTTTGATATGTCGGTATCTGGCATTAACCACTAAACCCATTAAGCATTTAAACTTGATTGTGACACGATTGTGAGCTTGTAGATTTGCTATTCTTTTTGCAGATAAGGACAATGAAAGTGGTTTTACCTCCATGAAGCTCATTGAAATGTAGTAGTGTGTAGAGTGTGTGTGTGCGCGTGGTGGAAAGTAACAATTTACTTAAGTACTGTCACTGTACTTTACTTTTTTATTTTGTGGTATTTTGACTTTACTTTACTATTTCCAATACTTTTACTTCTACTAAAATTTGTACTTTTAACTCCACTACAATTATTTGAAAACTGTAGTTACTTTGTACATTTTGATTAGTACAAAACATACATTATAACCACTTCAGCCCTATACACATTTTGGCCATTCGATGCGACGCATTGTGAGCTTGTAGATCGGCTATTTTCAAACGTTAAAAAAAAAAACTTGAAAAGGGACATTCTGCACAATGAGTACTTTTACTTTCTGTACTTTAGGTACATTTCGGCACCAATACTTTTGTACTTTTACTCAAGAATTACATTTAGAATTCCAGACTTTTAATTGTAACGGAGTAATTCTTGCATTGCAGTGTTGGTACTTTCACTTGAGTAAAAGATTTGAGTAATTTGTGTGTGTGTGTGTGTGTGCGCGTGCGTGCATGCTCATATATGTAACGTTTTGTAATGGAGGCTGTACAATGGATACATACAGTACGTATATGGCAGTATTTTACCAGTATCTAGTTTGTGGTACAAGTGGATAGTAAACGGGCACATTGGGGTCACACACTCTGAACCCGTGTGCAGCAGCAGGGAACGGGTCGGCCATAGCCGGTGCAGCAGCATATTCCACATTGTTGTTGTACGGCCACTGCCTCTCACAGTCCACCAGGGTGAACTCAGGGCTGAAGCAGACTTCAATCTGGCCCAGGATCTGAACACCTGCATTAACCTGGAAACACCGACACCACCACAAACAAGCATATTACAGACAGACATGTGGCCAGTGGTGGTGGAAAGTAACTAAGTTTAGTTTTCTACCTTTTGTTGTGTTAAGCATTATGTTATACTTTAGCTATAGAAAAATAGCAGATCTATGAGCTTGTAGATCTGCTATTATTTTTTAAAGTGTGAAAATGTGGCGCAAATCTTTTAATATATTAAAAGATTTGAGAATATATTCTTTCAGAGCAAATTTAGACCTGGTCTCAGGTCTAAATGAGTTAAGCACTGAACTAACTTAAGTACAATTTTGAGGTATTTGTACTTTACTTGAGTGTTTCCAATTTCCAGTACTTTTGCGTCTATTCCACTACATCTTAGAGGCAAATATTGTATTTTTCGATCCAGTACATTTATTTGAAAACTTTAGTTACTAGTTACTTTGTAGATTTTGATTATTATTACAAAACATACAGTAAACCACTTCATATTACATTTCGGCTATTTGAAAATGCCTATCTACAAGCTCACAATGCATCGAATGCGATGCATTGGAAGCTTGTAGATCTGATATTTTCTAAAGATTTTTATACACACCGCCACTTGCTAGGTTCACCAGCATTTATTGAAATAGCAGAGCAACATTTCGGTCTTTCGACCTTCATCATATCAGGCTTGATTCAGAATGGGCTGACGTTGTACATTCACAGCGAGACACACGGCAAATACATTCAAGAAGTATAAACATCAACCAATCAAAATGCATGTGATAATTGTTTGACAGATAACAGCTGTGTAAACCAACGTCATGTGAGGTAAAGGTACAGTGTACACTGTTATCTGTCAAACAATTATCACATGCATTTTGATTGGTTGTTTATACTTCTCGAATGTATCAACGTCAGCCCATTCTGAATCCAGCCTGAGGAAGGTCGAAAGACCGAAACGTTGCTCTGCTATTTAAATAAATGCTCGTGAACCCGATCCATTCTTCTACTCAAGTGCATTTTGAATTCCGGACTTTTACCGTACTTGTAACAGAGTATTTCTATGTTACAGTATTGATACTTTTACTGAAGTAAAACAACTCGGCAAGTGAAAATAGGCAAACATTCTCGTCCCAATAGCCCATCTACAAGATCAACGCGTTGTGATCTTGTAAATGGGCTATTTTCGGTGAAGAAGTATAGGTGTAATATAATATTGTAATAATTATAGTACTATAATAACACAATACTGTTTGGTGATGCTTTAGGACAAAGGAGTCATCCAACGAATTGCACTCAGTAATCTATACAGGTTCTGTGTTAGTCTACACTAGATAAATGTGAACGTGAATATGATTTTTATTTATTTTTTACCTGGGTTTCCTGAGCACACTGGATTTTAGGCGTGACACCATAGGCCTTCTCAATGGCTGCTTCAATGTCTGCAAACTACACAGACATTAAATGGTTTATTTAGGTATGTCCACATAAATAGCAAAAGAGCATTAAATACTGTATAGGAGGTAAAAGAATAATGTACTATGGACATAATATCACTGTAAGGTGGAAACCTTGTTGCTTTTCAGGAAATGGAAAAATTAGTCCAGAGATTTTTAATTTGTGTGAATTTCAGCCTCTGTGGGGGGTATTTATATGTAAATATCATGACCAATGGCATTGCAATGAACATCAACGATTACGTTTAGGTGAAAAAAGAACATAAAGAAAGTTGTAATTAATTAATTAATTAAAATATGTTATAGTATTGCAACGCTGGGTGTTACAGGGTTACTGCAACGGCAGCAAGAGCAGTAAGGCTATGGACCAGGGCTAACATACACTGTACTGTAGGTATGTACATACTGTAGCATACATGGCATACATGACAGAAAAGGTCATCCGCAATACAATCATGCATTCACATTATGCTAGACTGCAATCTCCATGTCAATGTAATATGACATGATGTGACTTCCACAGTGGTATGAACACAATAATGCTCACTGAGTTTCAGATTGCAATAGAAAACATGTATTGGCCCAGGCCGTAGCGTAACGGTCTGGGCACCGGACTGGTGATCCAGTCGCGGTGTGCCGCGGGTTCGACTCCCGGACCCGACACGGCCTTTACCGCATGTCATCCCCCCATCTCTCTCCCGTTTCCTGTCAGCCTACTTTCTATCCCTTAAAAAATCAATAAAGGCGTAAGCCACAAAAAAAATATCTTAAAAAAAAAAAAGTATTATACACCATCACAATAAACAAGTTACCTTGTAGTAATTGATTGATGGGATGATGTTAGACTTCGCCAGGGCTCTGTGGTGAAAGCAAAAGGTAAGGTTTCGATTTTAGGCGTCAAGTACAGCACTGTGTGTGTGTGTGTGTGTGCTCGTTTTGTACCCAGTCAGATCCACTTTATGGTACAGTTCCAGTGCCTTGCCGAAGTACTTATGTTCGCTGTTCAGAGACTCTGCCTTGGCTGCACATGTACCATGCTTATGCCACTCATACTTCCTGTTCAAACGGGGAGACACACAGCAGTGGCAGTGAGTCACAACACAATGTGAGGACTGGCAACTAGAAAGACAGCAAGTCAGTTGTGTGGGTACGATAAGTTATTATAGAAAACAGTGGAGTACGAGACAAAGGGCACCATTGAACTTTTTGCCATGGAGGAACATTGTAAATAAATACATTTTGAGTCATTGCGGAAGACAGAGACAGACAGACTCATTACAATAGTTTCACAATTGCTTCACGGCCACTGCTGGCCTGCCATATACACGCCAGTGGTTCTCAAACTTTGTCATGTCAAGGACCCCCAAATTGACATTTATTAGCCTGCAGACCTCCATTTGAAAAGATATCCCATGAGATAAGATGTTTATGGCCCTAGCAGTGATTCTCAACCATTTTAATTTCAAGAACCCCCAGTTTGACATGCATTAGGCTACGGACTCCCGTTTAATGGCAATTCTATCTCTGGGACCCCGGTTTATATTGTAAAATCAATGTTAATTTAACTCTGAGTGTACAAATTGAACCAAATGGACTTGTTAGGGTCCATTTGGATCAATTTGTACAGTCTCTGAGTTACAGGCCCATAAGGGTCCATTTGGCTCCCATCCTAACTATCTATCATTTAGCTGGGGACCCCCTGCAACTCCCTCAAGGACCCCTGTGGTCCCTGGACAGCACTTTGAAAACCACTGAACTACGCAGCTGCTTAGGGGCCTGCAGGCTGCCGTCTAAACTAATAGGTTTGTTTCTTTTGAATTGAAATGATCGGATGACGCAAGTGTCATCAACAAAGTATAAATCATGCATAACTGAGTCAATACCAGAATTCAGAGGAGGTTGGTTTGAGGAGGTCAGGCCAACTGCTCTCCAAGTCTGGACGTAGATCCTGAATGGGAAACAATTATTATTTCGGAAATGAAGTACTCATAATATACCAACCTTGCCAAACTGTTTCTCTCCATTTTCTTTCTCTTCCCCATTTCTAATCTTTTATTATGATGAATCTTTCATGTATACAGTACATTTCATAAAAAAAGCAGAATTGAAAGAACATGGTTCGAGCACGCACACACATGCACAATAGTGTCTTACCTCTATCAATGAGGAGTTGAAAGGCCATGATGAATTACAGTCATTCCCTTTATCTGGCCTGTAAAACACCCACATAGATATAGATATGTGGACATCATAAAACAGGTGGTTATAGCCAAGCAAGGTGACAGCAGGGCCTTTGATTTATTCACCTCGTTGATGAATAGGTGAATAGAGCTACCAACCAACGTTTGCTTAGTTAAATGGGTTTTTTTGTGGCTTTCGCCTTTATTTTATATTATTTTATGGAGGGACTGACAGGAAATGGGGGGGAAGACATGCAGTAAAGCCGTCGGGATCGGGAGTCGAACTGCCAGACTGGATTACCAGCCAAGTTGCCTGGACCACTGAGCCATGGCCCAGGCCAACGTTTGCTTAGTTATCATAATATTAAGCCTGACCATATCAGTAGGTGGCAGGGTATTTTAATCTGTCCCGTCTGCTTTGTTTGCCAGTAAGATAACTTAAGAATGGAATGGAATGATTTTCAAGAAAAGTGTTGGGATTTATCAGTAGGCTGATTATGTGTCGCAAAGGGTCACAAATGAGTGATGTAGAACAAGACATATGGGGGCGGGCAAAGTTTTCACCCCAGGTGCATTCCTTTAATTTCTTCCTTTTTCCTATTACTTTCTCCTCTCTGTGGTTTATTCTTATTTATATATAGTACTTGAATGAAAGTCTCAGTAAATGTGCATTATAAATGTATCTATGAAAGTCAAAGCCATAATAAGACCTAGCAGGATATGGTAGACCTACTATTATATTGGTGAATTGGACACGATGATGATGGATAATGATTGATTGAAAACTTTATTTCAGACACAATGGGTCCATATACAACATGTAAAAACATAACAGTAAATACAAAAACAACAACACAGAGATAGCCTATGTATCAGGCTATTTTCACTCCAGGCAGTCCTGGAGGCAGTATAAACATTGCCTCCAGTGTTTCCAGAAACATGAGGAGAAGTCTGTATCACTCTGTGTGATCCCTGCTAAGGCCATAATTAATACATTCTTTGATTCCCTCAGTCTACACATGAATCTAAACATAAAATTCCTCAGTACAGCATGAAAGGTAGGTACATTACTGGTCACAAACATTTCACTTGCACTGGTCCATCTTGGGAGTCTCAGGAATATATGAAAAGCATCATTATATGCCACCTGAAGTTTTTTCGTTTTCACTTTGCTGTATCGGCACCACAAGTGATCAGCCACTCAAATACAAGCATTTCTTTTTACTTACCAGAGACCATGCAGTGTCCAGGTGTTAATTTTGGCATGACAGTGTTCCATCTACAACACACAGGAGTACAGTTATCATTAGGCCACTTCAGAACACACACTTTATTGTTGCTTGCTTTGTAAATGTTAACCGAATGAACGAGAATTATAACGTTAATTAAAACTAAAATTAAGGTGTGGTTCAACTGTCGAAACAAGTTTGGTCCAAAAAGAACATATTGCATTGGGCACATCCCTAAAAAAAAAAAAAGTCCTGTACAAAATAGAATACAAATAATTGTATTTCTATTCCTTTATTCAGTGCAGTGGGTGAATTGTGGAGCTAGTAAACTATGCAATCACAGAACAGCCTGATTAATTCACACTGGCACACAGACGGCAAGTCTTATGACTTGTCACAAATAAGTAATTCTGTATGGACAACAACAACAACATTTGAAAGGAATGAAGAAGTGAAATGCAGGAATGGGGATTGGCAGTTGGCCCAAAAAGTATCGACAAAAGAGGAACAAAAGTGGTGTGCACTGACCGAGCCTACAGTAGTTTAAGTTTTAGAGAGACACAAGAATAAAACAAGAATAACACAAGTTAAAACAAAGCGCTAAGCGTCTCTTATCATGTCTTAATTTGAACCAGGCTATTGAGACGGCAAACTCACACCACAGAAGGTGGTCGGCCAGCTGTGAGTCAGGATCAGCTTGGTCCACATTTGTCTGAAAACACACACACACACACACACACACACACACACACACACACACACACACACACACACACACACACACACACACACACACACACACACACACACACACACACACACACACACACACACACACACACACACACACACACACACACACACACACACACACACACACACACACACACACACACACACACACACACACACACACACACACGTCTTAATTTGAACCAGGCTATTGAGACGGCAAACTCACACCACAGAAGGTGGTCGGCCAGTGGTGAGTCAGGATCAGCTTGGTCCACATGTGTCTGAAACACACACACGCACGCGCGCGCACACACTTTAAAATTACTGTATGTATAGAGTGAAAGTACTTTTAAAAAGTACCTAAATTGAATTTATTCTGAAATTTCAGATGACAGAAAATGTGAGATTACAGAACATCTGTATGTGTGAGGGAGGGAAGTATACTGTATATCCATCTGCGCATGGATGGACGGATGACTATAATATATTAAGGATTATGTCCTCCTTAATATATTAATATTATAATTAATAATAATAATAATAATATTATTATGTAGGCGGAGGACACTGTATAACTTACGGTGGTGGCCCTATGTAGGCGGAGGACACCAGGGCAGCTCCAAGGTAGAGCAGGAGAGTAGCGGAGCGTCTCATGTCTGTCCTATAGATTTAAGGTGCCACATGTTAGGTTTTTAGAATGAGTGACATTATCAAGAAGACATGGATTAAAGTTCCCAGTCGCCACGACTGATTTGAGTCATTTGGATTCCATAGAGGCCAAGCATGCCTTCTATGGAACTTAAGCATGTTGCGCTGCGAAAACAGCCAATCTACACTACAGGCTCTCAATGCAATGCATCTGTGACACATTGAGACCTTGTAGATAGTCTATTTTCGGTCATTATTTTAAGATTATAGCTTTTCAAGTCGTCAAACTAGCAATATGTTATGTTCAGAAGCTTCTTCCAAATATGGTCTCGGCATATTTCATATAAAAGCAAAGGTTAAGGGGCGCCCGCTGACCTAGTGGTCCAGGGGCATATGCCACATATAGGCTTTAGCCTGACAGCGCATTGCGTGTTCGAGTCCAGTTCATGACAACCTTTGCTGCATGTCTCTCCCCCCTTCTCTCTCTCCCTAGACGCATGTGATGTACAAATGAAAAGAGGAAATGCTGCTACAGAAAGAACCCCTGGGTTCCTGAGGCTACAGAGGAAGTGAAAAGAAGTCATAAAGAAAGCCGTGCCCACATCAAAGAAATGCAGCAGACCACATCATGCTGCAGCATCATGAGCACCTCTTGTTTACACACACACACACACACAGGCCATAACCACGGCCAAATGTGCCCAAATGTGCTGACCTCATCACATTTGTGATGACGGCTATGGGCATTTGTAGGTGTGTTTAGGAGTGTTTTTTGTGCAAAACTAATGCTTGCAATGGATTCAGCATTTTTCTGTGATAGTAGACACCTTTATGAACACATCTGTGAAGAAAGCTAGTGGTATAAGCATTTTTTCTCCAGATTTGCCATAACTTAAGCTAATTTTCCCTTATTAAATGATTACCTATCAGATCGTATCGTGACTGACTGAGTGGCCCCGTTCGTTCGTCAACTCAAAACTGTGTCAGCCAAAGTTATCTTCTATCTACTTACTTATTATCAAAATAAATAGGTTAAAATCATCCACGTATTAAACTAACTTAAATGCTCACCGATCGTGTTCTTCTCATAGACGATCGTGTTCTTCTTCAGGAGTTCTGTGGTTCTCAGAGCTGTAGGTTTGTGGTTTCTATGGTTGTTTGTTCCTCTGTCTTGGAGCTACAAACTAACTAAGCCAGTTTGTTTACAGTCAGATATAAAAACCACTTGTTATCTTGTTACAGTACGTCCCAGACTCACGTCACGTCACGTGATCCTGCGTCGTCACGTGACGCACGCACGCGCCGCGGCCGCGCACCTCCACTCCTCCTCTGGTAGACGTAGTTTAATTTTTTTTTATGTAGTTCGTTATTTTAGGGCCAGCTTGGTGAAAGGAAACGGTTTTGACTGATGGAACATTTTCTCAACAGTTTGTAGACTATAGAAGCACAGTTCGAGGAAAGCACAGGTCAAGGACGGTCTGCTTTAATAGCCTCGGAAAGAAGAAGAGTATCGAAACAAAATAATACCCAGAAAATAACGATGGCTTGTTTACATTGGGGTCCTGACTCCTGGCTATAGCTCCAGCTGCACTGGTGTGGTGTAATTAATACATAATAGGCTGTCGTCGTTGTCGACAGCCGGTTGTCGGTATGACGATAATTACCCAAACTTCACTGCACCACTAAAGATAATATTTATATTTCCTTGACATTAGAATGTACTACTACTTTTATTCTGTTTCCCTTCACTTCAGGCAGGGCTACCTAAAGTCATGCATGATGTTACAATTAAGCCTCACTATGACCAGCAGAGGGCTCTCTCTGACAACTCATAAGATGAGACAGGATAACACCAGCCTGTCATCATAGCAGCTATAAGGTTGAAAGAGGGAGAGAGTCTCAGAGAGAGGTAAGAGAAAAAAACAAAACAAGATAACAAAAAATCTTGTTAAGCTTAGATTCTAGCACTATTTGAAATGGGTATGGTCTCTGAATGAAAGCGTAAAAGTGTCAACATTATCAACATTGGATATATGAATGGACATAGGCTACTGTAATAATGTCCATCTACATACAATGTTGTTTGTCATACCTTATGTTTGATTACTTTGTCTAACTTACTATTTGTTTATCTTGGGTGAGAACCATACATGTATATAAGCCCTTTATGGGTTTCTTTTCTCACCTGCACTTATTTTTCTCTTTGACCTTTTAGTACTGTTACCTTTTTGTACAGTTTTTTTATTGCGCAAATAAATAAAAACAAAAATATAGTAATAGTCTATCACCAATGAATATATTAGGGAATATTTCTTATAGTTTGTCAAAGATTTGAATGAATGAATGCATGAATTTGAATGTTAGTAGGCTACATTACGCTCAGCAAATTATCCTTAATGAATAATGAATATGCAGTATGTAGGCCTACAGTCTGTCAACTGATAACATAGAATACGTTGGTTCATAAACAGTTAACCTAACGGTTCTCAGGTCTATACACACACACACACACACACACACACACACACACACACACACACACACACACACACACACACACACACACACACACACACACACACACACGTACAGAGAACGGGCAGAGGGAACAGTGAACATAACAGAAGAGATGCGCACAGAATAGAAATCAAGGAGGAGAAAAAAAAAGTATAATACTCCTGCGCAAATCTCATAAACCCACCACATCTGTTCTCTCTCTCTGTGTCCCGTATGTATGCCAGGCTGTACCTAGAGGTGGATGAGAGTGCCTTAATACCTCAATGATAGGTAAGCCCCCCCCAGGCAGTAGATTATCCTACCGTGCAGTGTGTACTCGGCTTTTAAATTAGTGAAGGGCAGTATGTGTTGTGAGACACATTGATATTTGCAACTTGTCACACTGAAGGAAAGGAAAAGAAATGTGCTTGTGTGTCTTCTCGCACCCAAAATGGCAGATCTATAAACTCACATGGGACTCTTTCTGCGACTGTGACACACTGTATTGTAAGCTTGTAATATGGATAATGTATAGATCTATTTACGGTGTGAGACATGCACGTGCAAGTAGGCCTATACATCAGGCGAAAGATTACCTGCACTCATTGCACCATTATTCAGTTATTCCTGTATTTACATAAAACAATTGGCTTGGATTTATTTCTCTCTCTCTCTCTCTCTCTCTCTCTCTCTCTCTCTCCCCCTCTCTCTCTGTCTCTCTCTGTCACATTCTCCTTGACTCTTACAAATACTTTGTCCTGCTTTTTCTCCCATGTTTTTCTCTGGTACCCTTTCCCCATACAGTCTGTACCTACCTACCACCATTCTCCCATATTATTTAGGGTTTGCTCTGAAGTGAAATGTGTCTTGCTGTTCCTCAGCAGAGTCAGGAATAGTCCTGCTCTGTAACTGTAGCTACTTTTATAAATAGGCCCTCGTTAAAGTTCAGCTTGTAGCCCTGCGTCTTAAGATGTTTAAGAGAGATGTGCAGAAGTGATCTAGACCCTAATTTGCAGCTAGGGACTTTTTAAAGTATATACATTATTATTTTTATTATAGACTAAATTGGCCCATCTTAAGCAGAGTCTTTAAAAAGCTTGATCAGATTGTACTATGGATCCAATAGGATATTATCTAGAATAACACTTGTTAACTATAAATATGTATAGCATAAGATGAGCATAGTGGGATTCACAATTGCCTTAGGATCTCCTGTAACTTAGCAACGGCCCTGGAGCAGGGCTGTGGAGCCAACATGGCTGCCGTTGAAAACGGTAATGGCCTATAGATCTTTTCATTCAGAGGCCTCTGGTACTAGCAAGCCTGCACACAGTCTTGAAGGGGCCTGGTTATATATAGGCTAGTCCCTCTCCTTATATGGCATCAAGGAAAGGCAGGTGGGGGTCGTGGGAGTGGTGGAGGTTTTGATGGCCCAGTACTTGGTTTAGGCTGACTCCCTGTGGATTCAGGCTGACGACCGAAGGCTCTGCAAAGGAACTCTCAAGGGGTAAGAAACCTACTATTTTATTTTCCTCTCCGTTGCCTTTTTGCGCCTCATTTCTGTTACTGTAGGTGTGGCAGGTGTGAGGCGTAAAGTAGGACAGAGGGATGGGAAATTACCAGAAAGAGGGTCGGGCGTTCCAAGGGACGTGATGTGGAACTTAACCAATGCCAAATGCATCAATTGTGAATTAAATGTGGTAATTTAATTTGCAGTGATTTACAGAAGAATGAATGTATTGAGATTAATGACTGTCTATGTTTATGTGTGACTGTCATAACAATGGATGTGATCATCGTAATGACTGGCTAAGTGGTTAAATGGACTCCAGGGAGGAAGCCAATATGCTGTTGATGCACTTAGTGGGACTAGGATTCCTGCCCGGTCCTTTGGGTAATATTGGGTTTATTGTCGGTGTGCTGTTTTTGGACTCCAGACATGCACACATCAATTTACTGGCAATTCAGCCTCCAATTGGATGCTTATTGTATTCCGTGTTATCACCAGAGCAATTTGTTAATGCAAATTGTATTCAAATGGAAGGTGTTTTGTGATCAGATAGGGATAGGACATCAGAGGTTTGTTGATTTATGGCCATGGCTCTCTGGGAGCTTGTTGAGGTATGGCTGGGAGCTTGAGCAGAACATTTTGGAGATCAGAGAGACTTGGGTGTCATTTGGCAGGCATTTGTGAGCAGTTACAGTACTGCTGAGTTAAAGTAGCAGGCTAGGTCTGTCTGCAAGTGATGGGATTAGCATATGGCTGTCAGTACAGAGCACTAGCTTTTGGGCTGTGTTGGGTTTAGTGCTGTCATTCTAGGAAGCAAGGGGACATTGAAGCAAGGGGACATTGAAGCAAGGGGATGTTGAAAAAAGAAAGAGAGGAAAAAAAAAGAGCATTAGCTAAATGACAAACTTGCAAATAAATAACATTACACTGTGCTCTGTGTGTTCATAATGCTAGGAGAGTCAGTTTGTTTTGATAGTATTTGTGGAATTGGTGTAAGTATACAGTATGAATACTCTGTAAGAATCAGTAGAAACGGAGAGTAAAGAGTTTTCATTTGGGTCTATATTACTTAGTGAAATAAACATTTTCTGTGTAGGAATATCTGCATGTACTGCAGTGTGCAGGGTGAGGTTGGGAGTTGGGTTAGGTAGTGGTTCATATTTCATTTCACCTTATTTCTGGTCTCTGCAGACTAAGATGATGTAAGACAATCATGTTCTCACTCCACTGTGACATACGTCACACACTGTGTGTGACGTATGTCGTATGACATAGTAGTGACGCTGTTGCACTAGTGACGCTGCACTGCGCTGCACGACACACGTCTCTGTTTGGACTCTAAATTCAGACGCTTATACTTAAGAGCTTAACATGGAGATAGTTAAAGCACTTGAAGACATTGTATAGAAACATTGAAACATGACTTTATACAGCCAGTACTGTAAATAGTAGTACAGTAAATGTACATACAGTACATAAATGAATGCAGTACATACATAAATGTACATACATACAGCATTTTGATAAAACCTATATTCCTACACTGTGCTTTAGAATGACTTAATTTCCCTGTCAAGCCAAACTCACTAACTATATATGGCACTGTTGCTGTGAGGTAGCCAAATGGCTCTGGTGAGTAATGGAATACTATGAATAGCAAAATAGAGACTGAACTGTGTGTGTGTGTGTGTGTGTGTGTGTGTGTGTGTGTGTGTGTGTGTGTGTGTGTGTGTGTGTGTGTGTGTGTGTGTGTCCGTGTGTCCACTGCTGTCACATGAAAAATGTCTTCCTTTTTATTTACAATTTCCATGACCAAAGTTTGTGTGCTAACAAGGCCCCAAGTTGCACAACACATTGTACAAAAATACTATTCATTTGGGGATCCTAAGATTATGTCCATATGCATCTTTACGTGAGTTTCTGTCACATGTGTGCCATGTCTATCTTGTGTGCGTGCGTGTGAGTGTGTGTATGTGTGTACACATCTATATGCAATACGCACGTGTTTGTCCTTGTCATTCCTGAACCCTGTATGGGGTTCAAAAATACGTCATGAGTCATGAGAACAGTTGTGTGTGATGCCATTCCAATATTGTCCATGTGTGTTCTTTATGTTGCTGTATGTGTAGCCCACCTGCTAACATGCAGTCACTTTGTTAAAGACCCCGTAAACAGGAAGAACCCTAACCCCCGTATGAGTAGGCCTATAAGCAGTATTACAGTATATATTTAAGCAATATTACACGTCTGCGCTGCTTACAGAACTCTCCTTCGGCTCGTTCTTGCAGCAACGCAGGCAGACACAACAGTTACCCTTAAAGCTAAGGTAGTCGCCAAAAATCATGATGTTTTAATGACAGATGAAGCCACTACATCATAGTGGTTAGTTTCAGAATTTGTCCTTATAATGATATAGTGTTATAACATAACATAAAGTGTTATAATCCACCCTGTCAAATTAGAATTATACAAAATTAAAAATTAAAAGTTAAGTATGTAAAATTTGGTTTTTGGGTGTCCACTGAAGGCAGTGGAAGAATGGTTCTAGGGAAAATATGAAAATTCACTCTAGGGCAGTGGTTTTCAATCCTTTTCATATCAAGCCCATTATTTATTCGGCATTTGAGCCACGGACCCAAAGACTAAAGAATATTTTGTTGCCGTTGGATAAGATTTTGTCACCTGTAAAGTAAGTTAGATGTTTAACAATAATGTAAAATTGTAAAAAAATGTAAAATTAAACCAAATGCACCCATAAGCTCTAGTCTAGGCCCTAGGCCGCCCTAGGGTATAGCATGACACACTGGCCGAAGTGGCCGTGTACCTTGACAGAAGACTAGTGTAGTTATAGGACTAGGTATTATGCCACTCACCTGAGAGTGCCATAAGGTGAGGTGTTTATCCCCACCCAGAAAACCTCCTCTCATCAGGAAATGCCCTGTCTTACAATATCTATTGTGTGTGTGTGTGTGTGTGTGTGTGTGTGTGTGTGTGTGTGTGTGTGTGTGTGTGTGTGTGTGTGTGTGTGTGTGTGTGTGTGTGTGTGTGTGTGTGTGTGTGTGTGTGTGTGTGTTGCGGACATGTGCATGCATGTGCATTTCTGTGCGTATGTCTGTGTGCACACGTATGTGTGTGTGCACGCGTGTGATGGTCTGTCAGGTCACTTTCTACAGTGTCACCATGTCAATGTTGCCCAAACCGGGGAGTTATGACCATGAGTACTACCACAAACAGAAACGATATGTGGTGAAAGAATACACCGGCAGGTACCTTATGTTAAATGCAGTTATAGTCTAACATAGCACTATCACAGTAGAGCTAAAATGACTACTAATGTGGTTGTAGTAGCAGTATTAACAGCCATCACCATTTACCAACATTTTCTCACTCTCATGTCGTAATAAGGGTTGGGAACCTTTAGAATGTTAACGATTGCGGTTCCTTAACGAATCACTCTCAACGGTCCGATTCTTTAACGGTTCCCTTTAACGATTCCTATAGGGCGTTCCAAATGGACCCTCACGGGACTGTAACTCTGAGAGAGTACAAATGGAACCAAATGGACCCTTACGGGACTGTAACTCTGAGAGAGTACAAATGGAACCAAATGGACCCTTAGAGGACTGTAACTCTGAGAGAGTACAAATTAAACCAAATGGACCCTTAGAGGACTGTAACTCTGAGTACAAATGGAACCAAATGGACCCTTAGAGGAATTTAACTCATTTGGTTCCATTTGTACAATCTCAGAGTGAAATTAAAAGGTTTGAGAACCAGCGGTATTGTAATTGCAAAGCAGACGTCAAGTCCGCATAACCAGCTCTGACAGTGGAATAACAAAAACTGTTCCAAATACGATTGAACCGATTACGGTTCTTCAACCTCAGAACCGGTTCTGAAAAATAACTGTTTCCGGGTCCCCAACCCTAGTCGTAATATAGTGACGAGTTAAAGCAAAATCTGACCATGTGTCTCTCCCGTTTGACGTGACGTGACTCCCCCATCATGGCGTTTGTCAACGACCCCCCCCCCCCGGTGTAGTCCCGCCAACTGTCTGTCTGGGGAATGCAGGAGTGCCGTTCTCAGGTTGACGATTCCACAAAAAAATAATTTATAGGACCACTTCACCACTTTTCAACTTCTCTTCCTATAATTGGTCCTAAGTAATGCTCATGATAAAATACCACTTTTTTTTTTTTTTGGTCTCATAGGAAGGCTGTGGGCAGTTCAGAAACCCGTCCACCAGTGACATCATCGATGGTGAATCCAAGCTAATAGAAACGGCAGGCTTTCTTTTCCTGAAAAGTTGCAATGCAAAAGTTGAAGCCATCGTTCTCACGATAATAAAAATCTAAATATATTTAAAAACAAATCTTGTTTAAAAAAAATCTGCCCAATGATGATGTCACTGGTGGACAGGTGTCCGAACTGCCCAAAGCCCTCCTATGAGACACAGACTGAGTAGGAAAAAAATTGTGGTGTTTTATCATGAACATTAGTGAGGACCAATTATATGAAGAGATGTTGAAAAGTGGTGAAGTGGTTCTTTAAGAAGGCAGGCGCTCAAATCCGCTTGCTGCTGACTCAGCACTATGCGAGTTGCATACCGATGATAGCCAAAGAATTGTAAATCATCCTTTATATATCGTCAGCATGGCCTGCGACCGGACAGGACGGGGTCAACTGGGTGGCCGCATGGTCAAACCTTATACTTCAACTCTTCACGGGTTTGACGCTATGCGTGTTGCAGGCATTGGAATCACCCATGGCTGCAACCACAGACAGCGGCATTTACCACAATCTAGCTAACAATACTACACACATAACATTTTGTAAAGCTAAGCTAACACAGCTTAACCTTAACTTATATGAACTCATAGCTGGTTTGTATACGGTAATATACTGTATACACTAAGATGTTATAGCTTAGTTCAAAGTAAATTGCATCTGTAAGGTAAATTATATCAACAGGGTTGTTGATATAATGTCAGTAGTGTTTCTGTAGCAAACGGTAGTTCTAATTCTAGATTTGTTGTGTTGTGAAGTTAAAGGTGGAATGATGGAGAAAACAGTAATACTGTATGTCTAGTTGACGATTTTCACTATTACTAGGTGCATTATGTGGGATAATAACCATTAAGCAAGCTTCTTGTTTTGAATTTAAGCTGGTATATTTTTCCACACTATCTCTCAAACTGAAAGGTGTTTCCTATAATAGCACACGATTTAAACACATTTGCAGGCCATGAAAAAACAGCCCCAACACTGTTGGAGACTGTTTTCCAGCTTTGGGAAAGTGTTCACAATTATAATTTGAACTATACCCATCTCCACAGCAATAATATAAGAATGTTTATTTATGTGGTTTTCTTTTTAATAATTAATATTTTGATGATTCTTCAGTCAATGTGTTGTGCTGTTCCTATTGTTGTGGCATGATGACACCGTTTTATCCCCATTATTTCTTTCTTATCAACTGTGTTGGTGTGAGGGTTGTTTGTGTGTTTTTTGGAAGAGGTGTGCAACATGTGTTTTTATCATTTTATTTACCCCCACTGTTTCTACTGATTCTTAATAATTTGCTTCCCTCTCATTGTTTAACTAAGCTAACGATTCCATCTTTGCTACCATCAAAGGCTTTTGTGGCAGCTGATTTCTTTTAACATGTTTTATTCTCAACAGCAATGGTCCAGTCCAGTTACAAAGTGGCAGAGTCATTCTTTGTAAATGGAACTGAATAGTGACTGGGAGGTGCTTTATTCTCAGAATGTATTATATTACTTTGTATATGTTCTGAAGGTAGAAATTAATTAGTAATGATGAATGTGATTTGTGTGCGTTTCCCCAAGATCTATCATTTTCAATTTTAGCTATATAGAAACATACGTTTTTTTCAGAAAACTCTTAGGATGTAGAACAAGTGGTTCTCACAGTGCATCACTTTGTACCACACACAGCTTGTAGGCCTAGATCTGCTATTTATTTTATTTCAAATTATTATCTCTTTGCAGATACAGCTAAGAATGTTCTCGTCTCGTTCTCGTCTGGATATGGCCTTATAGCTGTTGAAGGACAGTGTACTCTGCAGTTGTCCAGAAGACAGCTAAGCAGCTTTGCTTTGATCTGTGAAATGAGCTGGCAGGCAGTCAGGCAGAATGTGATGGCATACACACACCCAGAATATATTCCTGCTGGAAAGGTCTCTTAAACTGGATTTACACCACATTGGCATCAAATATCAAATATATCCCTCTAAATGTAAACGTATGTCCTTCACCTATTCGATATCAGGGGAAATGCTGCATTGTTGTTTTGAAATTGAAAGACAATTTGGAAACATCTGTTTGTCAGTGACATAATTCGTCTACAGTTGGTAATAGACCATATTTTCAAATAAAATCCTTATCCCTAAAATTCTTAGTAATAGCGTAAAAAAGGCAAAGAGGTTTTATTTTTTAGCACTAACGAAAATAGGGCCCACAATGTGTTATGTGCTGTGATAAGTAACATAACTTACTGTACTGTGCATATAGCCTCAAATGGTATGTACACAGTAAATGTATCATTAATTCATAACTCAGAAGGTGTACAAATGTTGCCAAATGGATCCGTAACACTGAATGTCCGACCTAGGGATCTTTCCCTAGGTCGGACATTCAGTCCGAAGACCAACCAGTATAAGGGTCAGCCGTGTACTGTGTACTCATTGAAAGTGATGAATAGTTTGTATAATATCCATTGCTACCTCCCAGTAGATATTCAGGGCCTAGATTGCTGTTGTGAATATGTCCGATAAACTGACTGACTGTATGTCTTCAGCGTTGGAGTGGTGCAGGACGACTATCAGTACCAACAAGAACAACGCATACAGGGAGTGGTAAGACTTTCCTTCTCTTTCACAGTGTGTGTCTCTTTCTCTCTCTCTCTCTCTCTCTCTCTCTCTCTCTCTCTCTCTCTATCATTCATGCCATTACTGCCATGCAGTTCCTTTAGCCGTCGGTTTGCATTGACCATGCTGTAGTTGTATACAGTAATTCTAAAGGAGCATTCTCATTACAGTATATCTTAAATACACAATCATTTCACAGTATTATTTCTCAAGTATGCCAGTGTTTGATTTAGGAAAAAAATAAACTCCGTTTGGACACAAATAAACAAACAAACGATTATGAAGAACAAAAATTGAGAATCACTTGCTGACATTGCTGGCTAACGTGCTATTGCGGTTGATTATATTTATTATGTAATTATGACAATGTCTTAACCGGCGATTATGATATACTGTAGGCAGACAGACAGCTGTTGGCAAAGATATTTCTGGATTAACGTTTAACACCCGGGAATTTAACCCAGGTCTCCTGCGTGGAAAGCCAACATCTTAACCACTAAGCCAAAGGCAATTCCCTATGGCTTGGGGAGATAATAGACTTTTGATGCTCTGAGCCACTACTACAAACGCATTCAGATAACTTGACAGCATTTAATAAAGGTGACCGATATCTGTTGATGAAAAGAAAACACAAATGTATATTTGTTTTGTTAGGAAGAAGATTATTGAGGAGTATGTCAGATGATGAGAAGGAAGTTTATAAACTTTTCCCGGGCAAACGTCACGTTCCTCATTTTGTTTATTAACAACAGGTGAGGACGAAGATGGTGGAGAAGTATATACGTGAGGAGTCCATGATCAGGGGCCCAAAGTTCCTGGTCAGACTGCGATCCCACACAGTGTTTGTGAACGCTCCGGTCAAACTCTTCTGCACCGTCGAGGGCTTCCCCATGCCCATTGTCAGATGGTGAGTACAGTACACAATACATAACCACAATTTTAATACACTACAGCAGTGGTTCCCAAATTGGGGTCCGGAGACCCCTAGGGGTCCTTGAGAGAGTTCCCCCAGCTAAATGATTGTTTGGAACCAAATTGACCCTTATGGGTCTGTAGAGAGTGTACAAATGGAACCAAATGGACCATTTGGTTCCATTTGTACACTCTCAGAATTAAATAACTTTAAATAATAAACTAATAATTTTGGGGGTCCTTGAAAAGGTTTGGGAACCACTGCACTACAGTAATGCAGTAAAACCTAGACAGTCAGCCTAAAGTTATGTCACACTGTCTGCGACAGGAAATTGTTTGTCGATTCATACTTTGCGAGCCAGCAGATCTGCAAGCTCACAACATGATGCAGTGATGTGATTTGTTGTTGTGAGTGACACGTTGTGAGGTTGTAGATCGGCTATTTCCAGCACAAGACTCAGACATTATGACTAACTCAGGCTGTTAAGGCATATGGCCCGTGAGCACGACACTTAACCCCTTGACTGCTCCCCCGGCACTGTATTAATAGCGGCCACTGCTCCTGGTAGTCGGGATGGGTTCATGCAGAGGACAATTTTCATGTACAGTCAGACAAAAATACTCCCAAATGAGTGGTGAAAAAAAGTATTACCGGTAGTTATTTAAGAAATGGGCCATACAATTTGCGAAGACATTATAGCCCCCTTCAAAAAGTAATTGTGTATAATCACTGTAATTAATTAATATTGATAATACTGTTGTAGGTACCTCTGTCAAAGAGGTTTAAAGGATCATACGTATATAGATTTTTTTGCTTTTTATTTGCCTAATAACTACAATTTATGAACTATTCATTACAGCCAATGATTTTAGCTTGAAGGCATTTGAATAACATAGAATATTGACAAAAACTTCTGGCTGGTAGGACATATTTATTCTAACATTTTTGGTACGGTTTGGAAAGTAGTATTCAGTAGCCTAATCTAAATGTATAGAATCACAATACATGATGTAATGTAATCAAAGTTGCTTAAACATGCAAAAACACTGGTATGGGCCTATTATCTATTATATCCCCACTAATTGTTTCTATTTTAAACATTTAACTTGGGGCGCCCGCTGGCCAAGTGGTCCAGGCGCATGCCACATATAGGCTCTGGCATGACAGCATGTCGTGTGTTCGAGTCCCGTTCATGACGACCTTTGCTGCGTGTCTCTCCCCTGCTCTCTTTCCCTCTTTCCTGTCCATCTTCACTTGATACTATCAATAAAGGCAAATCTTTAGAAACAATTTAGGCATTTAGCAGACGCTCTTAATCCAGAGCGACTTACATTAAGCAAGAACAAAAAAGCATGGGAATACATCACATAAAAACATTTATCATGAAACATGCATAAGCTAAGAAAGTAACAGTGGAATATCTATATAATGAAACTATACATATAAACTATACATCTATACTACTATGCTATACATATGTACTATGACGTGCTATGACTACATACAATGCAATTTATAGTGCTGTCTACATAACATGCTATAAGTCTGTATCAAATGCTATCTAAGTCTACAGAAATGCTATCTAAGGGGGTGGGGGTAAGTGCTATGGGCCATGATGGAGTCTGAAAAGGTGGGTTTTCAGACTACGGCGGAAGATTGGGAGTGATGCTGCAGTTCTGACTGCAATGGGAAGTGCATTCAACAGTTTTGGAGCCAGAAGAGAGAAGAGTTTGGGACGTGTGGAGCGTTGTCCCGGCATTTTTAGTGAGGGTACTTCCAGCTTCCCTGCGTTGGCTGATCTGAGTGCGCGGGAGGGTTTGTAGGGTTCGATCATACTTGCAAGATATGGGGGAGCCATACCTTTGGTTGCTTTGAATGCCAACATCAGAGTTTTGTATTCTGTGCGGGCAGCGGCCGGGAGCCAGTGGAGGGAGCGGAGCAGGGGGGAGACATGTGAGAATTTTGGCTGGTTGAAGACCAAGCGAGCTGCAGCATTTTGGATCAGCTGGAGAGGCTTAAGTGCACATGCTGGTAGGCCAGTAAGGAGGGAGTTACAATAGTCGAGTTTTGACAAGACTGTTGTCTGGATTAGGAGCTGGGCTGATTCCTGGGTGAGGAACGGTCTAATTCGTCGTATGTTATAGTGTGAACCTACAGGATCGAGTGACAGCTGTGATGTGAGTTTTGAACGAGAGCTGACTGTCCAGGACAATTTAGGCATTTAGCAGACGCTCTTAATCCAGAGCGATTTACAATAATCAAGAACAAAAGCATGGGAATACATCACAAAAGCATTTATCATACCACAACACCAAGATTCCTGGCTGTTGGGACAGACGTTACCAGGGCGTTGTCTACGGAAATAGTTAGCTCCTGCATAGGGCAGGACTTAGCTGGGAAGAAGAGAAGCATTTAACTTAAAGGAGAATTCCATGCTAGAAGGCTTTCTTACCTATATTTGTAGTTGTTACGTCCCCACCAAAGAGGTCCAGGTGTTATTTTGTGGAAAAGCTCCTTATTGGCTCCTTATTTCCCCTACCATAAGCCCTAAATGAAATGCATTGAATTGAATGGGGTTATGGGGTGTTGTGCTAATTTGCTTATTTCCATCGCTCCACTTTTTTTTGTATACTGTATATCCTCTCTTCATAATGTAAATAATATCCCAAGCGGCACACTTTACTACCGTACTTATTTAGATGGAAATAAGCGAATTAGCACAACACCCCATAGCCCCATTCAATCTTCTAGCATGGAATTCTCCTTTACATTTTATAATGTAGGTCAAGGGGGTTGGGGCCAAGTTTCGTATACCATACGTCATACAGATAGATACATATTATGTCAGAGATGACTGACAACACAGGCTGGCCACATGAAATCAGAGATCCAAACTGGAGCCACGCCTTGTTGCTCCCAATATCCACATCACATGCTTTGATTTTTTTGTGAATGTACTTTTCTTCTCTGTCTAATGATATGTAAATCATTGACAGATTTCAGAAATCTGGTGGAGTCTTGGTGGAGGTCTGTCTTGCACCGAGTCCTTTTAATGATCCTAGACTTCTTTTTGAATCGGGGAAATGGTTAGAGAGAGAGGGAGATGGGGAGTGACTCGACGCATCAATGGTCGTCGGGATTGGGATTCGGGCTGGATTAGTAGCCTAAAGATGGCCGGAAGTCTTAACAGTCCGGGGCCATGATCCTAGACTTGCAGTCAGTGCATATTGTAATGTGTTTCTAAAGTTGTTGATGATGTTTCCATGCCTTTAGGTACAAAGATGGTACCCTGCTGGACACATCCAAATACCTGGTTGAAGGCTGTGGAGGGATGCATTCTCTGGAGCTCGCCAGGTGGGTTTTTTATCCCCAGATTCAAATGCTTAGCGTTTTAATATCTCACTTTTCATCAGTGGCGGAAGACGTACTCAAATGTTTTACTTTAAAAGTAACAATACTTTTTAATAGAAATACTCTGTTACAAGTAAAAGCCCAGAATTCAAAATGTAATTGAGTTAAGTACAAAAGTATTGGCATCAAACTGTACTTAAAGTACCAAAAGTAAAAGTACTCGTTATGCAGAATGTCTCATTTCAAGTTTTCATCATATCATATCATATCATCATGTCATCATATCATATCATGTGGCAGAAACACAGTCGTAGCTCCTTACTGCCTGCACCAACCACTCCCACTTTTCACACAGGCATTGACCATAATAATAAATGTATAAATTTTTCCAATTTAACAAATTATAAATTAATAATGAATTTATTAGTGAATTAAAAATGTCCCATCCACTTACATGGGAAAATGCGAAAACGCACCCAGGGCGCAGTACCCCCGCGGCCACAAGGCGGCAAGTATTTTTCTTAATGAACAGCAATTAAAGATATTTATGGGGGGGCAATATCTCACAACGGGTAAGGGCTAGTATGTATAAAAATCTTTTGAAAATAGCAGATCTACAAGTTCACGATGTGACACATTATGAGCTGAGAGACTGAAGTGGTTAGTGTATGTTTTGTAATAATAATCAAAGTACAGTAAGTAGAAACTAAAGTTTTCAAATAAATGTAGTGGAGTAAAAGTACAATATTTGGATCCGACATATAGTGGAGTAGAAGTAAAAGTATTGGAAATTGGAAATACTCAAGTAAAGTACAAATACCTCGGAATTGTACTTAAGAACAGTACTTAAGTAGGCCTAAATGTACTTAGTTACTTTCCACCACTGCTTTTCATAGTAAATATAGTTGTCTATAAATATAATTTTGTCACAGGCTCTTTTCAGGCATAGGATATTTCACGTTCAAATAAAAATAAACATAAACTAAACATTTAAATATATTTCAATGAATGAATCTATCATGGTTCAAATGGAGTTTGAAGTTACAACAACATGTTTGAATGTGAAATTTCCTTTTTCGTTGGTTATATATTCTTTTAAACCTCCAGCCAGACTTAAGCACTTTCAACCTGCTGTTCCTACTTTGTGCATGTCATTATAGGCAATTGGAATCATATCAAGACATGGGAGCTTGTAGATTGGCTATTTTTGGTACTTTTGCATGACACTGTCATGCAAAAAAAAACAATACAAAAAGAAAAATATGAAATATGGAGATGTAAGGATTCTGCCCAAAAGTGATGATATATCATATCCAGCAAGCAACAATGAGTGCAGGACTGAACATATCAAAACGTTCTTTGGGAAGCACAAATGTAAGGGGCACACAATGGAGTGCCGAAGTCCTGACATCACTCGCTTATCCCCTGGTGAATTCTGCCTGGTTCACAGATGTAATTTCTCTATGGAGAATAACATGGGGTAATCTTAAAATCGTTTCATATACGCATTGTGGTCCAAAAATAAAGAAGCTGTCTCTGCGTTTTTGTCAGGGAGGTGTCTCTGTATCGTTCGCGACAGTCAGTCACTCATATATGATAGTCTGTTTCTAGTAAAAATGTAACTAATTCAGTAGCAGTAACAATATTGTCAGTTGATTCTTCATATCCATATGAGTGAAACGGCCGGGATGACATGTTTATTTTTCAAACACAGTTCTTATATGAGGCGATCTAAAATCCCCCTATGGGGATTACAATTCAAATAAAAATTACATGAACCCGTGGATTTGCGTCCTCTACCGATATTGACGTCAGACTTCAGTGCTCTATTTGCAGGTGGTGTGATCAAATACCCCCACACCAATCCCAACACACTTGTCAATTGTGTGCCGCTTGTGCTTCCATTGACTGTTCCCAAAGGACGTTTTCATATTTTCAGTCCAGCAGTCATTTCAGGTCCGGCCTCGTCGCTGACAGAGAATGACACCCGTGTGAATTTTGTGGAAAAGTGGTGTTGTGTAATTTCTTGCAGGAGTCTGTAGATTATCACCCTATTTTCCTAATGTATCAAGAACGAGAAATGAGCTCCGTTTTCCCAGGCAAAGTCCTTCTTTATTCAATCAAGGCATCTCCCATAGTTACATCAAGTTACAAGCATTCAAGTCATCTCCTCATGGTATCGCACATTCAGGCCAGGTCAAGCCCCGTCCTCCATGGCCTCGTCCGTTTCCCAACGACCAACCTCTCTCCAACCTCCTTAACCAGTCTCCCAAACCATCACTTTATACCTCTATCTCAATGCAGTGGGTTGTCCCCTTTTGTCCCTGTGTGTGTGTGTGTGTGTGTGTGTGTGTGTGTGTGTGTGTGGGGAAACAGCTAATCAAAGACCCCCAACTGTGACAGTCCCTGTAGTACTCATAAAATGCATGCATGAGACAAACTGTAGCCTCCTGCCCTAAAGAACAGTCAAACAGCCTGGAAGGCCTATAGATAATATCAGATGAAAGATCACTCCCCAAGAATTATCTTGAAGTCAAAGGGTGAAGCCTACAGGCTTCCTGCCTGTAGGACAATTGATATGCAAATAGTTAAAACACTGATGATGGGATGAAGGGAGAAATGGCTTGAAATTATGACTAACCATATGCTATATGATTCAAATTACACCACAGTGGCAATATTTTTTATTAAACACACGTTTTCTGCCAGAACTTTCAAATGGATATGAAACTAGAGGAAAATATCTGACTGTAAGTCTCATTAATTAATTATTCAGTGAGTACACACTCAGTGCTAAAAATTGAAATGCAGACAAGGTCAGTCTGCTTATTACCGTGCGCGAACAGGATCGATCTATGGCTGTGTATTTGGAATACATGAAATGTAAGATGACAGACTCTCTAGGGCTATTAACTTGTACTTAATAATAATATATTTATATTCATCTAATATTCAAACATGTATTCACCAAAACCAACTTATAGTTAGTTGATTTAAAATGTATTCGTGTGAGCTCGTGCTTCGGACAAGTGACTTTTGTGCCCGGACAAGTGAATGGGAAATAGAGTACCGAAGTCTGACGTTACTTTCAGTAGAGGGCGCTTTATATAAGAACTGTGTATAAGATCTGTGTATAACTGTGTATAAGAACTGTGTATAAGATCACTTTATATACGTCACGCCCAGCTGTCAACACATTGCTTTCCTGAGATTCCTCATTGACGTAAGCTCAGCTGGTGGTGACTCGACTCGTACTAACCACGAAACATTAAATATCAATAAAATAAAAATAAAAATAAACGTAATTAACATTCAGTTTCTGTTGTGCGACGGGCAGATGCAGCCAACCGCCTACCCGGAAATGTAGTCTCTGGGTTGTTTGACTAGCGCTTATTGTGTTACTCTTTGCGTATATTTGTACATTTCCACCTTCAATCGATGCTTCATATCCATATGAGTGAAAAGGCCGGGATGATCGGTTTATTTTTCAAACGCAGTTCTTATATGAAGAGATCTAAAATCCCCCTATGGGGATTTCAATGCAAATAAAAAATACATGAACCTGGGGATTGACGCCCTCTACCGACAGTGACGTCAGGACTTCGGTGCTCTATGTACTTGTCCTCAAGTGCCTCAAAAAGTTAATGTCAAGCCCTGTATATGTGATCGTGATCGGATCGGGACAATTAACCCAAGTTGGAATAAGACTAGCCTAGTACCGGAAATGTTGGCTGAATGGTGCTGCTAGAGGCTATGTGCTCATCAAAATCAGTAAGATACTGCACTATATATTTTGTGCAAAGCTGACATTTTGGCCTGAGTCAAGGCCGGGCTACACCGGGCGATTTTGGGCGCGTTTGTGCGCGCAGTGCGTTTGCGTTTACTGCGCGCGTACAGTGCGTTTGGATAGGACCATTATATGTCAATGATACCAGCTACACCAGACGCACGGATACCGCGGGGCACGGATACGTGTGCTCTAAAAATAGGATCGGTTCTATTTTTTTACGTGCCTATGCCCCCATGTGCGCATATCTATATATCCTCCCGGAAGGTCCCGCACAAATCTGCCGCGCGCCACAGATCTGGTGTAGCAGGGGCATTTCGCACGCATACTTTGTGCGTGCAGTGCACTTACGTCAAACGCACACATGCCCAGTGTAGCTTGGCCGTTAGTCTCCTTCACGCAGGGAGCATGCATGCACCCAGTTACTGTAAGTGTAATATCAATCTGCCAATTAGATTTTGAGATATCTTTTGTGCAAGTAGACATTTTGGCCTATAACGGTGGCATTAAAGGAAAAGACCAGGGGTCCTTAGTAGAGCACATATGCACACAGAAAATTCCACATCTTGTTTGGGATTAGTGTTGGATTGTAGTACGGACATACTGTGTAGCTATCCTTACAGCCCAGTCACACAAAAAGGATTACCAAACTTTACTGTGCATTTGATAGCGAGTGCAACTGGTCTCTATCAAAATGGACAAAGAAAATAGTTATTCACACTCTTAAGACTCAAGTTCTTCTAGTAATGGGCTCAGCTGACTCTGGTTGGAATGTGTTTCCCAGAGGGGGCCAACGACATTCTCTGTCCTGGCCTGAGTCTCAAGCAAGCTCAGCTGTTCAAGCTCTGAGATCAGTGTTATATGATACTCAGGTATCTGCAGACCGTCCTTCTATCAGCCTCTTAAACACACTTAAGCACTCCCCACGCATGCATGTACACACACACACACACACACACACACACACACACACACACACACACACACACACACACACACACACACACACACACACACACACACACACACACACACACACACACACACACACACAGCTGTAGGTTTTAGTCATTCAGATAGTGCTTTTTTCATCATAACGATTCACTCAATTCATGATACAATTTGAATCACAATATTAGGTTCATGATACGATTTTTCAAGATTTTTTTAATTTACAAGACAAAATTATTATTTAATATTATTATTTCTCTTCCACAAATCCATTATTTTCTGCTTTTTCTTTGACAATACTGTTTGTTTTTCATACTGTAGCAAATGACAGGAAACATTTTTCTTTAATAATTTCTCTTCCACAAATCTCAAATCCTGTTTTTAAACAATAGTCTTATACCCTCTTTTCAGTCCTGACGTAGATAAGCCAACTGTACTATCCTCTTTTCAATACTGTGTAGCAACTAGCAAGCAAGTGACAGGAAGCATTTTACACAAATCAAATTCTCAAATCCTTATACATGTTTTTATTAAATCAATTCAAATTGTCCCCAGTTTATATCGATATATATCGATATACGTCACTTATCGTCAATTGTCAATTCTAGCTTATAGTAAATATAAGAGTGTAAGGACTAGCATGTTGGTCTAACACAGATCATGATCTAGCATCTAGAGCAGAGACCACCAATACCGTATTTGGGAGCTTGATACAAAGGAATATATGTTTTTGACTCCAGTTCACGAGTACATTATTTCATCTACAATAACTTCTAGAAGTTGCTTTTGAAACTCGTTAAGATGAGAACAGTAATCTGTTTCTTGACAAACCCATACTGTATGTTGCTTTGCTTTTTTAAGGTGTGCAACTGATGACACAGCCCAGTACATCGCAACGGCTTCAAACATCCATGGACAGGCCTCTTCCCAGGCCTCTATTATTGTCAAGAGTAAGTCTATTCTGTCTGTCTGACCACAACAATTATGCATTTATGCTTTTAACCACTTAAACCCTGTATACTTCATTGGGAGCCCGCAGGGGTCTATACTTGGCCCCATTGGCTCCTTTTTCACTCCACACCTAATCTCTTAGCAGTATATCTACTGTATAAGGCTCACAACCCAACACATGTTGTGAGCTTGCAGATAGGTTATATTATTTAGGTGAATACCGATATTTGCTTTAATAGCCTATGATACTTTAAGTTCTATATGGATGCTAGGGTGGTTAATAATGCCACAGACGAAAAACAGTCCAAGTCCACACTATTTATCCATAATGTATAAATGATGGACAAGGGGTCAGGACAACGAGGCCTTTTCGTGGAGGGTTCAGAATGACATTTGGAATTTGTCTGTGGCATTCAAAGCTATGCAGTGCTAGCAAATACAAAAGTACATTTGAAAGCCTTGATTGGGAGGGCATTCTATTTGTCTGCCTGCTTGTTCTTCTGACTGTGAAACAATGTTATAATAGGGACTGTTATGCTATGATGAATGATGTTGGTAATGGCGATGATGTTTGTTTTGTTGTTGGTGATGATGATGATGATGATAATGACGCTATGAAAAATATGATATATTTTTATTTTTCCCACCTTGCTTTGCAGGGTTCAGGGAGGAGGAAGAGTCCTGTTCTTATGCATGGCTGCCTTTCACTGGTAAATACCTCTATTGCACCATTATTCACATAGTTACATGGTGGCCATTTTGCTTTTACATCATCATGCAGTTGGGGTGAGGTTTCCCCACCCCCAAGTACGACATAAGAGCAAAATGGCTGCCATGTGAATATGGTCAATGTCAAGACATTTCACAATATTTCCACTGAATCCTTTGACTAGTTTCACATTTACTGAAGCAGACCACCCGCTTTGAATGTTATCAACCAATACCAGTAGGTTACTTATCAAGACGATGCAGCCAGGCTGCGATTAGGCAACACGGAAGTGATATTACTGCTACGAAAACATTGTAAAACTGACCTGGAGAAGAACCACAGAGCAGGAGATGAAGGCACAAGGGCTGTCATGGCAACAAGCCAGGGCACAAGACCGAAGTGGGTGGAGGAGCCTCATCAATGGCCTATGTTCCTCAGGGAATTTAAAGGCCTAGTCGGACAACGCGACCAACGTCGGACGACTCCGCGTTTCCTAATCACAGCCAGTAGGCTCCAGTAGAGCCTGCTGGCTCCATTGCATCGTCTTGATAAGTAACCTACTGGTTGATATCGGTTGATTTTCATTCAAATCCGCTCAGCACGCCATCCTTCTATTCTCTTTTTCTCTTCTCTGCTCATAACCCTTTTCTCTATCCCCCTTCCTGTATCTTTGTCCCCCCTCTCCTCTCCACCGTTCACATTATGTCAGCTGCCATGCCTACCAGCGTCCAGTTCACTAAGATCAACATCACCTTCGTGGAGAAGTTTGAAGCTATGTTTGCCCAGGAGGGAGATTCTGCCACTCTGCACGCTACCATGACTCTTCAGCCCAACCTGGCTAACCTGCAGCCTGAGACTCAGTGGTATAGAGATGGTAAGTGTTAATGAACATGAATTATTATTGATTTTATCCCACGATTTTGTACACTCCCTCCGCCAAACTGGGGAGAGCAAAGGACTGACCTCATGCTTCCTTCAATGTATGAGCGTCCGAGCCGCTTCTTTTCACCTGACAGGGGGGAGTTTCCCTGGTTGGACGCAGCACGTGGAAGGAACACGTTACTCCAACCAGTTCCTTTCCCCTCCTTCCGGCCAGGGGCCGGGGCGACTGGCCAGGGGGAGGCAGTTTAGAGACCAGGCTTACTGCATGTTTTTTGTGAGCGTACCTACCCTAGGCTAGGGGACACAGGGAGAACATGCAAACTCCACACAGAAAGGCCCTTTCCCCAACTCCACCTAATGTCACCTGATGACACATGACATTACGGTACCTTACAGGGGTAGGCATTATTTTAATGTTTTGTTATGGCTTTCCTCTAGCTCCAGTTAGCTCATAACATTAGCTTCTGTTACCACTCGCTCCGCTTTGCAGCTTTCAGAGTATGGGATTTTATGCCATTCTGCCTGTGGGTTCTATGGGTAAGTCAAGTCTCCCATTGGCTTAGATTGCAGCATAGAGTCAGCCGAGCGTGAAATAGTGCAGTCTAAGTGCTTTTAAAGCACCTGGCAAAACAAGATGAGACTGTTTTGTTTTATAGTCAAACCATTCATTTGACATTGAAACCGGTAAAACGAATTAATTTAATTCCTGTTCGTCTGTGCTTTATTACCCCCCCCCCCCCCCCCCCCAGGCACCCTTCTGTCTGATTCTAAATGGGTGAAGATTCACATCGGCAGAGGATGCACAACCCTGAGCATTCCCCAGCTCTTCAAGGAAGACGAAGGCCTGTACACATTGCGCTTGGTCACCAGAGGGGGTATAGCAGAGCACAGCAGCTTTGTCTCTGTCGCAGGTAACGGACGGGATGATGATAATTTATTAATCAAGTCATTCAGCCATGTTTTTATCATCTCACAATATCTGCACGATGATCGGATCAATTTAGAATTTTTAACGCACCAAAATCACCATCGATGATTTTTTTTTTCGTTACGTTTGTCTATTGCAATATGGTGTTTTAAGATGTCTGACTTACTTAAAACACCATATTGCATGCTTTAGTCGTTTAGTGCTTTTAGTCATTATTAGCTATTAAGCACATAATTTATTTTTATGCTGAAAATATCATATATATTTGGTACATTTTCTTTCTTCTCCAGTGACTGGCTAAGTGTGTGAGAAATTGTGGGAACCAGGTTAATCCACAATGACATTAACACCGACCTCTGAAAACTAAATGAAGATGAAGCTATATCTATTGGTGTAGTGAGCCAGCAGAGCTATATCTATTGGTGTAGTGAGCCAGCAGAGCTATATCTATTGGTGTAGTGAGCCAGCAGAGCTATATCTATTGGTGTAGTGAGCCAGCAGAGCTATATCTATTGGTGTAGTGAGCCAGCAGAGCTATATCTCTATTGGTGTAGTGAGCCAGCAGAGCTATATCTATTGGTGTAGTGAGCCAGCAGAGCTATATCTATTGGTGTAGTGAGCCAGCAGAGCTATATCTATTGGTGTAGTGAGCCAGCAGAGCTATATCTATTGGTGTAGTGAGCCAGCAGAGCTATATCTATTGGTGTAGTGAGCCAGCAGAGTTATATCTATTGGTGTAGTGAGCCAGCAGAGCTATATCTATTGGTGTAGTGAGCCAGCAGAGCTATATCTATTGGTGTAGTGAGCCAGCAGTCTGCCAGAGACTACAACTCTATAAGCCTCACTCATGGGGAAGCTCAACAATGGTTAGCCAGCTGATGTTGTCAGTGCATGGCGTGTAAAACAGGGAGAAGTCTGTGTAGTTGTACTGGAAAAAGAGATTTTGCATCTTGAGTTTGTTTTCATTTGTTGTTCATATTCATATTATTAATATTAATATTAATATTAGTCTGTATGTGAATTAACTCATTTTGAAAAGAACAAAAAAAAGTTTTTCTCCTCTGGTGAAAAGCTGGAATTTGCGCGATCAAATCTGGTCACATTGTAAGCATTGTGGTCCAAAAATCAATAAACTGTCAAAGCGATATTGTCGGGGAGGTGTGTCTGTATTGTTACAACAGTCAGTCACTCATATTTGATACAGTCTGTTTCTAGCGAAAATGTTAATAATTCGGCGGCAGTAACATTAGCATTTTCTCTCAGTCGATTCTTTATATCCATATGAGTCAAACCGCTGTGATCATTTGTTTATTTATTATGAAGAAGTTATTGGAATTCCGAAGGGGGGGAGGTGGTTAAATGCAAACCGGGTAGGATATGAAATGACAATGACGCTTCTCCTGTCACTTGGGGAGGAGGCACATTGGGGGATGCCTCCGTACAATATTCTAAACTTCTCAAAATGTACAGAAACAAGGCAGTTTATGAGGATATTTCTCGCAGAATAGTAGAGAACGGCTACACACAGTTCTATCTGCAATGTCAGATTGTTGTTGGTTAAAATAGAAAGGAGAGCTCGATGCCAAAAATACTTTTTAATGTATTGTATAATAACAAGTATTTTTGGCATCGGGACTACGAGCTGTGCGACATCTCCTTTCTATTTTAAAGTTTGTCTCCCGTGGTCAGCACCTCTCTACTGTGTGCGCTCCTAACTTTTTTGTTAGATTGTTGTTACCACGGTAACCAAAGCAGATATGTCGATGCAGGGCGGCTTTGCGTTGAGTTGTTCAAATCAGTCTGAATGCACAGATCGGATCTGGTCACTTGCAAACGGTAGTGTGAATGACCGGGCCAAAAGATCGGATTTGAGAAAAAACCTCTGACTTGAAGTGACTGCAGTGTAAAGCCGGCCTCAGTGTCTTCCTAAAAAAACCTTGTGTTTGTGTCTATAGATACACCCCCTCCAGTCCCCCTTGCCCCACCTGCTCCTATGGACATCAAGATCCATGATGCCAACAGGGATTATGTCATTGTCTCCTGGAAGCCACCTAATACCACAACAGAGGGTCCTATCGTGGGATACTTTGTGGACAAGTAAGAATGATGGAACTGGGTAATGAGAATCGCTGCTGTCTTTCTGAGGGGCACTAGCCCCTCTAACGTCTGGCTTTCATGTGTGACGTCATGTGGCAGCCAAGTCTATGGACTTTTTACGTTTGTCTGAGTCGCCCCTCACTTAGCACAAGTGTGATTTTTATTTACCCTCTATTAATTCACTAGGTTTTGTCTCGTCTCGTCTCCTCTCACGTCCTCCTTTGTCCCTCTGTGTTCCAGGTGTGAGGTCGGGACAGAGAACTGGACCCAGTGCAACGACTCCCCCATTAAGATCTGTAAATTCCCAGTGACTGGCCTGTTTGAGGGTCACTCCTTCTACTTCCGAGTCAGAGCCATCAACGCTAAAGGCATCAGCAAACCGTCCCGCATTTCTGAGCCTATCGCTGCACTGGACCCCACGGAGTTTGAGAGGCTCCATGGTATATAATAATACTAATATAATACTAATAATAGAAATAATACAGTGTATAACATACATATCCCAAATCACAGACAATATCCAGTCTAATATCATGATATGGATATAATATTGATACTATTTACCGGTATCTATAAATACACCACGCCTCTGTCTGTCTGTACGACATGTCTGTACGGCTGTAATGCACATAACTCGAGAACCGTTCGCCCTACCAGCGACTTCAAATTCGACACACGCGTTCCACACCCTCACAGGGAGTGCAGTGCCCGGTGTTGGTCGGACCCACGGTTGTCCAGAACCGTCTCTGCCCGTTCCACCCAGTGCCGGCAGATGGGTGGAACTGCGATCGGGTACAACGGGTATTGCATAGCCGGGTGGGGCATGGAACTCCAACTTCCATCGTTACCGACCCTGTACTCAGCTGGCCACCGGTCTAGTATCTGAAAATAATAAGTAAAATATAAAATAAAGAAGTGAAAGCAAGTCTATACTGTAGTACTTTTTTATAAGTGATTTAAAAGATATCCACAGGCAAATTGTTCCAAAGTGTATGAGCCCTAAGCTGCGTTCGCACATTCACTGCAACTCAGAACGTATCCTAGACATTACCTTGCACAGTTTGAAGTTTGGTTTGGTGTAGAACTGTAGAGGACGCATGCTCTTTGAATGTTTGGAAACCTTCATCGGAGATAAGTTGTTGTTTTTTCTTTCCACAGCCATAAAACTGGGAGGAAAGCTGGATGTGGTGACTTACCTTGATGATCTGGAAGGTAGGAATGAACCATATACTGCACACAGAAAATTCACCTATAAACTTTATTTCCATAGATTATAATTCAATGGTTATGCCTATTCTTATTTTGGAGTACACACACTGACACTATAGTGGACTGAGTTAACTAAATACAACTAGAAACTATAGGTAAATTAAAGGTTAAAACTCTCAATCACGATGTGTGTGTGTGTGTGTGTGTGTGTGTGTGTGTGTGTGTGTGTGTGTGTGTGTGTGTGTGTGTGTGTGTGTGTGTGTGTGTGTGTGTGTGTGTGTGCGTGTGCGTGCGTGCGTGTGCGCGTGTAGCTGCAGGCAAGCCCCCTCGTCCCTCATCCGGAGTGGTTACCTCAGAGATAGACAGAACCTACGTTGTTCTGAGATGGAAAGGCCCAGACTATTGTGGCAAGGCCCCAATGTGGTACCTCATTGAAAAGGTAAGACAAAATCCTAGAAAACTTTAAAGACCTACTGAAATGAAAAATACACTTTTCTCACTTTTAGACCATATCCGTGGTAATCATATGGACATACCTAACAATGGATGCAAAAAGTTGTATTTTCGTAAAGGCAGGCCTATTAACATATCACAATTAAAAAGTGAGTTGTGGTCTGGCAGAGTTCTAGGTGACTAGCAGCAGCTGTGTCCAGCAGCAGAGCTGAGGAAACACGGCGCTCATCTTCCGCAGCTTATAAAATATCTATAAAATATCTATACTGTACATTTTAGGTGATAAATACGCCATACAGCTATTGCTCAATCTTGAGTAATTCCACATCCACACCTATTAGTTTAAAACATTGTCTCCACCAGCCGAAGGCATGGGGAGAGTATGATTTGCACTCCGTACATCCGTGTGTCTGTCCGTCCATCCGTGTGTCCGTCCGTCCATCTGTTACCAGCTAATTTCACTATTACGGCACTGATCTGCGTGACACGCTGCATGCACACTAAGGACAAACCTTTTTCACATCTACGTTTTATACTACCAGGAGGCCGACCAACAGATGGTTTTATATTGCTCCTCAAGATTCTGTCCAAAAATCCCACAAATCGTTACACAGTATCTCTATAGTCATGTGCTCAAGACGGATCTGTCCGATATTTCATATTCCATCCTAAATGGCTAACATCGGCTTTCAAATTTGCAGGATTGGCCCGTTTTTAACAAAAATCATGAATGCAGCGTGCAATTTACTCTCCTACTAGGCTGAGCAATATATCCCACCCATTTCACATAGCGCCACCAACAGCTGGATTTTTGCAAAACACAATGCCTCAAATCATCTAATTGCCATCAAGGGTGTAAGAAGAAATGGCACCCTTTTCACATTAGCCTATTATAGCGTCACCAGTAGGTCACAACCTGACCTTGCCTGGTGGAGACCTGTGCCCCGAGGGGCACTTTTTCTAGTTTTCAATGTTATGCACGATCCATGGACCATAAAGTTATATTGAAGTCTGTTTCAGTCGATAGCGCCCCTGCCCCCTCCTCCTTTTTTCAATTTTCAGCAGAATTGGCGCTCTAGACAGCTTTTTTCCCCTTTATTAAAGGTGGATAGTGTGAACATGCCCTTAGGCTCAGTTTCAGTCAATCACTTCAATAACAGCAACTGTGTAGAGTTGCATTTCTGTAGTAATATTAATCATAATAATTCATCTTCACCAGGGATTATACAGGATATCATCCCATGGACTAATGATATTTTAATCCTCTGCCCAAATCAGGATTAACATTAAGCAAACTACGGCCACTGGAATTGGAATGATTCATCATGTAGTCGTGTATAACAACTACATTGTAACACTGGAACATTGTTCAATATTGCCTTTTTTTGTGTGGAAAAAAACATAAAATTACACTCTCCCAAACTAACAGTCTCTTTCTGTCTGTCTCTTTGTCTTGTATGTATTTCTATGTCTCTTCATAGTTACAGGTCAATGGGGGATCATGGCAGCGTGTCAACACACAGGTCCCTATCCGCTCCCCCCGTTATGCTGTGTTTGACCTGCAAGAGGGTTCAGACTACCAGTTCAGAATTATATCTGCCAACATGTACGGAACCAGTGAAGCATCAGAACCATCTGCGACCATTACGACTCTGCAAATTAAAGGTCCTTTTGCTGTTGCTGCATGGATCAGTTTATATTAAACAGTAGTCATTCGCCCATCACAATCAGAACTGCAGCATCACTCCCAATCTTCCGCCGTAGGCTGAAAACCCACCTTTTCAGACTCCACCATGGCCCGTAGCACTTGCCCTAGCCCCTTAGATAGCACTTTATGTAGACTTAGATAGCATTTTAAACAGAGCATGTTACGTAAACAGCGCTAGAATTGCATTTGATGTAGTCATAGCACTTTATAGTACACATATATATATATATTATAATATAGTATAGTATGTATAGTTTAAATATATAGTTTCATGATATAGATACTCCACTGTTGCATTCTTAGCTTATGCATGTTTCATGATAACAATTTTTTATATATGTGATGTATGCCATGCTTTAATGTTATTGCTTAATGTAAATCGCTCTGGATTAAGAGCGTCTGCTAAATGCCTAAATTGTATAGGCACACTATGAAACCAGTGAGCATGTTGTTGCAACAACCTTAAATAGTTGTAAAGAAAGAACTTTCTGCTCACTTTACAGTATGTCCAAGCATATGTCTTTAGCTTTTAAGCTTTTAACCAGAAGCAAACAAAATTATTATTGTGCCCTGACAACGTTAACTACTTGAACCCTATTCTGGGAAATTCATAGGCAAACATTTAGCTTGAACACACCTTCAAAAACGACATTTCAGGAAGTTAGAAAAAGGAGTGTGTTGCAATAATCCTGTGGAGTCCATAATGGTGGCAAAATAAACTCTCCTCTGTTTACTCATTTGATTGATCCTCCACAAGGCGTTGATTGAAAAGCTCGACTATCGAGCCGGCATATCAATGGCTCCCCATTGATTTTTGTCCACGTACTGTATCCACATAGGAATGTTTCTCTTTAAATATCTATTTCTCTCTATACTATAAATTATGTAATATGGATGTATTACATTGTATTTTGCCGCTGGATGCTGTTGACTGTAAGAGGGACATTGTTGGTATTATATATTCTTCATTGACTATTAATGGTGTCTTTGTGTTTTCAGGGGTGCCATCATCTCCAGGGCAGGTGGTTGCTACCAGGGAAACAGACACCTCTGTTGTCATCCAGTGGGCTCCTCCGAAGGAGCCCAACGCCCTGATTGGCTACTACATTGACCAGTGTTTGAAGGGAGCCAAGGACTGCTGGACCGCAGCCAACCACAAGCCACGGGCGGACAACAAGTATGTCAAAACCAGTGTCTACTAACTCACTGCTTATGAGCCACTGTTCCAAAATGGGCCATACGTGTGTTTTATATAAAGGCCTCTAATGTACTGTACAGGATGAGAGCAGAACTGCACAGAACTGCACAGTGGCTCTGCTTTCTTGCACTCTTTATTCCGTCCCTTTTGTTTGCTGTGCTTGCTGTGTTTTTGTTGTTTTGAATGTTATGCTATCTACAGTATGCTATCTACTGTATGCCGCTGCATTGTCTGTAAGGAAGCCAAACCAAAATCACTTTTACTCTTATGTACCTGTACACAAGATGAAGCAATGAAGTCCAACCTTGAACCTTGTGCTTTGCACAGTTGTGCTGTCCATAGCAGTGATGATGGGTAGAGTTGACATGTTCCTTGTTTTACTCTGCATGTTCAAAGTCTCAGTTTCCTCCCACAGTTGGCACAAATAATGAGATCTGAGGTTGTATCGTGGCTTAAAGGGGCTAAAATATCTGATGAATCCACAGGACAACTATTTGAATAGTTTTCTGAATACTCAATGGCGATTATCTTATGGTTTAAAGACCTTTACAGTATGTATTTTTCTATCTTCTTTATTTTTTCCTTCTTCTTAGGTTCGTGGTTAGCGGTCTTACCACAGGAGAGACATATGTGTTCCGTGTCCAAGCCATTAACGAGATCGGTCTCAGTGATGAATCCCAGGAGTCTGCACCACTGTCTGTCAAGGCTGCCCTCAGTAAGTATAGTGATTATTGTTGTTGCTGTGATTCCTCTTTTGCTTCTTCTTCGTCTCCTCCTCCTGTAGTTTCAAACATGCTTATTTGACATGCTTCTGCTTTTAGCTTTCCCCTCTGCACCGTACGACATTGCACTGCTGAACTGTGACGGCAATTCCATGGTTCTGAACTGGAAGAAGCCTCTTCACGATGGAGGGTCACAGATCAAAGAGTATTACGTGGACAAGAGACGCGCTGGAGCGACCGTGTGGCGTGAGGTCAACATCCCACCCGTTCTAGAACGAGTGTATAAGGTATGAACATAGTGATACATAATGGTAACGATGAGAAATCATACGTAGCTGATAATAATTAGTGGCAACCAGACCTTGTATTTTGCTAAGAGACTGGTGGTCCCCCGGACCACTGTCCTAAGGTATACTGTGAGCATGCATTGGGCACGACAGTGAACAGTGACCCATCGGATTTGAAACCTATTGCGAGTGGCTGTCTGACCGTTCTAGACGATTGATTCCTGAGGTCAATGCTGTAATTGCCATGCAGGTGGAGGGGTTGACCCAAGGAGCAGTCTACCAGTTCCATGTGTACGCTGCTAATCTGGCTGGTCTGGGAGGAGCTTCTAAGCAATCAGTTGACCTCGCCTGTGATGCCTGGAACATGCCCGAACCTGGTTAGTAAACTAAAGGTTACTTTAGTAACTACAGTTCTTTAGACTTGGTCCACTTCACCACTTTTCAACCTATCTTCATATAATTGGTCCTCACTAATAATCATGAATAATCACTAATAATCATGATCACATCCTGTGTTTCATGGGAGGGCTGTGAAACCCAGTGACATCATCGATGGGGAATCGTTCTCACGATAATACAAATCTATACAGTATATATATATATATCGTTTAAAAAATCGGTGATGTCACTGTACTGTACTGTTGGTGCATCAAAGTCATATCTAATAATGTGTTTATCCTTACAGGCCCAGGCTATGACCTGAGGTTCTCTGAAGTGCGAGATGATTCGCTGCTGATCCAGTGGCAAAAGCCTGTGTACACTGGCTCCGGACCAATCACAGGTTACAAGGTTGAGTACGCCAAGAAGGGATCCTCCGATTGGACCACAGCCAATGCCGCCGCTGTCAGTCACCGCTTCCTCAAGGTGAGGTCACTGTTGTTGTAGGTCATAATGAATTATCTGGTCATTATGTATTATCTGGTCTCAGGCCTGAGATCAGATAATACAAATGTCTTCTAAATCTGGAAAAAAAGAATCTGAAAAGTTTTCTGGAAAACCCATGTTTCTATGTCAGTGATTCTCAAACTATTTCATGTCAAGGACCCCAAAAATTATATGTATTCATCCGCCGACCCCCATCTGTAAATATGTTGTTCCCGGGAGTCGGGACCCCCCAGCAGCAAAGAGTTGTTTGCTGTGAAAGAATATGTTACAAAGATTTGCACACGTTTTCACGATAAAAAAGCAGATCTACAAGCGTCACTCGGTGCACGCTATGAGCTTGTAGATCTGCTATTTTTCAACAGCTGAAGTTTAAAATAATGGTTAAAGCGGTTAAAAGCTCAGGCGACTCAGGTCTAAACCGGTTAATTCACTTGCAGAGAGGACAGGTTTTGATTGGATGGACAATGTGTGCCTTTTGGGCCTTGCTTGCTCTGCAGGAACAAAGTCATCTATCTTAATTTCCCTACTAGTCTAGAGTTTTAGTCCTTGGCTTCCTTTCCCCCTATGCATATGCAAGGGGAAAAAAGACTAGCAAGTGATCAAGCTGTGTTATACTGACATCTAGTGGCCATAGCAGAGAACAGGTTCTTAAACCACAATCATTTGATATAAATACCGTTGCTCAGATGGTGTTTTGGATTGCTATTAGTTGAAAATTCTGTCAGGCTAGCCTATACCTTCTTCATGAGTAAAACTATTTTAGTTAATGTTTTCTGTGAGCATGGGCTGTATCCTTTTAACTTGTATGTGAGGGCAATGCATAGCCTGAACCCTACAAACCCTCCTGCGAACTCAGATCAGCCAACACAGGGAAACTGGAAGTATACCTTCACTTAAAATGCAGAGACAACGTTCCACACGTCCCAAACTCTTCTCCCTTCTGGCTCCAAAACGATGGAATGCACACCCATAGTTTCATTATATAGATATTTCACTGTTCTTAGCTTACGTATGCTTCATGATAATAATTTGTATAATGTATTGCCATATGTTTTGTTCTTGCTTAATGTAAGTCGCTCTGGATTAAGAGCGTCTGCTAAATGCCTAAATTGTAAATTGTAGCCAATAAGTTATTTTCTTTTTCATTTGTTTTGTTCTACAAAGGGGAGTGTGTACTGTAGTGTGTCCATTCTCGTATATCTCAAGAATCATCCACCCAATCTATTACTGGTGCACCAAGCAAGGGCACTCCGTTGGGGCGTCAGCAATTTGCATTTACAGTACCTAGACTTGTGTTGTTCGGTGGGGTCACGGCAATGTGTCCCTCCCTACCCCCCTCCATCCCTCCCGAGGGGGTGTCAGCCATTTAATCACAATCTTATCCTCATTGCGTCTTTCTTTGCAACCATCTGGGAGATGTGCAAGGCCCTGCGTGAACGCGGCGGTGCGAGGCCTTTATAATGACTATACCAGTGGTGGAAAAAGTACTTGCCATGTTTTACTCAGGTAAAAGTACTAATACTGCAATGTAGATAATACTCTGTTACAAGTAAAAGTCCAGGGTTCAAAATGTACTTGAGTAAAAGTACAAAAGTATCGGCATCAAAATGCACGTAAAGGACGAAAAGTAAAAAGTACACATTATGCAGAAATGTCATGTTTTAAAACAAAATAATTTTGAAAATAGCAGATCTTCAAGCTCGCAATGCGTCGCATCGCCACACATTGTGAGCTTGTGCATCTGCTATCTATCTATCTATCTATCTATCTATCTATCTATCTATCTATCTATCTATCTATCTATCTATCTATCTATCTATCTATCTATCTATCTATCTATCTATCTATCTATCTATCTATCTATCTATCTATCTATCTATCTATCTATAAATGCACCAAGTCTCTGCACGCACGCACGTATGTCTGTCTGTGTGTAATCCACATAACTCGAGAACCGTTCGCCCCACAGACTTCAAATTCGACACACGCATTCCACACCACCGCAGGGGGTGCAGTGGGCGGTGTCAAGTCGGTCGGACCCACGGTTGTCCAGAACCGCCCCAAAAAGGCCTCTGTCCGGGCTCTGGACAGGGCCCCTGCCCATCGTCCATAATGGAGCTGGCCTATTCTGACCTCACAACACTCCATATTTGGGCATGCCTGACACGGAACTCCATAAGTCTCTGTGTGTGTGTGCGTGTACTGTTGTAATCCACGTAACTCGAGAACTGTTCGCCCCACCAACTTCAAATTTGACACACACTTTCCACAACCCCACAAAGAGTGTGGTGCCCGGTGTCGAGTCGATCGGACCCACGGTTGTCTGTCTGTCTGTCTGTCTGTCTGTCTGTCTGTCTGTCTGTCTGTCTGTCTGTCTGTCTGTCTGTCTGTCTGTCTGTCTGTCTGTCTGTCTAATCTACCTAGGTTGGCTATATTTTAGTTTTTTCAGCGAAGATGTTTAATGTAGAGTGAAAAGAGAAAAGTTCCTAGTGCAGTGCCCTGGGGTACTCCGGTCAACCGAGGATTTATGTGGGAATGATCTGTCCGTTCAGTGATGTCTTGGTTTCCTCGGGCGTTGGAGAACAGTTTAAAACGCACATCCCCCCTATCTTGGTGCAGAGCCAATCTGCAAGAACAGTGAAATCGTTTAGAAAGATGGGGGCTTGTAACTCACTTCTGTATAACGCTCCAAACTTTATTAAGTACGACATTTTCAACCCTCAAACGGGTCTCATTCAGGTTAAAAAGTTAAGTAAGACATTTCAACCCTCAACCTGTTCTCCTTTGGGTTAAAAAGTTAAACTAAAAAGTGAGTTGTGGTTTCCTCTGGCGTCGTTCTATGCGCAGGGAGAACAGATCCTTTCCTCCTGAAGAGAAGCCTCCATACAGCAGTGGTACATTTACTTAAGCACTGTACTTAAGTACTATTTTGAGGTATTTTCTTGAGTACTTGAGTACCGGTATGTCACATTTTCAGTACTTTTTACTACTCCACTACATCTCAGAGGCAAATATTGTACTTTAGTTACTAGTTATTAGTTACTTTGTAGATTCTGATTATTATTACAAAACATACATTAAGTACATTTAAGCCACATATTGGCCATTTGAAAATAGTGAGTAATAATGAGTACGTCTTTCTACTTTTGGTACTTTAAGTACCTTTTGATTTCAATACTTTTGCACTTTTAATCAAGTACATTTTGAATTCCGGACTTTGACTTGTAACAGAGTATTTCCACATTGCAGTATTGCAATTATCTTTTGCAGCTCTCCTGGCCACTTACGACTGCATGGGAGGCCTATTATTGTCTCCACCAGGCCGAAGACATGGGGAGAGACTATGTTTGCACTCCGTCCGTGTGTGTGTCCGTCTGTCTGTCTATCCGTCCGTCCGTCCGTCCGCCCGTCCGTCCGCCCGTCCGTCCGCCCGTCCGTCCGTCTGTCTGTCCGTCCGTTACCAGCTTATCTCCGGCACCGTTGGCCCCATCCATGTCAAACTGTGCACACACACCACACAAATCTCTGCCCCAAATATTCCTCAACGGCCTATTATAGCGCCAGTGCAACATATTTCTGTAGATTACTCGTACACATTTTATCCATACATCACGCAATTTGGTATACACTATCTCCATAGTCATGTGATCAACACGGATCTGCACCATTTCCCATATTCCATCCTGATTGGCTAATATTGGCTTCCAAAGCTTGCATGATTGGTCTGTTTCGAACAAAATGCCACAAATCACGAACGGTGTGCAATTTGTGAGACATTTTTTAAAAGCAACCCTTTCTTTTTTCAGCCACCGATTCAAGCATCCTTCATTTGTATTGTTCTCTTGGCATTTCTCAGTTTCCTCTACTACTGAACTACTGTATTACAACTACACCATGCGTGCGTACACAACGGTCATGCCCGACATTGACTTATTGTGATTTAAGGTCACACAAATCTCTCCAATGTGATGTCATAACAGTAGGCCTGCATACTGCATTTGTTTTTATATGTGACTGAATATTAATATATATGATTATGTGAACATTTAGACATTTATTAAAGGCACGCTACATTGACAATGTAATTTAGGTGGAACAAAGCAGATAACTTAAGACTGGACAACCAGAGATTGGGTACAATGTCCATTCATAAATCAACAACTAACATCAACAATTACATAATTTCATCATGTCTTTACAACTTGAGCCACATCCCAGTGGGGGGGAAAAATGCACTTTTTTTCTTCTCAAACTCTAAGGTATATCCAAGAGGTTGTCTTCTAAACTTGTAAAAAGCTTAGATGTTTAATGGTAGTGTAAGTGAATTAGTTTGGTTAAAACAAAACGTTTTTTGTTAAAGGGTAAATGTATTCTGATAGTAATCATTGCTATAGTGCTGTTTGTTCAGTAACAGGTGTCGGTCGCACGCACACACAGATCTATAGATAAATAGATTCCCTGCATGGCGCGAGGCCCTGTGAAACCGCACCATTCGCCCCAACATACGGTCAAAGCGCTATCCTATTACAATCACCATGTGGTGCATATTAATTAATGCCCGGTGTAAAGCAGTGGTTCCATGTGAAAGACCCCCAAATCGACACTCATCAGCCCGCGGACCCCCATTTGAAAATATATGACAAGGACACCCCATAAGAGAAGATTTTCACGGTTCTAGCAGTGATTTCAAGGACCCCCAGTTTGACCTGAATTAGGCACAGGTCCCCCATTTCTATCTCTGGGACCCCAATGTATCTTGTAAAATCAAAGTTCATTTAAGTCTGAGAGTGTACACTCTCTGAGTTACAGACCCATAAGGGTCCATTTGGTTCCTAACTATCATTTAGCTGGGGACCCCCTGGAACTTCCGCAAGGACCCCTGGGTCCCTGGACCCCACTTTGGGAACCACAGGTGTGAAGGAGGAGGAGACTCTTTGTTACTTTTGCAAGCACAGTATTGTAATGTTATACGCTCGATTGTAGCTTCCCTCATTTATTAGCCACGTTCACTATTTCACCAGCCAGAGGGATACGTCAAAAATATCCGTGAAGCTTTCTTTTTTTTTTTTTTACTAGAGCAAGTCAATAGGGGAGAGTAGAGGAGAAACACTTACCAGCCACAGTACAATTTTTTTTTTACAAGCGCTTGACAGATGGCTGGTGGCAATTTCACGCGCCATTAAACCCGTTCAAACTGGTACCAACAATCACATCGACTTTCCATTCATGGACTTCACGCAACATTATGTCCTCTCCCTGCCAGTGGTTTTCAACCAGTGGTCCGGGGACCACCAGTGGTCCTTGAGGAGGTTCCAGGTGGTCCCCAGCTAAATGATGGAGAGTTGGTAACCAAATGGACGTATGGACCCTTATAGATCTTTTACTCTTGAGAGCGTGAAATGATTGGTTTCATTTTACGCTCTCAAGAGTTACATTATTGTTAACCATCTGTATTAATTCATTTACAAGAAGTCTACACAATTAGAGAATGTAGAAGAAGTGTTATTTTGATCAACGCTTACCTGTTAAAGTATCTCTCCTAATGGTACCAACATCAATACAGCATGGAATTGTGGACAAAATCTTATACAATGACAACAAAATATTTTGTGTCTGAGAAGCTAAATGTCATCAAATAGATAGATATACATTTGTTTTGTGCACAGCAGTCATCAGGATACAAACAAACAGATCACACAGTAAGTAAGTAAGTAGCCTTGCGAGCCATGAGGCCCATAGGGCAGGAGCCTATCTCCTGTTTCTGTAGCGTGAGGCAGCTTGATGTACAAGTACAACCCCTGGACATGACGCTATAGTATGTCTCAGGGACTTACCCCCAATCCAACCCTTGATGCTGAGTGTCAAGCAAGGAGGCACTGGGTCCCATTTTTAGAGTCTTTGGTATGACCCGGCCGGGGATTGAACCCCGACCTCCCAGTCTCAGGGCGGACACTCTAACCACAAGGCCACTGAGTGGCACAGTATATTGACAATAAAGAAACAATGCCAACAGAAGGCCACCAGTCATAATGCCAAGAGGCATCACATCACACTTTATGCACGGAACTGAGATGGGGCCTGCTTGTTCATAAGTCCTATACTTATAGGAACAAACGATCTTGAGGCCCTAGCCTGCAGAGAAGCTACAGTACCATGTACCGTCGCCCTGATGGTAAAATATGGTATTGGCTGTGTAATGAGTGTGTATTGTCCATAGTAATAGCTTTCCCCTTCCTGATTACCCGAGTCTCATAGATTGAAGTCATACTCTCAAATTGTACCCCAGCTATTTTGCTGGACACGTTGATGAATTTATGGAGTTTGTTCTTATTAACCAATGATAATGAGCCATACCAGGAAACAAAACAAAATTTCAATGCACTCACCACAAAGGATCGATGGATCGTCCGTGGCTCAAATTCCAAAGAAATAATTGACCTTGATATGAAAAGGGTTGAAAACCACTGGTGTAAAGTAACTAAGTACTTTACTTAAATACAATTTTGAGGTATTTGTACTTCACTTTACTAATTAAAATTGCCAATACTTTTACTTCTACTCCACTATACATCTCAGAGGCAAATATTGTACTTTTACTTTACTTTACTACTTTACTAGTTACTGTATAGCTTTTAAGTATTATTACAAAACATACATGAACCACTTCAGCTGTGTATACATTTCGGCCATTTGAAAATAGCCGATCTACATGAACACAATGCGTTGCGATTTGACACATTGTGAGCTTGTATAGATCTGCTATTTTCAAAAGACGTTTAAACAATTGAAAACTTGATATGGGACATTCTGCATAATGAGTACTTCTACGTTTGGTACTTGAAGTTCATTTTCATACCAGTACTTTAGTTTACCAAAGTAAATTTAGAATTCAGTACTTTTACTTGTAACGGAGTATTTTCATATTGCCGTATTCACACTTTTACTTAAAGTAAAACATTTGGGTACTTTATCCCAGCACTGACATTATGTCCTCTCTCTCCTCCCACCTCTGTCTCGTCTCCTATAGGTAACGGGTCTGGAGGCGGGCTCTAGCTACGTGTGCCGCGTGCGCGGGGTCAACGACGCGGGCGTGGGCGCGGCCTCTCTGCCCTCTGACGCCGTAGTCGCCAAGTCCCTGCCAGGTAAACCTCGGGTTCCCAAACCAACGGGAAATGATACATTTTGTGTTATTCGGGGGCACGGTGGAGCTGTTAGTAGCGCTGTCGCCTCACAGTTAGAAGGTCCTGAGTTCAATTCCCACTGGGGACGCTGTGGGCGCTGGGGGGCGTGTTCTCTCCTCCGTGTCATCAGCACCTATACACTAGGTAAGGTGATGTTGGCGAAAGGGCCTTTCTGTGTGGAGTTTGCATGTTCTCCCCGTGTCCCCTAGGGGACAAAAAAACATGCAGTAATCTTGGTTTCTATACTGCCTCCCCCTGGCCAGCCGGGGCACCTGATGGAGGGGAAAGGAACTGGTTGGAATAACGTGTTCCTTCCAACCAGGGAAACTCCCCCCTGTCGAAGCAGCCTACTCACTCCTCATGCACTGAAGGAAGCATGAGGTCAGTTCGTTTCTCTCCCCAGGTTGGCAGAGGGAGTGTAGTGCCCAGGATTGCATTAGACAATTGACTAATTAAAATAATAATAATAATACAAATATTTAACGCTAGAATATATAGGTGCTGTGATATGTTTTTTGGTTAAACTTTAAGCTCTATATATGCCTGTATTATATTATACAGCAGTAGCAATTCATGTTATAGAGTGTTTGTTCAGGGGTCTCCCCGTCTCTCCACCTCTTCAGTAAACAGAAAATACATTTTTCAGGTTGGGCACCAATTCCATTCTATCGGGGGAAGAAAACCCACTTGTCTGCTTCAGTTATTATTTTATAGTGTTGCAATTTTGTCTGTCTGGTCGTTTGATTTTTGTTTTTATCACTTCCGTATTCACTTCCTTGTCTTGTATCCTATATGAGTTGTGACTGTTACTTAACAAACACTATAGCAATGGTTATTCTGAATATACAGCAGAGCAATTGTCGTGTATTTTCTATACACTAACTAACTGAGAGAAGACTGGAGTTCTCTAAAACAAATTGCAGAGTATAGTGTAAAAACCAGGCATCAAAGCATCAGATGAAAAACGCAGAGAGAGCTTTCCTCTTGTGTTGAATCGACCATTTATTGAAACCAAGACAAAGACAGAGAGCTTTGCCGTGCAGGACCCTGAGCATGGGAGCTCAGGCCCCTGTTCTGATTGCCCGTGCCTGGGCGTCCAGTGAAGACTAGTTCAACATTGCATTTACTGAGACAATATATACAATACTTTTGCATAGACAGAGATGAATACAAGGGTGGAGTTACTTCAAATCAACATATGGCATAGGAGATACTGCAGACCATCTTATCTGCGGTCTCCACTGTGTGTGTTTTGGTTCACAGTACACCTAAGCAAGCTTCAAAGATTGTAAATGACATGGTCCTGCAGGGTACCTGGCTGAGATCTCTAGTGAAGGAAGATTCTCAGACCAGCCCCTCTGATTAGACAATTACATAGCCTAATTATTATGAATATATATATATAGTGAAGATATGGATTGTAGGAGACCACACTATTTAATTCAACACTTACTTACAAAAGAAAAATAAAGTCACTTAAAGCACCTTTGAGAGCAACGTATTTGATGTCAATATGTATGAGAGCTAACATCTTTCGGCACACCTTGCATTTCTACACAGTAAAATCTATTTGAAACTCAAAAGACAAATGTAACCAAATGGACTCTAAGAGTTCAAGTGACCATGAGGATTTTACTGTGTATGTAACGATCACAAAGATCATGTTGTACAGAGAAGGGAGCTTGCTGGGTTAATTGAAATTACTTTTGGGGGTCTGAGACGATGGTAAAATAGAGTGCAGGGAGCTGACATCTCCATAAGATGGTAAAATAGAGTGCAGGGAGCTGATATCTCCATAAGATGGTAAAATAGAGTGCAAAGGAGCTGACATCTCCATAAGATGGTAAAATAGAGTGCAAAGGAGCTGACATCTCCCTAAGATGGTAAAATAGAGTGCAGGGAGCTGACATCTCCATAAGATGGTAAAATACAGTGCAAAGGAGCTGACATCTCCCTAAGATGGTAAAATAGAGTGCAAGGGAGCTGACATCTCCCTAAGATGGTAAAATAGAGTGCAAGGGAGCTGACATCTCCCATAGATGGTAAAATAGAGTGCAGGGAGCTGACATCTCCCTACCTAGTCTTGCATAGCCGAACAATCAGAGATCTCCGACTAAACTGATACGTATGGGGAAATCTAAATCCAACCAATGGGCTTAGACGGCAGAGAAAATGACAAACCACGCCTCACGGCTCTGAAAACCAATCCTGATCCAATTCCGATCATTTAAGTTTGTGTGTGTGTGTGTGTTTGTGTGTGTGTGTGTGTGTGTGTGTGTGTGTGTGTGTGTGTGTGTGTGTGTGTGTGAAATCCAGCTGCCACAACTGTACAGTACATAGATATATAGTGACGAATGTCTATTAAGAATCCTACATTCAGGTTATATGTGGGAATACTCTGACTGATCCAATCAAGCTTGGTATTAAAACAGGGTGTCCCTGGAGTGCTGTGAATTTTATCCTTGCACTTAATCACTGGCTGTGTGTGTGTGTGTGTGTGTGTGTGTGTGTGTGTGTGTCTCTCTCTCTCTCTCTCTCTCTCTCTCTATAGGGACCCAGGAAGTGTCCTGTGGGGTGGACGAGAAGACAGGTGACATCGTGCTGTCCTTCGAGTCCTGCCAGATGGGCGTGGGATCTCAGTTTGTCTGGAAGAAAAACTACAAGGAAATCACAGACTTCTCCAGGAGTTCCATCAAGACGGAGAGCAGCGTGTAAGAGCGTGCATGTGCACAGATGCACCTCGTCACCTGACTAAACTAAAGGCCTATGTCATTCTTTTGAGGAAAATGTTTTTTTTTGCCTAAGTCATCTCTTCGTGACACTGACCACCTCTGGTAAAATCACCAAAGTTCTAATTGAAAAGGATCATGCTAATCCTGCCCCTGTTAGTAAAATGGCCTACCGGTATCTCAAGAGTGTGACTTAAGGCCAAAATAGATGGTGACCACCGCCGGTGGTCAGCTCACCACCGGAGCTGAAATAACGTTGAGCGGTGGTGAGTAAAAACAGAGAGAAGGGCTGTGGCGGTGGTTTGCTCTTCACCGTGGCTTGTGACGTCATGTTGTAGTTTGGTGGTCACCCCACCACCGAAAATCCAGACTATGAATTAAGTCACATGGTATTGTGATTTAGGCCTAAACTAATTACCAAGTTAGGGACTCAAGTCAGTAAGTAAATTCTTTTTTATCCTCTTATGTTACATAACTGACAGAACAGTGTAATTTCAAGTTAAATAGTTAATGTTTTTGGTGAAATGATTATGAAATATCATATAGTTTATTTTTTTAATCAGTCTGTTATTATTCCTGGAGAAACGTTAAAAACATGAATTAGGCCACTAGTTTAAGAAGTTGAGGACGTGCAGTAGGGCACTGGGGCAGTGGTTCTCAAAGTGGGGTCAGGGGAACCCTATAGGGGTCCTTGAGGGAGTTCCAGGGGGTCCCCAGCTAAATGATGGTAGGAACCAAATGGACCCTTATTTCAGAGTGTCCATTTGGTTCCATTTGTACACACTTAACATTGATTTTAAATCACTGCTAGAGCCGTAAACATCTTCTATTATGGGGGTCCCTAGCTGGCATATATTTTCGAATGAGGTTCCGCGGCCTAATACGTGTCAATTTGGGGTTCCTTGACATGAAAAAGTTTGAGAGGGGTTGTGCAGTAGCTCACCATACTCATTAGCAAAGTTTGGTAGAAGTAATTGGCAGGATCTTTTCAAACCATTAATGCGCAACACCCCCCCCCCCCCCTCTCGCTCTCTCTCTCTCTCTGTCACTCCCCTCCTTTCACTGGGTTTCTAGTTCTAAGCTTGTCTTCACAAGCGCAGAGAAAGAGGACTTTGGAACTTACTCCGTTTCTGTCACCAACACAGCTGGAGTGTCATCCAGCCACACTATCGCCGCTGAAGGTAGGGAATTGATTGATTGTATTGATTGAACATTTTACCACCATTTTCCACCTACTGTACACTACAGTGTGCCTCCTTCATGGATAGACCATTGTCTAACAACAACGCATGGTATACTAGGGCCATAAACAGAAGGCTTAACTCAACATTCGTTCCTGTTTTATGTCTATAAACTGCAGAAAGTGGTTATATTTACTAGAGATAGAGACCAATAGCGATACCAGAAACATCTCATTTATATGCTTTCTGCACCGCTATTTGAAATGCGTGCTGACATGAGACATGAGTGACAAATGCCAGGCGTGTGAGTTGTAACCACGTGGTTCATAATGACTCATTCATGCCAGCCAGAGGCTCAGAAAGCTCAAGAATCCCTGCCTGGATTAAATTTACGTTACCTACACATGTCAGCATGTCAGAGTCTTCTATCTGTGCCTCTAGCCGGGCTCACTTAATGTAACCTGACATGTTTGGAAGACAAAAGTCACATGCACGTTTAAGCTATAATGAGGGTTTGTACAGCATGTATATGTGACTCATAACCTGTGCCTGTGGCTGGATAAGTTGAAGACTCCTTGCATTAAAGTTGAATCTTTATGTTCCAGTGTTGGAGAAGATGCTGGCTCTCAGTTATGACATCAGACACCCAAGTAGGTACACTCTCTCTCTCTCTCTCTCTCTCGCGCACAGTTCTTTGTTCCTGTCTTGCTTTGAACCCCTGAGGTTTCTGCCTGCTGTCACATTTTTACTCGATCAAAACTAGCTTACCTGCTTTTGCATCATCACCCACTGCACCTGTTCATCTCTCCTCTTCTTAACACCTCTCCTCTGCTCCTCTCCTCTCCTCTCCTCTCCTCTCCTCTCCTCTCCTCTCCTCTCCTCTCCTCTCCTCTCCTCTCCTCTCCTCTCCACCACATGAACCCTAGAGTTGTCCTATTTCGGGCGAACATTCAGCGACCATTTCAGACATACACACCCACATCGTGTCACAATGCGCTCTTGGCTCTTTTCATCAAAGATATT